>NC_090319.1:154171012-154485390 GCF_040869045.1 Eurosta solidaginis
CCGCTGCAGCAGCGAACCTCTGAGGAGTTCTCTCAGCTAATTTGAGGCCCGGCTGAGCCGTAGCCTTTTTGGAGCAAGCTCCTAACGACTTCTTATTTGGAGAGTCGCCCTCCTTACCAATTCTTGAAAATTTTTCCTCCATACTTAACATCCCACGAGTAGCGGAGAAGGGGAAAGTTCCACCCGGACAGAGATCCGCGATGTCCGGGTAAGGCTTAATAGCACTGAAGGTCGCCCGGTATTCGATGCACTCCGTTAACGACTGGGCTATTTATGGCCCCCCAGCCAGGCTGATCCTCGGCACGGGTCGTATAACACCTTGATCCAGCCCATTAAGGAGAAGGGGAGAGAAAAAGGAAAAGGAAGAAGGGAAAATAGGGTTGAGGGGAGTGGGTAGAAAGGTCGCCGCTCGAATTAGCCGCCGAAGCGTTACCAGGTGCCACCACGAAGAGGCTCTGCCCCTATATGTGGGAGGGAGGGTTTAAAAACACCTACGAGTCGACGGTTTGGGGTGACGCCGGTGACTGCAAGGCGCAAACACCCCCATGAAAGGCACCCAACTTGTAGATAACCAAACGTTTATTTTCCTGTTCAACAGGGTACTGGTTCTTTCTAGACCCTGCTGCTAAAGAAGGATAGGCGTAGTCACATGAATTCGTTCCCGGGTTACTCGGGGAAATCAGTTTTAGCAGTACTTTGCCCTTTTCATACTGCACGTCCATACAAGAACTTCGGATAATTAATTAAACAGTTGTTGTTGTTGAATTAAACAGTCATCTGCATTTGTTTGTTTTTGTAGCACGTCTAATTTCCTTCGTAACATCAATCAATTATCCCTTGTTATAATGTTGTGTTCTCTATGAATGCAACAGCGAAGTATCTTCGGGTACCCCTGATTGTAGTTATTTGAAATCTCCTTGAGTCCCTTGTGCCTTTGGCCTCTCAGAAAATAGCTAATTGTGGAGCCCTATTTATAGAACACTTTTCGGGTTAAATATATTAAAAACTTTAATCTATCCTTACTGATATTAGTTTCTTTCTCATTCTAGGTAATTTGATTTTGACGATGTGCGCATAGCAATATTCCAAATATTCCAGCTGTGGCTGAAGGAAGAACAGAAATTTGCTCAAATTATAAGAAAGCTGCGACAACTATCCCCCCGCCTTTTTAGTACCACAGATAAGGCGCTAACAAGCATACTATGGGAAAGGGTCAAGACCAAAGGATCAATATCACCTGTAAATCGACTTTTATAGCACGAATTGGGGCTTCCGGTATTATCCCTACAAAACTCATATGGCTCTGCAAACTGATGTTGAACAACACCACCAGCGCAGGAAAAATTGGGCATCATCACTGAGCTTCGAAAGTTTCAGAAAGGGCACAGCTATAAATAGACGTTATTGTACTTAATTAGCTTGTACATATCAATATACACGTATGTAAAGTTCACTAGAGTAATAAGGGTATAATTTAAATTGTAAAAAAAAACATTGTATATATGAATTATTTATAATTAAATATTATCTGAACATAAGGACGCGTTTCATTCATGGAAAAAGCGACTTGACAGAAGGTAACCGATACGGGTAACCGATAGGCCAGTTACCCGTGTTGTTGTTGTTGCATATGTTTTGGTTAGCGATAACGAAAACATAACTGATGCAGTAACTTAAAAATGTAAATAACATCAAGCGAGAAGGAATGTCGAAAACACAATAGGTAAGAGCGAGAAAGCGAGTTACACGTACACTATTTTGAGCATGGTTCAACTATATCCAGGTTGCCTCATCTGCAAAGCAACAAAATATGTCTGTTCAAACTGTCAAAATCTGTGTATTGGTGTTGGTGCGAATGGTATGGAATGGAAACAAAAAACTTACCAGTTTTTGTATGTGTAAGTAAAATGTTGCCAATGTGTTGGTTTCATTTTGAGTTTGCCATCTCCTTTTGACAATCCCTTCGACCATGCAATGACATAAATAAAATCAGCTGATGAGATGAGCCAACCTGTACATAATTGAACCATGATTTTGAGAGAGCGCATGCGTTACCTTTGTCACGACAGCAATGTAAAAGTCATTAAGACGATACCCAGCAAAAATCTAGTGACCAAAAATGGCGGCCAACAACAAAATATCCCACATTGTTCCACAATTGATAGTATGGCAGAATGAGATGGCCTAATTGAAATGCCCGATACATATATGCTTGCCTTTTCTTACATGCTATGTACCCTCAAATACGTCACAAAAATTTTCTGCGAATCCGCCATTTGTTATTTTCAGCTTGAAGCGCCACAGCAGAGTAATAAAAATTTAATTACAAATAATTTCGGATATAATAACAACTAAATTTAAATTAAGTGTTGTGTGCGCTACGGTATTTGCATTTATATTTTCCACAAAGGAACCAAAATCAAGTGAGTTTTAATGGATGTAGGTTATTGCATTTTTGGTAGCATCTGCGTACAGTGAATAATTCAATTCGTGCATGTAATTTCTTTTGTGATTGTGGAAAAGATGTTGTGGAGAAAATGTTTCAATTTATGTTGTCTTTTAATGCATGTTTATCGGAAAGCCAAGAAAAAATATTCGCTCAGCATCAGGTGGGGTAATTGTTTTTGTATATAAATGAACACTGCGAAAAAT
Source organism: Eurosta solidaginis (assembly GCF_040869045.1). NCBI lineage: Eukaryota > Metazoa > Arthropoda > Insecta > Diptera > Tephritidae > Eurosta > Eurosta solidaginis. Next base: position 154,173,665 of record NC_090319.1, read on the forward strand.
GTGACTATCGCGGCTTTGATGGAGGTGGTCGTTGCGAATATTTTTCCCTATGGTAATAGTCTAGTTGAGGGGTCGACTTCTAATACGCTACCAAAAATAAATAGAGAGGTGTCAGAAGACGCGTATTAATTTCGAGAACAATAATCCGAAGGCGGAAAGTAAAAATTTTATCTCTGTCCGGAGATATTTGCAGTTGAAGTTGGTGATTTTCATGTGGGTGTTGTTGTGTTCGTGCCCACAAAAAAAATTGTGCATCACCGTGGCGGTAGCCACGGTTATACCACACACCCGGACTTGGCATGGCGTTGCCCAGGGTTATTTTTTATAAGCGCGACCGAAGGCCGCCAACGCAGAAAGGTGTTTTGCGCAAAAATACTATGGATTCCACCCCCCGTTACGGAGGTACCCGTGGGTCAATCAAGGTGGTGATTGCAATATTTCTAAGAATTCCAAAATAGGAATTAAGTTTAAAGGAACTTTACCACCAAAAAGTCCCATCGTGATTTCGTCGACCACATTTCACATGTTGATCCTATCGACGGGGTAGTTTTCATCGATCCCGAAAAAAGATCACAAGGTGTTTGGACAAGTACTTGCCGCTTTCAGATATGGACGTGAGGATTTGGACGTGCTTGGTCTGACATTTCGTAAAGACTTGTATTTAGCGCATGAGCAAATATATCCGCCACAACAAACTGAACGTTTGAAGTTCCTCCTTATTGTCCAGTTTCTGTCACTACAACCCGCGCCTGGCGATACGGGTAAATCTTGTGGCGTTGACTATGAGTTAAAAGCCTTTGTTGGTAAGTATAATTAACAGTAACCAATAGCTACATTGTAAAAAAAATAATGCACAAGTATATTAAAAAAATATACTATTTGGAGCCTGAGAATCAGATTCACTTGGGCAAATCATAAGAGTGGTATTCGTGTAAAATTTTCAGTTGTTTCCATTGTTTCAAATATATAATTTGATTAAATCATAGGGTAATTCTTTACTTTAGCTCACAACTGCTAAAACTCGTGCAAAATTATTGGGAGGGGTGTCAAAAGACGTGCTTTGGGCCCAGGATCACAAATTAGACAATTTTCATGTGGTTGTTGTAATTTTGATGATTTTGTTGAACCCACAAGAAAAGCTGGGTAAAAGTGTTTTGCGCAGATATAGTTTTGGTCTCCAAACCGGTGTTGTACCCACCCAGTAAAGGTGTTCTGCGCAAAATTACTTTGGATCCCACCCCCGGTTTCGGAACTCCCCAGGGCCATTTTTCGGTTTTGGAAATATCTTTTGACAGAAACTAATTATTTAATTTCCGCTTTCGGATTCGTGGTCCTGGGTTCATAACGCGTCTTTGACACCTCGCAATATTTTTGAACGAGTTTTAGCAGTTGTGAGCTAAAGTAAAGAATTACCATAGCTTCTCCAACCCAATTGTCAACCTCACCTACCCGTGGCGAACCACGTTTCTTTAGCATCCGAGGCATTGGCGACCCCAAGTTCCTCATGGAACATCAATGTCGTCGCGTTTAAAATTCGGACTTTCATATTTACTGAAGTGTCCCATGATCTTTTAGTTCGCCCATAACCTATTATAATCTCACGGTTTTATAATAATAATTTATTTGAAATTATATTAAGGATACAGAAAACAGTTTAAATTATGGTAAGAAAAATCTTCGACTGAAAAAATATGACAAAACATTTTTTTCTTCATAAACTTGAATTACATAGATTGCTACAGTGATAATGCCAGGTTTCGCGCGGCGAAAAAACTGGAGAGATTAGGAGGTAGCCGTTAATTCTGTTGCAAAGCTCATCGATCTGTGGCGGTTATTCTGCAGTCATCGGCGTAGGAAACGATAGCAACTCCTTCTGGTGGCGAAGGTAGCTTAGATATGTATAAATTAAACAAAAGTGGGGATAGGACACCACCCTGTGGCATCCCTTGTTTAATTCTTCTTGGTTTTGATGTTTCGTTTGTAAATTGCACAGATGCCTGCCGACCACCCAGATAATTTATGGTTTCCCTTTTGAGGCAAGGAGGAAGAGGAGACCCTTCCAAATCCAGCAGTAATGTGCCGTATTTTACTGCAGGGAGAGCAGAATGGCTTCGTGTGTCTGGCTGAAGAAGGTGGACAAAGACTGGTTGAAGACATGTGCTAGATATTTGAATCCCTCATTGTTTTTGAGCATCGGCATGGCTATCTAGCGCTACTGCTTTGGATGTTTTAAAATGTTTTGATGGCATCTTCCTCTTTGGCGGGGAGGGTAATAGAAGACGCGCTATGTTTTTGCTTATGTGCGTGTTTGACGTCCTGCCGTTTAGATTTGTCAACCGAGGAATGCAATACATGTCGCAAGTGCTGTTGGGTTTCTGGCTCAGAATACGAGACAGCCTTAGGCGTAAACAACAAGGTGCCACAAAAGATTTGTAAAAAAGATTTATTTAGACACACACAGCAAAATTAATTTGCTGAGCCAGGATTAGGTTCTGGACCCGGATTGGGGTCAACGCCTTCATGGAGCAGTCCCTCTGCAAAGATCTACTGGGGGATGACAGCTTGTGGGAAGGCCGCAACAACTTGATTGGGGTAACGCAAAAACGACAGCCTTTGATCGGGTTTTCCCGTCTATCGTGGGAAGCCAAACACATATTGCGGTGCTCTTTAGCAATGCCAAAGGGCGGGTAAATTAAAAAATTGTTTTTGCAACTCATTTTAGTTTTCATAATTAAATAGAATTTTATTTTATTTATTTTCTGACCAACTTTTTAACATTGAAGTCTACCCCAAGATCGTACATAATCGACCACAATTCACTATATGTCACACCATACCACAAAGGACGCACAACAAGTACAAAGAGAAGTAGCTCACGTATTCGTAAATGTTTCTTCTTCAAATTACTGCGTGGCCACCAACGCCACCAACTTTCATTTGCTCCATTTTTTTTTTTGATTTGTTGAGCTTTCGTTATTAGCGTTGTTGCCGCTACCGTATTTTTATGCGAACATACGCAGTTCCTCCCGATGTCCAATAGTTTTTGGTGGGGCAGGCTCTTCCCATTCACCCAATTCGGCATCATAATATTGAGCAGCACGGAATGGTCTCAATTCCCATGGTACTTGATTTTCCATAGCTGTCAGTTGAACACCCAACTCCTCTAAGCATGGTACATCTGCGCGCACAACATCGGTAACAAATTCTCGTTCAACACGTTCCAAACACAAATTGCCAATGGGTGCCCCAGGACAAATAAGCTCTGTAAATTTGGTTTTGAGGACGAAGGTAGGATCGTAACGCATGTCGTAGCGCCAATAGCCCCACCATTTTGGATCTTTACACATAACACGATGGAACCAGTCAACCAATTCACTCAGCTGATAACGTTTGGGTCCGTAAAGATAAAAAACATTTTAGTATACGGTGATTGCAGGACTGCCTTGATTTCTTTTATGAGAAAGCTAGAGACAGGTGAGTTGGAATAGGAAACAATATATCTTCTAATCTATGTTATTCTTACTCTCCTTACCTGCCGGGATGGCTTGAAGATTCAATGTGGTCATACCAAATCGTTCCCGAGATGGTCGGGCCAGTACCTTAATGGTGCTTGTTACCGGAAAGTATCGCATCTGCATCCGGCAAAGGACCATCAACACAACAGGCCTTCGAGGAGTGTCTTTATCGCTACAAAAACAACAACAGGTTATCCTCGAACTAACTTCGCTACAATTAGCCATAGTAGGGATTCAAGGGGTTAATAGACGAAATACAAAGCTTTATAGCTAATAATAAAAAATGTTAGCTAAAACTCACAGTTGTAACAACCAGTTTATGTATCTGATGTTGCGCAGGTGACCTGAAATCCTTGTCATGAGCTTGAGTTTTGTTGTCCCCACATATACCTTCTCGCATATGCGGGACCCGTCGCCGTTGCATGGGATTCGATAAACTACGTCAGATTTCTCGAACTTGGGGATCTTATCCTTTATGTTATTGAAAACTTGCCTTAGTGTATTTTTGTACGTGAACGCTAGATTATAGCTATCCTTGTCGTATAGATTGGAGCTCCTTATCCTCTCCGATGTTTTTATTTAAATTGGCCTTCAGCCCAAAAATTTAAAAATATATTATTTAATATAAAGGCTATTAATTCTTATCAAAAAAAAAAATTTTTTTTTCCTTTACATTTTAGAACTGTGTACAAAAATATGTAATTTTACATATCGAAACCTAAACAAAAAAGTATTGCAACTCATAATCAGAGAAGCTTTGTGTTGAATGTTGATTTATACAACAGAAATAACAAAATTCTTAACTAAACGATAACGTTAACTACCAAAAAAAAAAGTTTTTTCACGATGCTTTCATGATCGTTTACACTTAAATACCGATTTAAAATTTTTTCAGTTTTGACATTTTTTATATGCGATATATACATTCAGTTGAATAATTTTACATTGAGGGTACTTTATGCAATTTTCTTTTTTTCGTGATTTTGCAATAATAAACGTAGGTACTCATAGTAATATTTTGTTTTAAATTATGTGATTACAATATTTATAAGGACCGTTTAGTTGATGGTTTTGGTACTGTCAGTTAAATTCATCAGCAAATATTATATTCAAAATATTTTTTGTTATACAGCTAGTTTATAAGGTTTTCTTAAAAATTTTTGACAAAAATCTTTGCAAACTTTATGCGATTGTTGAATATTTTTTTTAAATAGAGCATAAAAAGCTTAGAATAGGAACGTAGGAAAAAGCTTAGAATTATTAGATACTCAAGATTATTTCAGTATGTGTTGTTCGTTTGTTGTACAAATTCGTTGCATATTAATTTTCAGATCAAGAATACTCAAAGGTGTCGTGGAATCGTCTTGTTGATCAATCGCGCGCCGCAATATCCATTGGTGGCAATTGACTGTGTTGGCAAAAGATATGCTGAACTGTAGAGGAAGAAACATTTTTTTAAATTTAATAAAATCAAAAAATGATAGTTGTGCTAAAAAGGGGTAAAGTATTGTATGTTAAAGTATAGCAAAGTCTCAGCGGCCTTGTCCTGGTGAAAATTGAGTTTGAATAGGTCTCAATCTTCATTCTCAGAAACATGTACGAAGGTACCGTAAGATATTAAAAATACTCAACGCTTTTTTTGAAATAACTTCAAAAAAACTCGCATTCAAACCGGTGTCCTATCTCTACTCCTGTTTAACTTCTACATATCAATAGCTATCTTCACCACCAGAAGGAGTCACTATTGTTTCCTACACCATATGGTCGCCAAGCCTAAAGATTACCCACTGGTAGAAGCTACAGGCCTGCAAAAATACTGCCCTCAGAACCGCCACGGGCTGTCTCCTATACCCAGGAACCTGGGCATCCCAACAGACATCTGATTGATGGCGGTGCCAATTTCCTAGATGTTCTGGTCTCCGCGACGGCAACCCCCCGACGGGTTTCATCGCGCCATGTTGCCAGGTCGCAAATCCCAATCTACCGGGTACCCCAATGCTTGCTCAAGGACGCCAAGTCCCAAGGCCACAACAGCAGTTGCGTCCACCAATTGGTAGTTTAGCTAACACAACATTGGCGTCGTACTTGGCTAGTTTATTGTACAGAATACGCCATTCAGCATCAACAATTTTCCGATACTCTTGAACATTATCAATATGTACTTCAGCATTGTCACGCTCAGCCTTGAATTCCCATTCTATATTTAATGCGATTTAAATTTTTTGCATGACGTTGGATCCACAAAAGAAAAGTACAGCGTCCACAACCATTTTAAAAAAGAAATATTTTTGTTGATGAATAAGTTTGGAGGGCATTGCTGTAGCAGCGCATTTTTCCAATAAAGCACGTTGTTGTTCCTTTGATTGGCGCTTCGACATGTTCAGCCATGTCATATTTTGGTCATGCATAATTGTAATGCTTTGCGTATAGTTTTAATGATGATACGTGCATGCACGCTTTCCTGAACATATGGCTTAACTTGTTTTAAGATTTCACATGCTTAAAGTACTACTGAAGTGGTGCCATCGCCGACCTGATAAGAGAAACATTTTTATTCTACACATTCTAATATAACAAAAAACTTACCTCAGCATTTTGAGATTTGGCGATGTCGACTAGAGTTTTACGGCTGGATGCACAATATCCAATAGTTTCATAATGGTTGCCCCATCATTTGAAATTGTGGCCCTACCACTGGAATCAACAATATATTTGTCCATACTGTGTGAATCCAATGTAGTGCGTACAGCGTCCACCATTGAATGCGAGGTATTGATGTTGGATATGAGTTGAGGTTCTACCTTAAGAGCTATCGGTACCCAAATATTTTTTACACAAAAACTCATGTACCCAATACCAGTTCAGGACGTTCATATTTATCGACACGCTGTCCGGTGTGGCCCAAATGTTGGAAATATTCAGTTGGCACTGTTGAGAAAAAATATTGTCACGGATATTAGCATCACTAAGTTATCCCATCACTAAGGCGATGATAAGGCCATGCCAAGCAGTATTCACATCAATAATTCAATCATTATGTATCTACATAAACGAATAAATAATTGCGTCTACACATATGTACGTATACGAGCATCGGAGCGGCAATGCACAAACATATGCATATATCTTATCTGAGTTGTCACAAGAGAGAGCAATAATTTGTGCACGTAGTTGTGGCTGGCGATTTTGTAGCCGAACTAACTAGTAACTTCTGGAAACCGAAGAGCCTAGAAGTATGCAGCGTAAACTATAAAAGCGGGGCAGGCGAGTAAGAAGTAATTCAGTTTGAGTTGAGCTATCAATCAGTTTGATTAGGCACGAGATCTGGCGGCCAATAGTAGAGTTTCATTTGAGTTATCAATCAGTTTGGTTATTAAGCCAGCGAGTAGCAAAGTATAAGTGTTATTGTGAAGTACTTTAATAAAGGCCGTTTTTCTATTATTCAATATTGGAGTTATTTATTCAACAGTTTAGTGATTCGAACTTAGCAGAGGATTGCAAATAAGAGGATTTGCAGCAAATTCGTTACAATTGGTGTCAGAAGAGGAATTGTTGAATAAATTCCAGAGGACATGGCAAAGTTCAGTGAATTGAAGATCCAGCAACTAAAGAAGGAGTTGGAGAGCCGTGGATTGAATACAAGCGGCATTAAACTTGAACTTCAGGCACGGCTACGAGAGGCAATGGAAGCGGAAGGAATTGATGTGGAAGAGTATGACTTTCATCTTGATAGCGAGGAAGTAACTAAAATTGAAGAGAAAAACGAAACATCGCAGACAGTTACGAGCACAGACTTGAACATGATTTTGGCTGCAATATCTGCTCAAACATCGACAATGTCATCACATATGGAATCCCAAGAGACACGAATAACATCGAAAATTGAAGCACAAGAAACACATATGTCAGAAATGTCGACACAGATTACATCAAAGATGGAGACACAACTGAAAGAACAAGAGGCACGCATAACAGTACAACTCGAAGCGCAAGAGGCGCGTATATCATCAAAACTCGAAGCACGTATGGACGAGGAAATAACACAGTTTGAGGAAAAAATCGAAGCCGAGTTGGATGCTTTGAGAGGTCGTATACAAGAGTTGCAATTAAACCGCCCAGCTGTTTCAGCAAGCAATCCAAAGGTAAAAACACCATCATTTGACGGTTCTGTTCCTTTCCAGGTCTTCAAGCTACAGTTTGAGAAGACCGCAGCAGTGAACAACTGGAATGCGGAAGATAAAGTTGCTGCACTGTTCATGGCGTTGAAAGGGCCTGCAGCTGAGATTTTACAAACCATTCCAGAGGGCGAACGGAAATGTTATGAAGCATTGATGGGCGCTCTAGAGAGACGATACGGAACTGAGCATAGGAGACAGATATGCCAAATGGAGTTGCTGAACCGCTTCCAGAGACCTGGTGAAACATTGCAAGAGTTTGCGTCGGATATTGAAAGGCTAGCACATTTAGCAAATGCGGACGCACCCGTGGAATATACTGAAAAGGTAAAAATCCAGAGTTTTATAAATGGCATAGGGGACGCCGAAACAAAGCGGGCTACATATGCGAATCCAAAACTAACATTTGCTTGAAACGGTATCGCATGCTCTGATTCAGGAAACAGCGTCGCTTCTGTGTAAGCCAGTTTTCAAAGCACGCCGTGTGGAAGTAGAAAGGCCAGAGTGGGTAGACACAATTTAGGAAGCACTGAAGGGATCTCAACAGATGAATGCCGGGGTTATTAAATGTTTAAAGTGCGGCAACTCAGGTCACATTGCACGTCATTGCGATCTTGGTCCTAATAGTTCCAACAATGTGGGTGGCCGTAAACGCAAAGCTGGCGAAAATGAGCAAGAGCGTGTCGAATGTAAAGAACGAAAACTTGCCCCGGCTATTGAATGTCCTATGATATCTGTGTCGCAAATTGGAAGGGAATCAAGCAGTCTTACCGTCAGAGGGAATGTGGATGGTAAAGAACGTGTACTGACTGTAGATACGGGCGCATCTCATTCCTTGATCCGATCTGACTTGGTCATCAGGAGAGTAAAGTCATTACCTGGAGCAAGGTTGCGTACGGTCACAGGCGAATATAATCAAGTCCAAGGCGAAGTGGTATGTGAGGTATTAATTGGGAAAGTCATGGTTCTACACAAATTCACCCTCAACCGTGCGTTCCATTGGTGAGATGGTAAGTGTAAAGGACAAAGCTTTTGTTTTTAATAAATCAGCTGTTGCAGGTATGCAATAAAAAGGCCTGGAAACGAGAAAGATCAATGTAAATGCCAAACAAAAAATTAATTTCGAATATCAATACCTAACGTAACGTGGCGAGGAGTTACCCTGATCTTGTACGACATATTTTGTGGTCACCAATGGTGGTAATAAACCCTGTTCATTAGTAATAAAAGCACCACCAGCGCTATTTTATTTTCAGCGATAACGCTTTTTAACTTAACGGTATTGATATTCGAAATTAATTTTTTGTTTGGCATTTACATTGATCTTTCTCGTTTCCAGGCCTTTTTATTGCATACCTGCAACAGCTGATTTATTAAAAACAACAGCTTTGTCCTTTACACTTACCATCTCACCAATGGAACGCACGGTTGAGGGTGAATATGAGCCACCCATTGTAAATTTTGGTAAAAATGGGTCCAATTAGATGTAATCGTTTGCAAGGCTAAAATGCAATTTGTAGATGCTGGTCGTCGTTTCCTATGTTAATGTAATATGTAAAGTAACAACAGATGGTAAAAAAAAATCTTTCACTTTTACTTGTGTTCATTGATACATATTGTAACGAATTTGCTGCAAATCCTCTTATTTGCAATCCTCTGCTAAGTTCGAATCACTAAACTGTTGAATAAATAACTCCAATATTGAATAATAGAAAAACGGCCTTTATTAAAGTACTTCACAATAACACTTATACTTTGCTACTCGCTGGCTTAATAACCAAACTGATTGATAACTCAAATGAAACTCTACTATTGGCCGCCAGATCTCGTGCTTAATCAAACTGATTGATAGCTCAACTCAAACTAAATTACTTCTTACTCGCCTGCCCCGCTTTTATAGTTTACGCTGCATACTTCTAGGCTCTTCGATTTCCAGAAGTTACTAGTTAGTTCGGCTACAAAATCGCCAGCCACAACTACGTGCACAAATTATTGCTCTCTCTTGTGACAACTCAGATAAGATATATGCATGTGTTTGTGCATTGCCGCTCCGATGCTCGTATACGTACATATGTGTAGACGCAATTATTTATTCGTTTATGTAGATACATACTTACTTACTTAATTGGCGCTTAACCGTCTAAACGGTTATGGCCGTCCAACAAGGCGCGCCAGTCGCTCCTTCGCTCCGCAAACCGGCGCCAGTTGGTCACACCAAGGGAGTTTAAATCGTTTTCCACCTGGTCCTTCCAACGGAGTGGGGGCCGCCCTCTACTTCTGCTTCCATAGGCGGGTTCCGATAGAAACACTTTCTTGGCCGGAGCATCATCTTTCATTCGCATAACATGGCCTAGCCATCGCAGCCGCTACGTTTTAATTCGCTGGACTATGTTGATGTCTGCGTTTAGCTCGTACATCTCATCATTAAATCTTCTTCGGTACTCGCCATCGCCAACGCGTAGAGGTCCATAAATCTTTCGAAGAACTTTTCTCTCGAACACTCCCGAAGCCGCTTCATCTGCTGTTGTCATGGTCCATGCTTCTGCCCCATATAGCAGGACGGGTACGATAAGTGACTTGTAGAGTATGATTTTCGTTCGCCGAGAGAGGACTTTACTTTTCAATTGCCTACCTAGTCCAAAGTAGCATTTATTGGCAAGATTGGTTCTTCGCTGGATTTCAGTGCTGATGTTGTTGCTAGTGTTGATGCTGGTTCCCAAATAAACGAAGTCTTTTACTATTTCGAAATTATGGCTGCCAACAGTAGCGTGGTTGCCAAGGCGCATATGCCCTGACTCTTTGCTCGATGACAGCAGGTACTTCGTTTTGTCCTCATTCACCATCAAACCCATCTTTACCGCTTCTTTTTCCAGCTTGGAGTAAGCAGAAGCAGAACTAACAGCGCGGGTGTTTCGGCCGATGATATCAATGTTATCAGCATATGCCAGTAATTGCACGCTTTTATAGTATATTGTTCCAGTGCGGTTAAGTTCTGCAGCTAGTATAATTTCCAGCATCAAATTAAAGAAATCGCACGATAGGGGGTCACCCTGTCTGAAACCTCGTTTAGTTTCGAACGGCTCGGAGAGGTCCTTCCCAATTCTGACTGAGCTGATGGTGTTGCTCAACGTCATTTTGCACAGCCGTATAAGTTTTGTGGGGAAACCAAATTAAGACATAGCGGCATATAGGCAGCTCCTTTTCGTGCTGTCGAAGGCGGCTTTAAAGTCGACGAAGAGGTGATGTGTGTCGATTCTCTTTTCACGGGTTTTTTCCAAGATTTGCCGCATTGTGAAAATCTGGTCGATGGTAGATTAACCAGGTCTGAAGCCGCACTGATAAGGTCCAATCAGCCGGTTCACGGTGGGCTTCAATCTTTCGCACAATACACTTGAAAGGACCTTATATGCGATATTAAGAAGGCTGATTCCACGATAGTAGTAGATACATAATGATTGAATTATTGATGTGAATACTGCTTGGCATGGCCTTAGCATCGCCTTAGTGATGGGATAACTTAATGATGCTAATATCCGTGACACTGCCCTCCACCTAAGTCTGATCGTCCCGATCAGACAAATCTCCCGATCTAACTGCCGCTAGCATCTCCAAATGTACCACTCTTCTAATCCGTGGTTTCCCAGTGGTTTGTATGCGGTAGATGGTATCACTGATCTTCTTCACAACTTTGTACGGGCCTTCCCAACAGCACCGAAATTTGGCTGGAACACCTTTCCGCCGGTGAGGGTTGTTTAACAGTACCAAATCTCCCGCCAAGAAACCTTCCGAATTAAAGTTCTTGTCATGCCAGTGTTTCATCTTACTACTCATTACCCTGGGCCGTTCCTTCACACTCTATTGTTTGGTCAATGAACCACTTCATAGAGCTTGCGCTGGACGGATTTGCTTTGCATAATCGGTATCGTTCCCAGATTTCACAACAGTAGTGCGCTCCGGCTTGAAACTACACTCGCATTCTTTCTCGGAAATTCGTTGCTTCGTTTTCCTGCGTCTTTTAGGTTTTGTCAATGCCAGTGTTTCTCTCGCAGGTACTTTTGATTTATTTGGCCCATTCGATCTATCAACTTTTGCCTTTGACTTTCGTGGTCTTTGTCGAGTCTTTTCCACCAGTACCCGATTACTGCTGAACCCTTTTTCCAAACTAAAGTTAAGTGGTATGTCCTGGTTCTTATAGCGCATAATTTTTCTCCGCATATCGATCCTGACGTCATTGTCAACCAAGAAGTCCACTCCCAATATGACTTCATCAAAGATCTCCGCCACAACGAATTTGTGTAGAACCATGACTTTCCCAATTAATACCTCACATACCACTTCGCCTTGGACTTGATTATATTCGCCTGTGACCGTACGCAACCTTGCTCCAGGTAATGACTTTACTCTCCTGATGACCAAGTCAGATCGGATCAAGGAATGAGATGCGCCCGTATCTACAGTCAGTACACGTTCTTTACCATCCACATTCCCTCTGACGGTAAGACTGCTTGATTCCCTTCCAATTTGCGACACAGATATCATAGGACATTCAATAGCCGGGGCAAGTTTTCGTTCTTTACATTCGACACGCTCTTGCTCACTTTCGCCAGCTTTGCGTTTACGGCCACCCACATTGTTGGAACTATTAGGACCAAGATCGCAATGACGTGCAATGTGACCTGAGTTGCCGCACTTTAAACATTTAATAACCCCGGCATTCTTCTGTTGAGATCCCTTCAGTGCTTCCTAAATTGTGTCTACCCACTCTGGCCTTTCTACTTCCACACGGCGTGCTTTGAAAACTGGCTTACACAGAAGCGACGCTGTTTCCTGAATCAGAGCATGCGATACCGTTTCAAGCAAATGTTAGTTTTGGATTCGCATATGTAGCCCGCTTTGTTTCGGGGTCCCGTATGCCATTTATAAAACTCTGGATTTTTACCTTTTCAGTATATTCCACGGGTGCGTCCGCATTTGCTAAATGTGCTAGCCTTTCAATATCCGACGCAAACTCTTGCAATGTTTCACCAGGTCTCTGGAAGCGGTTCAGCAACTCCATTTGGCATATCTGTCTCCTATGCTCAGTTCCGTATCGTCTCTCTAGAGCGCCCATCAATGCTTCATAACAGTTCCGTTCGCCCTCTGGAATGGTTTGTAAAATCTCAGCTGCAGGCCCTTTCAACGCCATGAACAGTGCAGCAACTTTATCTTCCGCATTCCAGTTGTTCACTGCTGCGGTCTTCTCAAACTGTAGCTTGAAGACCTGGAAAGGAACAGAACCGTCAAATGATGGTGTTTTTACCTTTGGATTGCTTGCTGAAACAGCTGGGCGGTTTAATTGCAACTCTTGGATACGACCTCTCAAAGCATCCAACTCGGCTTCGATTTTTTCCTCAAACTGTGTTATTTCCTCGTCCATACGTGCTTCGAGTTGTACTGTTATGCGTGCCTCTTGTTCTTTCAGTTGTCTCTCCATCTTTGATGTAATCTGTGTCGACATTTCTGACATATGCGTTTCTTGTGCTTCAATTTTCGATGTTATTCGTGTCTCTTGGGATTCCATATGTGATGACATTGTCGATGTTTGAGCAGATATTGCAGCCAAAATCATGTTCAAGTCTGTGCTCGTAACTGTCTGCGATGTATCGTTTTTCTCTTCAATTTTAGTTACTTCCTCGCCATCAAGATGAAAGTCATACTCTTCCACATCAATTCCTTCCGCTTCCATTGCCTCTCGTAGCCGTGCCTGAAGTTCAAGTTTAATGCCGCTTGTATTCAATCCACGGCTCTCCAACTCCTTCTTTAGTTGCTGGATCTTCAATTCACTGAACTTTGCCATGTCCTTGTTGTCCTCTGGAATTTATTCAACAATTCCTCTTCTGACACCAATTGTAACGAATTTGCTGCAAATCCTCTTATTTGCAATCCTCTGCTAAGTTCGAATCACTAAACTGTTGAATAAATAACTCCAATATTGAATAATAGAAAAACGGCCTTTATTAAAGTACTTCACAATAACACTTATACTTTGCTACTCGCTGGCTTAATAACCAAACTGATTGATAACTCAAATGAAACTCTACTATTGGCCGCCAGATCTCGTGCTTAATCAAACTGATTGATAGCTCAACTCAAACTGAATTACTTCTTACTCGCCTGCCCCGCTTTTATAGTTTACGCTGCATACTTCTAGGCTCTTCGGTTTCCAGAAGTTACTAGTTAGTTCGGCTACAAAATCGCCAGCCACAACTACGTGCACAAATTATTGCTCTCTCTTGTGACAACTCAGATAAGATATATGCATGTGTTTGTGCATTGCCGCTCCGATGCTCGTATACGTACATATGTGTAGACGCAATTATTTATTCGTTTATGTAGATACATAATGATTGAATTATTGATGTGAATACTGCTTGGCATGGCCTTATCATCGCCTTAGTGATGGGATAACTTAGTGATGCTAATATCCGTGACAATATTTTTTCTCAACAGTGCCAACTGAATATTTCCAACATTTGGGCCACACCGGACAGCGTGTCGATAAATATGAACGTCCTGAACTGGTATTGGGTACATGAGTTTTTTTGTAAAAAATATTTGGGTACCGATAGCTCTTAAGGTAGAACCTCAACTCATATCCAACATCAATACCTCGCATTCAATGGTGGACGCTGTACGCACTACATTGGATTCACACAGTATGGACAAATATATTGTTGATTCCAGTGGTAGGGCCACAATTTCAAATGATGGGGCAACCATTATGAAACTATTGGATATTGTGCATCCAGCCGTAAAACTCTAGTCGACATCGCCAAATCTCAAAATGCTGAGGTAAGTTTTTTGTTATATTAGAATGTGTAGAATAAAAATGTTTCTCTTATCAGGTCGGCGATGGCACCACTTCAGTAATACTTTAAGCATGTGAAATCTTAAAACAAGTTAAGCCATATGTTCAGGAAAGCGTGCATGCACGTATCATCATTAAAACTATACGCAAAGCATTACAATTATGCATGACCAAAATATGACATGGCTGAACATGTCGAAGCGCCAATCAAAGGAACAACAACGTGCTTTATTGGAAAAATGCGCTGCTACAGCAATGCCCTCCAAACTTATTCATCAACAAAAATATTTCTTTTTTAAAATGGTTGTGGACGCTGTACTTTTCTTTTGTGGATCCAACGTCATGCAAAAAATTTAAATCGCATTAAATATAGAATGGGAATTCAAGGCTGAGCGTGACAATGCTGAAGTACATATTGATAATGTTCAAGAGTATCGGAAAATTGTTGATGCTGAATGGCGTGTTCTGTACAATAAACTAGCCAAGTACGACGCCAATGTTGTGTTATCTAAACTACCAATTGGTGGACGCAACTGCTGTTGTGGCCTTGGGACTGGGCGTCCTTGAGCAAGCATTGGGGTACCCGGTAGATTGGGATTTGCGACCTGGCAACATGGCGCAATGAAACCCGTCGGGGGGTTGCCGTCGCGGAGACCAGAACATCTAGGAAAGTGGCACCGCCATCAATCAGATGTCTGTTGGGATGCCCAGGTTCCTGGGTATAGGAGACAGCCCGTGGCGGTTCTGAGGGCAGTATTTTTGCAGGCCTGTAGCTTCTTCCAGTGGGTAATCTTTAGGCTTGGCGACCATATGGTGTAGGAAACAATAGTGACTCCTTCTGGTGGTGAAAATAGCTATTGATATGTAGAAGTTAAACAGAAGTAGAGATAGGACACCGGTTTGAATGCGAGTTTTTTTGAAGTTATTTCAAAAAAAGCGTTGAGTATTTTTAATATCTTACGAAGTACCTTCGCACATGTTTCTCAGAATGAAGAATGAGACCTATTCAAACTCAATTTTCACCAGGACAAGGCCGCTGAGACTTTGCTATACTTTAACATACAATACTTTACCCCTTTTTAGCACAACTATCATTTTTGATTTTATTAAATTTTAAAAAATGTTTCTTCCTCTACAGTTCAGCATATCTTTTGCCAACACAGTCAATTGCCACCAATGGATATTGCGGCGCGCGATTGATCAACAAGACGATTCCACGACACCTTTGAGTATTCTTGATCTGAAAATTAATATGCAACGAATTTGTACAACAAACGAACAACACACACTGAAATAATCTTGAGTATCTAATAATTCTAAGCTTTTTCCTACGTTCCTATTCTAAGCTTTTTATGCTCTATTTAAAAAAAAAATTCAAAAATCGCATAAAGTTTGCAAAGATTTTTGTCAAACATTTTTAAGAAAACCTTATAAACTAGCTGTATAACAAAAAATATTTTGAATATAATATTTGCTGATGAATTTAACTGACAGTACCAAAACCATCAACTAAACGGTCCTTATAAATATTGTAATCACATAATTTAAAACAAAATATTACTATGAGTACCTACGTTTATTATTGCAAAATCACGAAAAAAAGAAAATTGCATAAAGTACCCTCAATGTAAAATTATTCCACTGAATGTATATATCGCATATAAAAAATGTCAAAACTGAAAAAATTTTAAATCGGTATTTAAGTGTAAATCGATCCATGAAAGCATCGTGAAATAACTTTTTTTTTGGTAGTTAACGTTATCGTTTAGTTAAGAATTTTGTTATTTCTGTTGTATAAATCAACATTCAACACAAAGCTTCTCTGATTATGAGTTGCAATACTTTTTTGTTTAGGTTTCGATATGTAAAATTACATATTTTTGTACACAGTTCTAAAATGTAAAGGAAAAAAAATTTTTTTTTTTTTGATAAGAATTAATAGCCTTTATATTAAATAATATATTTTTAAATTTTTGAGCTGAAGGCCAATTTAAATAAAAACATCGGAGAGGATAAGGAGCTCCAATCTATACGACAAGGATAGCTATAATCTAGCGTTCACGTACAAAAATACACTAAGGCAAGTTTTCAATAACATAAAGGATAAGATTCCCCAAGTTCGGGAAATCTGACGTAGTTTATCGAATCCCATGCAACGGCGACGGGTCCCGCGTATGCGAGAAGTTATATGTGGGGCCAACAAAACTCAAGCTCATGACAAGGATTTCCGGTCACAGGTCAAACATAAAATTAAGGAACAGTTTTTCAGGAAATAAGACGGCCCTATCTGCCCACTGTAAATATACAGGACATCACCCTGATTTTGAGAACGTAAATATATTGGAGAAGGAAAAACATTACCAAAAACGCTATACCTTAGAAATGCTACATATATTGAACACTCCTAGTGAAAAACGAATTAATTTTAAAATGGACACTGCCCACTGTGCGAGTGCTTATCGCAATTTGATTTTGAAACAACAACAACATACACCGCGCTCACTTAAATAAGAATATCCAGCATCCAGCATACTTCAAGACAACAACTAAGCAAAAGGGGGTTGATATACATACTAAGTTATGCCTTATTGTTACATGTATTGTATTATTGTAAAATTTTTGTTTATACTTACTGTTCTTGAAAATTTGTTTACATTTGCGTTATTCTGTACATTTGTTTATTTTTCATGCTTTCGCTTTTTGTACCTTCAACACAGATTTTTGGACATTGCTAATTTAGCCGATAGAACATATTTATATGAGTAAGTCGCTTATTATATGTATATACGTAAACATTATGATGAATACGTTCTAGTGGTTTGTTTTTTTTATACCCCTAGTCCCGAAGATGGCTTTAGAATAAAGCCGAAATATCGACAAGAATAAATTATACAACTATAATAAAAAAAGTTGTGTTTTTATTTAAATTGGCCTTCAGCTCAAAAATTTGGAAAAAAATGTATATTTGCCTATTAATTAAATTAATGAAAAGATATTGTTATATTAATGATATAGAGAAGCGCCAACATGAATGCAAGTGGTTTCAAACCTCTGGTAGGCAATTCACCACTTTAACTGTCAGAAAAAATGTTAAATTTTTCATTTTATGTAAACAAATTTTGAAAGTTGCAATTGAAGTTCTGAAAGCTCGGGAATTTCAATTGAAGTTCAAAAAATTACAATTGAAGTTCACAATTTTCAATAGAAGTTCAGTAAATTATAATTGAAGCTCAGGAATTTCAACTGCAGTTCAGCAAATTACAACTGAAGTTCAGAAAATTACAATTCAAGTTCAAATATAATTTTCTGAACTACAAACAGATATTCTGAGCTTGAATTTAAATTTTCTGAACTTGAATTGAAATTGTTGAACTTAAATTGTAACTTTCGAACCTCAATTGCAGCTTTCTGAACTAAAATAAAAAAGGTATAGCATTAAAATTGGCGAATTACAAGTCAACTTACTCAATTTGTCAATTGCCTACTCGCGATTTGATGGTTTACTGCAACCAATAGTTCTGTTAGTTCTTCTCTTTTGTTTTCTATATCATTAATTAATTTATTTAAGTTTCCCTTAACTTTGTATGCATACAATCGCATACAATAAAATTTGTATTTATGGCTCACCAGCAAGACTGAAAAACTATTCCTTCCTTATAGTTAATAATTTACAATTATTATATATAATGTAATATATTATAAAAATGTTGAATAAAAGAAATGTTAATGGATTTGAATTAAAGAAATGTTTTATTTATATAGCAGTATAATCCAAGTAAAAAAACGGTCATAATACTAGTCAAAAGGCGGTCATATTAACGTGAAAATACTGTAAAAATACTCGACAAGTTACAGGTATATAACTTAAAATATGACTGCCATAACGTGAATGTAAGAACAGTACAGCACTATAGCTTGTTTACATTTCGATAACCTAAAACCGTATATGTGTGAGCAGTATGGACAATCACATAAATAGGTACGACGGAATGGACTGGTCACGAAAGTTACCGCCGCCCTGTACAAATGCTACTTAACGATTTACGTGTTCCATCGACACAGCTTTTAGTCATTTTCCTAATAAATTTACGGGCACATTTTTGCTGGGTAATTGGTGAACAAGTTATTGGTGACGATTAAGTAATCGATGAGGTAACGGGTACTTGTCTTGTAGGGCCATAAGCAGGTCCCTGCACATGGTCAATCTACTACAAGCGCCTGTCAGAGGGTCAATATGAATATAAAAATTTCATAAATATGCCATTCAGCGTTCAGCCACCTAATCAAAATTAATTTTTTTTAAATAAAAATTAAAATTCAAATAAATATAAAAAAAAATCCATTCTGGCACGGAGACACGTCCTCTTCGTCTGGATATAATATTTAACCTCATAAAGTTAAAATCTGGAACAGAGACTTGGCCTCTTTGTCCAGATGGAAAATTAGTTGTCACATAATACAAGAATATAAATCCAATCTGGCACGGAGACACGTCCTCTTCGTCTGGATATAACATTTAACCTCATAAAGTTAAAATATGGAACAGAGACTTGGCCTCTTTGCCCAGATGGAAAATTAATTTACATTCGTCGAAATCTGGAACGGAGACGTCCAGACTACGAAAAATCTCGGAACAAAAAAAGATAAATACAGTCCAAATATGTATACTGTATAATGTGCGTTGAATTATAATCCGTTCTTGTTTTCAGCTTTAATATGTTGCTTCTTTTTCCTACAGCGGCTACTATGCAAACAAGTCCAGGCGTGATCAGCAAAAAAATTTCCACTCAATAATACAAACATATTGGCGCATAATCATAGTCAAAATAAAATAGGTTTTAAATTTAGTTCCAGCTTTTTTGACAGATAGCTCATAGAAAATTATATCAAAAAGCTGCAACTAAATTTAAAATCTATTTTATTTTGACCATGATTATGCGCCATTGTATCTAGTTTTAAGTAATACGTGCGCGTGACAGGTTCAGCATGACCTTCCTTCATTTTAAGATGTTGCTTACCGCAAGGGGGCCGGCATGTTTAGGTCAGGACCTAAATATTTTTATACTGCAAACACGGCCACTTTAATACATAATTTATTTAGTGCAAATACATTCATACATACTTTCATGTACTGCACACCCACATGCATACACATTCATGTATGTTCACATATATGCAACACTAACACGGGTAACTGAGTTTTCCATCGGATAACAAATATCCCTTGGAAAATCCCCGCACGATCTCCGGTTCGACAACACGGAGATCACTTTCCATTTGGCTGTTCAATTTCAACCACGAAGGAAGAAGGTCAACTGCTGCGGTCCCGCCACATCACAATTTATGCCAAGGTAAATTAATTGCACCAACTTAACAAATAATAAATCAATTATTATACCATATTAATACTGAAATTATTTGTGTTTTCTTTTCCTTTTAATTATATTGGACCTCCGCGCGCCGACCGTTCTGCGAGGCCAACACGTTTTAGACTCAAATTTCTGCATGTCTGCTTCTAGCTAATTACAGAAAAAATTTACTTTCTTCATTGCTCATATTAAAATAAAAAGTTTCGTCGTATTACATACTAACGGTTCTTTTTATAATTTTTGATGGCACGTACATCCTTATTATAATTGATTCGTATATTTGCTGCTTTTCAGTTTCCTATAATAACGACAGCAATACATTAATTTAATAATAATTAACTCAAACCTTATGTAGCTCATGCAACTTTACAAATATGCAAAATTTAATATACGATTAAATATCAAAAATAACATTTTGGGTAGCCTGCAATGTTTTATAATCCTTGTCCAAATTTCTTTCGAAAGAGCCATCTTAAAAAGCGAAATAGTTTCAAAAATATTCATAATATGTACTTGAAGGGTTAATTTTAAAACTCCGAATTTTCCAAATCACCACATCTGCCACGCCAATGAAGAAGTTGATATGAAAGACAGGGCTGTTCAACGAGCCGTCATCATACTTTTTTTCATTATTCTGAAATTTACGAATTTATTACACGTCAATAAGAGACTTGAACTTATTTCATGAAGCAGACTGTCATAAAAAATGTTTTAACAAATTTTTAAAACTCTACTTTCGCAAAAAAAAATGTTTTCGTACCATTTTTGGTAGTATTTGAGCATTTTTGTAGTGTATGATTGGTACTGAATGCATGACTTCACATAACAAAAATGTGAAATCACCTGAGTGCACATCATTTCAGTATATTCATTTCTGCAGTCTGATTTAGCATTCTCTACAATTGCATGCGATGCTGAATGAGATCCTTCTTTCTCTGCATGACTGCATAATTAACAAGTAAGGAAGGCTAGGTGTAACCGAACATTACATACTCAGGTGAGAGCTTTGGAGACAAAATAAGGGAAAATCAGAATTTAAGAAAATTAACCTAGGGTAACCCTGGAATGTGTTTGTGTGACATGGGTATCAAATGGGAGGTATTAAAGAGTATTTTAAAAGGGAGTGGGCCATAGTTCAATAGGTGGACGCCATTTCGGGATATCGCCATAAAGGTGGACCAGGGGTTACTCTAGATTGCGTTTGTACGATATGGGTATCAAATTTAACGTATTAATGGGGGGTTTAAAAGAGAGTGGCCCTTAGTTGTATATGTGAAGGCGTTTTCGAGATATTGACAAAAATGTGGACCAGGGTGACCCAGAACTTCATCTGTCGGGCACCGCTAATTTATTTATATATTTCATACCACGAACACCATTCCTGCCAAGATCCCAAGGGCTTTTGATTTCGCCCTCCAGAACTTTTTCATTTTCTTCTACTTAATGTGGTAGGTGTCACACCCATTTTACAAAGTTTTTTCTGAAGTTATATTTTGCGTCAATAAAGCAATCCAATTACCATGTTTAATCTCTTTTTTCATATTTGGTACAGAATTATGGCATTTTTTTCATTTTTCGTAATTTTCGATATCGAAAGTGGGCGTGGTCATAGTCGGATTTCGGCCATTTTTTATACCAAGATAAAGTGAGTTCAGATTAGTACGTGAACTAAGCTTAGTAGAGATATATCGATTTTTTCTCAAGATATCGTGTTAACGGCCGAGCGGAAGGACAGACGGTCGACTGTATATAAAAACTGGGCGTGGCTTCAACAGTTTTCGCCCATTTTCACAGAAAACAGTTATCGTCATAGAATCAATGCACCTACCAAATTTCACAAGGATTGGTAAATTTTTGTTCGACTTATGGCCTTAAAATTATTGTAGACGAATTAAATGAAAAAGGATGGAGCCACGCCAATTTTGAAATTTTCTTTTATTTTTGCATTTTGTTGCACCATATCATTACTGGAGTTGAATGTTGACATAATTTACTTATATACTGTAAAGATATAAAATTTTTTGTTAAAATTTGACTTAAAAAAAATTTTTTTTAAGTGGTCGTGTTCGTCCTCCGATTTTGCTAATTTTTATTTAGCACACATATAGTAATAGGAGGAACGTGCCTGCCAAATTTCATCATGATATCTTCAACGTTACAGCTTGCAAAACTTTTAAATTACCTCCTTTTAAAAGTTGGCGGTGCCACGCCCATTGTCCAAAATTTTACTAATTTTCTATTTTGCGCGCCTACCAAGTTTCATCGCTATATCCGTTTTTGGTAATGAACTATCGCACTTTTTCGGTTTTTCGAAATTTTCGATATCGAAAAAGTGGGCGTGGTTGTTGTCCGATTTCGTTCATTTTAAATAGCGATATGAGATGAGTAGCCTTGAGTTCCGCTCCTGTCTTGGCCCAACCAGACTTTTCCAAGGAATTTTAAATACAATGCGACGCTTACAAATTAGGTGTTGGCGGAGTGTTGCTCCAGGTCGATGATGAGGGCGCTGAGCACCCAATCGCGTTCGTGTCGAAAAAACTGAATAATGCTCAGCGCAATTATATGGTAACCGAGCTGGAATGTCTCGCCGCCATAATCAGTGTTTCCGAACCTATGTTGAAGGATTACCGTTTCGGATTATCACGGACCACTCCAGTCTCAAGTGGTTAATGACCCAAAAGGACTTGAGTGGGAGGTTGGCGAGGCGGTCGCTCTTACTGCAAAGATACGACTTTAAAATGGAACATCGTAAGGGCAACCTAAATGTAGTACCAGATGCGCTTTCGCGGTTTGATGGCGATGAGTTGACTTTCACTACCACACCCGGGGAAATAGATTTAATCTCTCCCGAATTTAGCAGCAACGAATATTTTGACTTGATTCGGACCATCACCGAAAACGAGGAATCGCTTCCAGATTTACGAGTGGTGGACGGGGTAATTTTCAAACGAGTTAAATTTCGTAAGGGGGTGGAAGGGGAAGAAGACTCGCTGTAGCGATTATGGTTGCCGAAAGTGTTGAATGTGGAAGCAGTGAGATTAGCACATGACGCTAACCGGAGCTACCATGGCGGGTGGCAGAAAACCTTAGAACATGTTATGCAGCAGGCTAAGGACGTCCAGGACTACGTCCAGCGTTGTGACACCTGCAAAGCGGTAAAACCCACTAATCAGCAGTCGAGACCGCCTATAGAAAATACCTTTGCATCCGAGAGGCCATTTCAGCGATTATATTGCGATTTCCTAGGGCCGTATCCGAGTATCATAGTACTAGACCATTTTTCAAAATACGTTTGTCTAAAGCCCATGCAGAGAGCCATCACTGTTGACGTTATAAATTACTTCGCTTCAGAAATTTTTGCAGCTGTAGGGGTCCCTGAGTTTATTCACAGTGACATTGGTAAACAGTTTATCTCTAAGGAAATGAACCAATTTTTAGTAAATTACGGGGTGACACACGTGAGGACGGGGTTATATTCTCCTCAAGCGAACGCATCCGAGCGCGTTAATAGAGAAATTGTTTCGAAGATTAGGATTTTCCTGAAGGATAAACCTGACCATACCGATTGGGATAAGCATATACTGTTCGGAGAAGTGATTTTCATACGGCGATTCAGTGCTCTCCATACCTTGCATTATACGGCCAAAATATGGTCCAACATGCCTCAGCGTACAGTATATTAGAGAAACTCGGCAGCCTTCGGGAAGACCAGGTTACGATAGTGAGCAGAACGGACAAGTTGCCTAATATTCTCGAGCAGATCCGTAGAAATTTAGATCGGGCCAAGGATAGGGGGATAAACACCTGTAACAAGCGCTCTAGGCAAGTCAACTACAAGGAAAGCCCAGAAGTTTTCCGGAAAAACTTTGCCTTAAGTAACTTCAAACAGGGCATTAACGCCAAATCCTTGCCAAAATACCTGAAGTGTCGCGTGCTCCGAAAAATAGGCAATGCACTGTATGATCTCGAGGACCTCAGCGGGAAATTGAAAGGTCGCTTCCACACTTCGGATATTCGTCCACAAGGAACCAACAAGAACATTTTTTTTGCAAAACTACAATTTGATTTTTTTTTTTATATAAACCTACCAATCGGACTTTTTTTGTCTGAGCGTTTTGACGGTCGGGGACATCTCGCCCAGTATTCTTCCCGAGAACTGACCTCACAGGATGTTCACACGCGTACTCACCGAGGACCGTGAACACCCTGGCAGTCCACGCTTAGGTCGGACTAGCCTTTCGGAGTTTGGACGAGTTCACCTTTTTTTTCGTTTTGCCTTTCTGTGGGGGCCATAACCACTAGAAATCATCTTTCGGAGTTTTGACGAGTTCTCCATAACAAATGTCTAATTGCCACAAAGCCCTTTTAAACTAGGAAACAGAATTAATTCCCAATTTGACTTAACTTTTTTTTGATGGACCTATGTTGCCCGGCTAGCTTCGTGATAGGACTTTGAGACTCTTATCTCAGGGGTGAGTTGTGCCCCACGTTGCTTGTCGTCGGAGGTCCCTGGCAGTGGCTTCCCACAGATGGTCCGGTTTCCTGTTCGCTTCATCGTCAGGTCTTCAAAGCGAAGCAGGTTTGTTACGGTCTGCTGTTATGGTCTACGGTTACGATCCACTTGGGAGTGTTTTCGTCCGAACACACCTAGTGACTGGTGATGGGACCAAAAGTTGCGATGCAAAAGTATCGAAAGAAACAAAAAAAAAATCGGCGGTCACTAGCGGGGAGATAATCACGAGTTTCCGGCTGAGGTAGAGAAGAAAGAAAATTAAGTCGAGCAAAAAAGAGGAAAACACCACGAATGCACGAGTTTCCGGCTGGAAAAGAAAAAGCCAAGAACTGAAATTAAAACGAGAGGGTTAAAAAGGAAATTATTACAGCCATTCCATCCGATACCACAAACCGCAGCAGCAAAAAGCCCCGTAAATTAAGCGGCAAATATATGTAAGAACTGGAAATAAGGTACATCGAATGATCTGCGGCATCACCAGAGCAATGGATGCAACCACATTAGTAGCAACCGCAATAGTTATAGTCGCGGCCAAACACAATTGCCACTAATGCGTCGTACACAGCAACGAGTAGGTGGCGTAGAAGCAACGAATCGAGAACTCAGCAAATAAATGTTAAACAACCGCAGAAGCAACAAGCACAAAGGAATACCCAGAAACAAAAAGAACAACAACGTCACCAGTAACCACGCCGGCAGAAGCCCACGGTACGTACTCTGGTTGCCCATGTAAGTACCAGACACTGGGTGAGTCCGTTTTTTTTTCTTGCTCTAAAAGGCGTTGATACTTTGCCTTTTGCTTGTGGGTCGTGCGTTATGTACCCTATTGTATGAAGTCCTGTCAGAAGGCAACCCATCATTGTCCTATTTGTGATGCATTCATTGGCACCTATTCAAATTGGGTTCCAGTAAACTAAAACCGAAAAATTCTAACATGTCCTCACTAAAGCCAGAGCAGGAAAAGTTTCTGTCTTAAAGAAATCAAAAGACAGCGCGGGTATAACTCGGGTGGAGGTGGTAGCTTTCACATTACAACCTCCCAAATACGTGCCCATAATGTGTTTAGACATATGCGCGCCCATACTTGCTATTATATGTATTCAATCCAAATACGACACCAGTAATTATTATTTGTAATGTGTCACATTCATAATACGGCAGCATTAACGATTATGAAATTGAAATAAACTTCCTACAAATATTCACTTGCATGTACACCCAACAAAAAAATGGGTTGCGATTTTAAGTAAAATTTCGGAAACATGATTCAATGCAATTTCTATTTATGTATATTTTTCTCTGCATACTACCATGCTTTGTACGTGCAAAAACCAATTTAAAAAAAGGAACATTGGAATTATCTGCCAGAAAATAGATTGTCATATCAAGGCGGTAGACTTCGCTAAATCGTAAATATATTTTCAACATATAAATCCAACTAAATTATATATTAATGCAATCAACTTTATCCTTAAAACGTAAAACGTAGATTATGATTGAAAAGAGTACTTAAATGTTTTGAGAAGCGTAAATAGTTACGGTATACCTAATTTGAAAGTCTCGGATTATTAAATTTTAAGCCAAAGTTTAATAATTATAATGATCAGCTAAATGAGATACTATTACGTACTTTTAGCTTATAGAACGGTTATCTACTTTAGTATTTACATTTAAAAAAAAAAAACATTTACCATTAAATACATAACTACTCGTATAAGATATCTTCTGAATCACTGTCCAATATTAAAGAGTTTGGAAATTTGCGTTCAAATTTTTTTGTGCGTTAAGTAGACTAGAAACACAAACCTGCAAAACAAATTAAGCATACAAACAAATGTTAAATAAAGGAAAGAAAACGTAGCCATTTTATGACTATATATTCTGTGAGAAATGAAATCAAATCCATCAATTTCCAAATTACTTGTAGTTTTAATTAAATGAAAATCGTAAATAAAATAAACAAAAATAAAATAAAGTAAACTAAAATAAAATAAACTATAATAAAATAAACTAAAAAAATAAACAATTTTTTTTTTGTTTATATACTCTTCCGCCCCCTTTAATAATTATTAATAATTGTACTTACCAATAAGCTAAAAGCGTACAATAAGAATTTAGCCTCTGTTTCGCTAGTAGAGTAGATGGAAAATTTAAATGAATTTTGTAACCATGATTATTTTTTAATGTATCTCAAATAAATTGTAATTAGAATGGGAATGCTGACGTCGCCCTTTATTTAGAAGGTATAGGGTAAAACAGTTGAGGGGCCACCGAAATATAGGTGCGTGGCCAGGGTTTTGAGGGTGGGATCAGCACCGGGCGTCGCAACAACACCCGCGGCGCCCCTATGTATATTCGGAATTTTTGTTTTCTTTTAATTTTTCAGCGTTGGTAACCGGTCATGTTCGGTTCGGTAAATTTTTTTTGCGGTTATCTTTTGAATTTAAATTTTTGAATGTTAACGGTCTGTCCGTGACATCCGGTTTGGCCGGATGTTGTTTTAGTTTAAGTCGGTCTCTGCGCTTCTGTTGGTTTTTTTTTTTTGAATTTGACAGCTGTTAGTTTTGATAGGCATAATATGACTTTTTTTCTGTTTATGGCGCAAGAACAGTAAGGTTGGCAAGGACCCGCCCTAGCCGACAATGACTAGCCACTGTGCACCACAACATCATGCCGACCGTCTTCCTTACTGCTTCCACCGAAAATGCGTATGCATAACAGATGGCGCCCAACGTGGGGCCAGAGGCGCTGGTCTCAATGGTCAGTTCGGGCACCGTGTGAAGTTGACCATTCCACCAGTCCGAGGTGAGCAGCCACAGTAGCAGCCACCTGCGTTGCGGGGGAATGGTTGACGGATCAGGTTGTCCGGACTGGTCATCGGGGGCAGTAGTCGAAGGCGCCATGTGACTTAACGTCAGTCTCCGGATTTTTATTCTCACCCGGTGAGGCAGTGCTGCACGCACTTAGTTTTTTTAGTAAATGGGGTTTTTTTTTGTTTTCCCGGAAGTTGTCCGTAGTCGGCTTTGGAATAATTTTGTCCGCTAATTGGGTTTTTATTTTTTTTTCTAATGTTTAAATTTTTATAGTTTTTTTTAGTTTCCGTTTTTTTCTGCCGAATTTGTGATGTCCAGTGTGAGTGTGTGTGTGAATTGCAAGAACCCCAGCTCAACCCACGTCTCAGGTGGTAACTCAGAACACCACCTGGATTGTGACGGGTTGAGCTGGGATTCAAAGTGGCACTTCTTCCTGTCCCACCAGACTGGGGAGCGGCTCCGAAACCGCTCCACCTATTGCGGCGGAGGCAGGAGGGTTATCCAGTGAGAATGGACGGGAGGCCTCAACACCCCCAACCAGTCCCAGGGGCGAGCCCCTGGTGACTGCCCCTGCGTTGCGGCTGGGCATGTTGAGACCAACCCGTGTGTACCTGGAACTGACCCTAGTGGCCCCAACCAGTCTCGGAGGGGGGCCTTAAGACCCCCTCGCATTGCGGTTGGGAGCACTAGGCAAAAGTATGAATGGAGCTGTGTTTACATTTTTTTTCTTTCCCCTGTAGCCTACGGCCTTCTAAGGACGGGATGTCAGCATTCCCATTAAAACCTATATCGCATATTTTATTAACTAACCACCTTTTTTTCAGCTTTTGGAAATTTTTATTTATTCGATACGATTATCGATAAATGATTGCATTAATTCTCGCGCAATTTTTTTTATATAGATATATACATTTTTTTTCAACAAACCATCGTTTGGAAACATAAGTTTTTTTTTATCATACTAGGATTTAATAACCGCAATTTTTTCACCGTATTATAATGTCGCGCGACCAGTCATTTGGGCAACCGGGCCAGAATACTCCGTTCGGGAGTGCCGGAAATTTTCGAGGGCACCAGCACCGGGGCGTTAATAATAGGGGGGCCTTTTCCAAGGCCTTGGTGGTGCACACCCCAGTAGGGGGGCAATACGGAAATCCCGCGGGGATTCATACAGGCTCGGACCTGAACGACCACCGCGAAAATTGGAATAGACTCGGGGGTACCAGTAATTTGAACGCGCCCCTACTAAACGCGCATGATATCTCGGGGCTAAAGACCAATGTGTCGACCTACGCACCAGATGAAGCTGGTGCTTTACCACCGAATTATGGAATGGGAAATATAAGAGAAGCTGCAAGTGACCGGACGAATACTCCGGGGATTCATCACGAAGCCCCTCGTGGGGACTCGTGGGTAGAAGTATTACACCAGCTGTTCAGGACGTCGCAGAAAGAGATGCGGAGGGAGATGGGGTCAATCAGAAACAATATGGACCAGCTCAACGCCGCTCTCGAATCTGCGCAGCAAGCAATGAATCAGAACCGGAACGCGAATAGAATAGACCGTAACCCACTTCCAACAGTAGCACCACCGGTGTACCCTGCTCCGAGCAGCATAGTAGTGAAACCGCAGGAGTGGAAAATCTCGTTCGACGGCACTGGAAGCGTGGCAGATTTTCTTTTTAAGCTGAACATCTTGTGTGAGCGCACACAATGCACGGACGAACAAATAATGGCTAGTTTCCATCTATTTCTTTCCGGGGGGCCGAAGAATGGTACTGGCTGTTCACGAAACAAAACCCAAATGCGACATATGCCTTTTTGTGCTACTCCTTAAAAAGAGAGTTCGGTACTTTGAAAACTGACCACGAGATCATGATGGAGATCTCCATGCGCAAGCAAAAAGCAAGTGAGTGCTATGACGTGTTCCACACGGACATAATCTTCTTGAACGCGCGCTTACGAGAGCCAATGTCGGAGGTTCTACTGATTGACATTATGGAAAGGAACGTCAACAGTAGCCTTAAGCTGATGCTTTTCGACGCAGATGTAAGGACCCTTCATGATCTACGCGATGTAGCACGCAGAGGTGAACAAGTGCTGAAGGAAAGCAAGCTGTTGGGAGCCACTTACCCAGGACGACATGTGAACGAAGCACGTGTGACAACCCCGGACATGAAGAGCGAAGGCGAGGACGGCGAAATGGATCCGCAGATAGAGGCGCTGGAATATCGACGCAACAGGAGACCGGACTATTCAGGAATCCAATGCTGGAATTGCCAGGCAATG
Organism: Eurosta solidaginis; assembly: GCF_040869045.1. NCBI lineage: Eukaryota > Metazoa > Arthropoda > Insecta > Diptera > Tephritidae > Eurosta > Eurosta solidaginis. The sequence continues at coordinate 154,203,185 of NC_090319.1, forward strand.
GGTCACTCCTATATATACTGTGAGGAACCCATTAAGTATACTTTTTGTTTTAGATGTGGGTATAAGGGTGTATTTACTCCTAAATGCCCTAGGGACCATCGCAGGCAGGGAAACCAGTACCCGAGCGAGAAGGCGGGGGAACCTCGTTCGGCTTCATAGCTCCTACACCAGCCGGTGCTCGAGGCGTCGTCCAGTGCACCGAACCAGAGGGTGAATCTCTGCACGGTGGTGGTGAGCTTCCGAGGTGCAGTAATACCCTGGCAGAAGAACCCTCAAACGTGATAATAACTTACCCTGACAGTACGGACAATTCGAATAGTTCTGAATCCGAGAGTCAAACGTCTTCATCCGCGATGGGCGAGCCGATCAAGATTCTGCGACGCCAGCACAGGGATGTCGCTTGCCAAACGCAATTTTCACCAAACCTAGAAGAAAGGGAACATAGGTATGAACAAATAAGACGTACCCTTTTTGAGCAATACCCTTTATCGGACAATATTTTGAAGTGCAGGAAGAGATACCACAGGAGGTACAGGAACGTAGACTGCTGCAAGCCACCACTTTAACGCTTACAGAGGATGAAAGGCCTCTTGTAAAGGCTAAAATTAAAGATAGTTTTCTTGCAGGGTTGTTGGACTCGGGAGCCAACGTCTCCATCTTAGGAAAACATGGATTAGAATTTCTAGAGGATAACGGCTTCGATTATCAGCCCTTACATGCGTTCGTATATACCGCGGGCGGCAACAAGCAAACAATTTTAGGCTCAGTATCTCTACCGGTCACCTTCAAAAATATCACAAAGGTTATTCGTTTTTACCTTGTTCCTTCACTTCTCCAAGAAGCGTACTTCGGGGTAGATTTTTGGAGAGCATTTGCGTTAGCTCCCGAAATATTGCCAAGCGTAGAGTGCATAGAGATTAGACCTGAGAAGGAAGAAGATCTTAACCTCCATGAATTGTCACCAGCCCGGAAATTATAATTACAAAAGGTCATCGAGATGTTTCCTTCGTACGAGAAGTTAGGCCTAGGGCAAACTAAATTAGTGGAGCATCACATTGACACCGGTGATGCAGTTCCCATAAAAAGCAAACATTTCCCTCTTTCGCCACCGAGGCAAGCCGAAGCTTTTAGCGAACTAGACAGGTTACTCGAATTAGGAGTTATAGAAGAATCAAACTCTGCGTGGTGTAGTCCTGTAGTACTGGTCCGGAAACTAGATAAAGTTAGGCTGTGCATAGATTCCAGGAAGGTCAACGCGGTGACTAAGAAAGACTCGTACCCCTGCCTCATATCAACGGCTTATTGAGGACTGAAGGATACGCATTTTATTAGTGGCATTGATCTGCAGGACGCATTCTTCCAGATCAGACTGACAGAGTCCTTCAAGGAAAAAACATCATTCGCAGTTCCGGGGAGGCCTCTGTACCATTTCAAGGTAATGCCATTTGGTCTGTGCAATGGACCGCAGACTATGAGTAGGCTTATGGACAAGGCAATCCCTTCGCGTCTGCGAGAGAACGTCTTTGTCTACCTGGACGACCTGATGGTATGTAGCACTAATTTTGAAGACCACCTGAAATTGCTAGCGGAAGTGGCCAAATGTTTGAGAGACGCAGGTCTGACAATAAACGTGAAGAAAAGTAAATTTTGTCAGAAGGAAATACGCTACTTAGGGTACTTGATAGGCAGCGGGTATCTGAAAGTGGATCCGGTAAAAATAGAAGCAATGCAAAACTTTCCGATCCCTAAATCCCCTCGGCAGGTGCGTAGATTTGTGGGCATGACGAATTGGTACAGGGCGTTTATTACCAATTTTGCTGACTTGGCAGGTCCCTTGACCGACTGTTCAAGCTTGCCTCTGAAGCTAGAGAGGCCTTCGAAAAACTAAAAGTAGCCTTGAGTTCCGCTCCTGTCTTGGCCCAACCAGACTTTTCCAAGGAATTTTAAATACAATGCGACGCTTCCAAATTAGGTGTTGGCGGAGTGTTGCTCCAGGTCGATGATGAGGGCGCTGAGCACGCAATCGCGTTCGTGTCGGAAAAACTGAATAATGCTCAGCGCAATTATATGGTAACCGAGCTGGAATGTCTCGCCGCCATAATCAGTGTTTCCGAACCTATGTTGAAGGATTACCGTTTCGGATTATCACGGACCACTCCAGTCTCAAGTGGTTAATGACCCAAAAGGACTTGAGTGGGAGGTTGGCGAGGCGGTCGCTCTTACTGCAAAGATACGACTTTAAAATGGAACATCGTAAGGGCAACCTAAATGTAGTACCAGATGCGCTTTCGCGGTTTGATGTCGATGAGTTGACTTTCACTTCCACACCCAGGGAAATAGATTTAGTCTCTCCCGAATTTAGCAGCAACGAATATTTTGACTTGATTCGGACCGTCACCGAAAACGAGGAATCGCTTCCAGATTTACGAGTGGTGGACGGGGTAATTTTCAAACGAGTTAAATTTCGTAAGGGGGTGGAAGGGGAAGAAGACTCGCTGTAGCGATTATGGTTGCCGAAAGTGTTGAATGTGGAAGCAGTGAGATTAGCACATGACGCTAACCGGAGCTACCATGGCGGGTGGCAGAAAACCTTAGAACATGTTATGCAGCAGGCTAAGGACGTCCAGGACTACGTCCAGCGTTGTGACACCTGCAAAGCGGTAAAACCCACTAATCAGCAGTCGAGACCGCCTATAGAAAATACCTTTGCATCCGAGAGGCCATTTCAGCGATTATATTGCGATTTCCTAGGGCCGTATCCGAGTATCATAGTACTAGACCATTTTTCAAAATACGTTTGTCTAAAGCCCATGCAGAGAGCCATCACTGTTGACGTTATAAATTACTTCGCTTCAGAAATTTTTGCAGCTGTAGGGGTCCCTGAGTTTATTCACAGTGACATTGGTAAACAGTTTATCTCTAAGGAAATGAACCAATTTTTAGTAAATTACGGGGTGACACACGTGAGGACGGGGTTATATTCTCCTCAAGCGAACGCATCCGAGCGCGTTAATAGAGAAATTGTTTCGAAGATTAGGATTTTCCTGAAGGATAAACCTGACCATACCGATTGGGATAAGCATATACTGTTCGGAGAAGTGATTTTCATACGGCGATTCAGTGCTCTCCATACCTTGCATTATACGGCCAAAATATGGTCCAACATGCCTCAGCGTACAGTATATTAGAGAAACTCGGCAGCCTTCGGGAAGACCAGGTTACGATAGTGAGCAGAACGGACAAGTTGTCTAATATTCTCGAGCAGATCCGTAGAAATTTAGATCGGGCCAAGGATAGGGGGATAAACACCTGTAACAAGCGCTCTAGGCAAGTCAACTACAAGGAAAGCCCAGAAGTTTTCCGAAAAAACTTTGCCTTAAGTAACTTCAAACAGGGCATTAACGCCAAATCCTTGCCAAAATACCTGAAGTGTCGCGTGCTCCGAAAAATAGGCAATGCACTGTATGATCTCGAGGACCTCAGCGGGAAATTGAAAGGTCGCTTCCACACTTCGGATATTCGTCCACAAGGAACCAACAAGAACATTTTTTTTGCAAAACTACAATTTGATTTTTTTTTATATAAACCTACCAATCGGACTTTTTTTGTCTGAGCGTTTTGACGGTCGGGGACATCTCGCCCAGTATTCTTCCCGAGAACTGACCTCACAGGATGTTCACACGCGTACTCACCGAGGACCGTGAACACCTTGGCAGTCCACGCTTAGGTCGGACTAGCCTTTCGGAGTTTGGACGAGTTCACCTTTTTTTTCGTTTTGCCTTTCTGTGGGGGCCATAACCACTAGAAATCATCTTTCGGAGTTTTGACGAGTTCTCCATAACAAATGTCTAATTGCCACAAAGCCCTTTTAAACTAGGAAACAGAATTAATTCCCAATTTGACTTAACTTTTTTTTGATGGACCTATGTTGCCCGGCTAGCTTCGTAATAGGACTTTGAGACTCTTATCTCAGGGGTGAGTTGTGCCCCACGTTGCTTGTCGTCGGAGGTCCCTGGCAGTGGCTTCCCACAGATGGTCCGGTTTCCTGTTCGCTTCATCGTCAGGTCTTCAAAGCGAAGCAGGTTTGTTACGGTCTGCTGTTATGGTCTACGGTTACGATCCACTTGGGAGTGTTTTCGTGCGAACACACCTAGTGACTGGTGATGGGACCAAAAGTTGCGATGCAAAAGTATCGAAAGAAACAAAAAAAAAAATCGGCGGTCACTAGCGGGGAGATAATCACGAGTTTCCGGCTGAGGTAGAGAAGAAAGAAAATTAAGTCGAGCGAAAAAGAGGAAAACACCACGAATGCACGAGTTTCCGGCTGGAAAAGAAAAAGCCAAGAACTGAAATTAAAACGAGAGGGTTAAAAAGGAAATTATTACAGCCATTCCATCCGATACCACAAACCGCAGCAGCAAAAAGCCCCGTAAATTTAGCGGCAAATATATGTAAGAACTGGAAATAGGGTACATCGAATGATCTGCGGCATCACCAGAGCAATGGATGCAACCACATTAGTAGCAACCGCAATAGTTATAGTCGCGGCCAAACACAATTGCCACTAATGCGTCGTACACAGCAACGAGTAGGTGGCGTAGAAGCAACGAATCGAGAACTCAGCAAATAAATGTTAAACAACCGCAGAAGCAACAAGCACAAAGGAATACCCAGAAACAACAAGAACAACAACGTCACCAGTAACCACGCCGGCAGAGGCCCACGGTACGTACTCTGGTTGCCCATGTAAGTACCAGACACTGGGTGGGTCCGTTTTTTTTCTTGCTCTAAAAGGCGTTGATACTTTGCCTTTTGCTTGTGGGTCGTGCGTTATGTACCCTATTGTATGAAGTCCTGTCAGAAGGCAACCCATCATTGTCCTATTTGTGATGCATTCATTGGCACCTATTCAAATTGGGTTCCAGTAAACTAAAACCGAAAAATTCTAACATGTCCTCACTAAAGCCAGAGCAGGAAAAGTTTCTGTCTTAAAGAAATCAAAAGACAGCGCGGGTATAACTCGGGTGGAGGTGGTAGCTTTCACATTACAACCTCCCAAATACGTGCCCATAATGTGTTTAGACATATGCGCGCCCATACTTGCTATTATATGTATTCAATCCAAATACGACACCAGTAATTATTATTTGTAATGTGTCACATTCATAATACGGCAGCATTAACGATTATGAAATTGAAATAAACTTCCTACAAATATTCACTTGCATGGACACCCAACAAAAAAATGGGTTGCGATTTTAAGTAAAATTTCGGAAACATGATTCAATGCAATTTCTATTTATGTATATTTTTCTCTGCATACTACCATGCTGTGTACGTGCAAAAGCCAATTTAAAAAAAGGAACATTGGAATTATCTGCCAGAAAATAGATTGTCATATCAAGGCGTCTACCGCGTAAAATCCTAAATATATTTTCAACAAATAAATCCAACTAAATTATATATTAATGCAATCAACTTTATCCTTAAAACGTAAAACGTAGATCATCAAGATACCTCAAAATTTACTCAAGTTATCGTGTTTACGGACGGACGGACGGACATGTCTAAATGAATTTATTTTTCGCCCAGATCATTTTGATATATAGAAGTCTATATCTACCTCGATTAGTTTATGCCGTTACGGATTACCGTTATGCAAACAAAGCTAATATACTCTGTGAGCTCTGCTCAGCTGAGTATAAAAAACAAAAGTGGTAAAAGTATCCGACGAGATAGTATCGGATGGGATGCAGAATTTAAATTAAATGAAAAAGTCCATCTGCTATGGATATAAATTTAACTTTTATGGATATAAATTTATCTTTTATAAAATAATTATTTTAAAACCACAGCACCTCAAATTGTATGACTAGGCGACATAATCAATCCATTCCCACGACAATCTTATTTTAACACCAAAGTCTGTGTTTGTGTTTACCTCATCAAATACAACTCTAAAATTGTTAATACTGCTTCAAGTAATTCCAAACCGAAAGTACGTGTCATTTCAGTCATGCCAATTGTTATGGATACGCATTTTCGGTGGAAGCAGTAAGGAAGGCGGTCGGCATGATGTTGTGGTGCACAGTGGCTAGTCATTGTCGGCTGGGGCGGGTCCTTGCCAACCTTACTGTTCCTGCGCCATAAACAGAAAAAATTCATATCATGCCTATCAAAACTAACAGCTGTCAAATTCAAAAAAAAAACCGACAGAAGCGCAGAGACCGACTCAAAACGCTTATAAATTCAAACTAACACAACATCCGGTCGAACCGGATGTCACGGACAGACCGTTAACATTCAAAAATTTAAATTCAAAAGATAACCGCAAAAAAAATTTACCGAACCGGACATGGCCGGTTACCAACGCTGAAAATCAAAATCAAAAAAACGCTGAAAAATTAAAAGAAAACAAAAATTCCGCATATACATAGGGGCGCCGCGGGTATTGTTGCGACGCCCGGTGCTGATCCCACCCTCAAAAACCATGGCTACCCACGCACCTATATTTCGGTGGCCTTACCTGTTTTACCCTATGCCTTCTAAATAAAGGGAGACGTCAGCATTCCCATTCTAATTACAATTTATTCAAGATACATTAAAAAATAATCATGGCTACAAAATTCATTTAAATTTTCCATCTACTCTACTAGCGAAACAGAGACTAAATTCTTATTGTACGCTTTTAGCTGTAGATTTTAGTTGTAAGCTTATTGGTAAGTACAATTATTTATAATTAATAAAGGGGGCGGAAGAGTATATAAACAAAAAAAAAATTGTTTATTTTTTTAGTTTATTTTATTATAGTTTATTTTATTTTAGTTTACTTTGTTTTATTTTTGTTTATTTTATTTACGATTTTCATTTAATTGAAACTACAAGTAATTTGGCAATTGACGGATTTGATTTCATTTCTCACAGAATATATAGTCATAAAATGGCTACGTTTTCTTTCCTTTATTTAACATTTGTTTGTATGCTTAATTTGTTTTGCAGGTTTGTGTTTCTAGTCTAGTTCACAGAAAAATTTGAAAGCAAATTTCCAAACTCTTTAATATTGGACAGTGATTCAGAAGATATCTTATACGAGTAGTTATGTATTTAATGGTAAATGTTTTTTTTTTTTTTTTAAATGTAAATACTAAAGTAGATAACCGTTCTATAAGCTAAAAGTACGTAATAGTATCTCATTTAGCTGATCATTATTATTATTAAACTTTGACTTAAAATTTATTAATCCGAGACTTTCAAATTAGGTATACCGTAACTATTTACGCTTCTCAAAACATTTAAGTACTCTTTTCAATCATAATCTACGTTTTACGTTTTAAGGATAAAGTTGATTGCATTAATATATAATTTAGTTGGATTTATTTGTTGAAAATATATTTAGGATTTTACGCGGTAGACGCCTTGATATGACAATCTATTTTCTGGCAGATAATTCCAATGTTCCTTTTTTTAAATTGGCTTTTGCACGTACACAGCATGGTAGTATGCAGAGAAAAATATACATAAATAGGAATTGCATTGAATCATGTTTCCGAAATTTTACTTAAAATCGCAACCCATTTTTTTGTTGGGTGTACATGCAAGTGAATATTTGTAGGAAGTTTATTTCAATTTCATAATCGTTAATGCTGCCGTATTATGAATGTGACACATTACAAATAATAATTACTGGTGTCGTATTTGGATTGAATACATATAATAGCAAGTATGGGCGCGCATATGTCTAAACACATTATGGGCACGTATTTGGGAGGTTGTAATGTGAAAGCTACCACCTCCACCCGAGTTATACCCGCGCTGTCTTTTGATTTCTTTAAGACAGAAACTTTTCCTGCTCTGGCTTTAGTGAGGACATGTTAGAATTTTTCGGTTTTAGTTTACTGGAAACCAATTTGAATAGGTGCCAATGAATGCATCACAAATAGGACAATGATGGGTTGCCTTCTGACAGGACTTCATACAATAGGGTACATAACGCACGACCCACAAGCAAAAGGCAAAGTATCTACGCCTTTTAGAGCAAGAAAAAAAACGGACTCACCCAGTGTCTGGTACTTACATGGGCAACCAGAGTACGTACCGTGGGCCTCTGCCGGCGTGGTTACTGGTGACGTTGTTGTTCTTGTTGTTTCTGGGTATTCCTTTGTGCTTGTTGCTTCTGCGGTTGTTTAACATTTATTTGCTGAGTTCTCGATTCGTTGCTTCTACGCCACCTACTCGTTGCTGTGTACGACGCATTAGTGGCAATTGTGTTTGGCCGCGACTATAACTATTGCGGTTGCTACTAATGTGGTTGCATCCATTGCTCTGGTGATGCCGCAGATCATTCGATGTACCCTATTTCCAGTTCTTACATATATTTGCCGCTAAATTTACGGGGCTTTTTGCTGCTGCGGTTTGTGGTATCGGATGGAATGGCTGTAATAATTTCCTTTTTAACCCTCTCGTTTTAATTTCAGTTCTTGGCTTTTTCTTTTCCAGCCGGAAACTCGTGCATTCGTGGTGTTTTCCTCTTTTTCGCTCGACTTAATTTTCTTTCTTCTCTACCTCAGCCGGAAACTCGTGATTATCTCCCCGCTAGTGACCGCCGATTTTTTTTTTGTTTCTTTCGATACTTTTGCATCGCAACTTTTGGTCCCATCACCAGTCACTAGGTGTGTTCGCACGAAAACACTCCCAAGTGGATCGTAACCGTAGACCATAACAGCAGACCGTAACAAACCTGCTTCGCTTTGAAGACCTGACGATGAAGCGAACAGGAAACCGGACCATCTGTGGGAAGCCACTGCCAGGGACCTCCGACGACAAGCAACGTGGGGCACAACTCACCCCTGAGATAAGAGTCTCAAAGTCCTATTACGAAGCTAGCTGGACCTATGTTCATCAAAAAAAAGTTAAGTCAAATTGGGAATTAATTCTGTTTCCTAGTTTAAAAGGGCTTTGTGGCAATTAGACATTTGTTATGGAGAACTCGTCAAAACTCCGAAAGATGATTTCTAGTGGTTATGGCCCCCACAGAAAGGCAAAACGAAAAAAAAGGTGAACTCGTCCAAACTCCGAAAGGCTAGTCCGACCTAAGCGTGGACTGCCAGGGTGTTCACGGTCCTCGGTGAGTACGCGTGTGAACATCCTGTGAGGTCAGTTCTCGGGAAGAATACTGGGCGAGATGTCCCCGACCGTCAAAACGCTCAGACAAAAAAAGTCCGATTGGTAGGTTTATATAAAAAAAAATCAAATTGTAGTTTTGCAAAAAAAATGTTCTTGTTGGTTCCTTGTGGACGAATATCCGAAGTGTGGAAGCGACCTTTCAATTTCCCGCTGAGGTCCTCGAGATCATACAGTGCATTGCCTATTTTTCGGAGCACGCGACACTTCAGGTATTTTGGCAAGGATTTGGCGTTAATGCCCTGTTTGAAGTTACTTAAGGCAAAGTTTTTCCGGAAAACTTCTGGGCTTTCCTTGTAGTTGACTTGCCTAGAGCGCTTGTTACAGGTGTTTATCCCCCTATCCTTGGCCCGATCTAAATTTCTACGGATCTGCTCGAGAATATTAGGCAACTTGTCCGTTCTGCTCACTATCGTAACCTGGTCTTCCCGAAGGCTGCCGAGTTTCTCTAATATACTGTACGCTGAGGCATGTTGGACCATATTTTGGCCGTATAATGCAAGGTATGGAGAGCACTGAATCGCCGTATGAAAATCACTTCTCCGAACAGTATATGCTTATCCCAATCGGTATGGTCAGGTTTATCCTTCAGGAAAATCCTAATCTTCGAAACAATTTCTCTATTAACGCGCTCGGATGCGTTCGCTTGAGGAGAATATAACCCCGTCCTCACGTGTGTCACCCCGTAATTTACTAAAAATTGGTTCATTTCCTTAGAGATAAACTGTTTACCAATGTCACTGTGAATAAACTCAGGGACCCCTACAGCTGCAAAAATTTCTGAAGCGAAGTAATTTATAACGTCAACAGTGATGGCTCTCTGCATGGGCTTTAGACAAACGTATTTTGAAAAATGGTCTAGTACTATGATACTCGGATACGGCCCTAGGAAATCGCAATATAATCGCTGAAATGGCCTCTCGGATGCAAAGGTATTTTCTATAGGCGGTCTCGACTGCTGATTAGTGGGTTTTACCGCTTTGCAGGTGTCACAACGCTGGACGTAGTCCTGGACGTCCTTAGCCTGCTGCATAACATGTTCTAAGGTTTTCTGCCACCCGCCATGGTAGCTCCGGTTAGCGTCATGTGCTAATCTCACTGCTTCCACATTCAACACTTTCGGCAACCATAATCGCTACAGCGAGTCTTCTTCCCCTTCCACCCCCTTACGAAATTTAACTCGTTTGAAAATTACCCCGTCCCCCACTCGTAAATCTGGAAGCGATTCCTCGTTTTCGGTGACGGTCCGAATCAAGTCAAAATATTCGTTGCTGCTAAATTCGGGAGAGACTAAATCTATTTCCCCGGGTGTGGTAGTGAAAGTCAACTCATCGACATCAAACCGCGAAAGCGCATCTGGTACTACATTTAGGTTGCCCTTACGATGTTCCATTTTAAAGTCGTATCTTTGCAGTAAGAGCGACCGCCTCGCCAACCTCCCACTCAAGTCCTTTTGGGTCATTAACCACTTGAGACTGGAGTGGTCCGTGATAATCCGAAACGGTAATCCTTCAACATAGGTTCGGAAACACTGATTATGGCGGCGAGACATTCCAGCTCGGTTACCATATAATTGCGCTGAGCATTATTCAGTTTTTTCGACACGAACGCGATTGGGTGCTCAGCGCCCTCATCATCGACCTGGAGCAACACTCCGCCAACACCTAATTTGGAAGCGTCGCATTGTATTTAAAATTCCTTGGAAAAGTCTGGTTGGGCCAAGACAGGAGCGGAACTCAAGGCTACTTTTAGTTTTTCGAAGGCCTCTCTAGCTTCAGAGGCAAGCTTGAACAGTCGGTCAAGGGACCTGCCAAGTCAGCAAAATTGGTAATAAACGCCCTGTACCAATTCGTCATGCCCACAAATCTACGCACCTGCCGAGGGGATTTAGGGATCGGAAAGTTTTGCATTGCTTCTATTTTTACCGGATCCACTTTCAGATACCCGCTGCCTATCAAGTACCCTAAGTAGCGTATTTCCTTCTGACAAAATTTACTTTTCTTCACGTTTATTGTCAGACCTGCGTCTCTCAAACATTTGGCCACTTCCGCTAGCAATTTCAGGTGGTCTTCAAAATTAGTGCTACATACCATCAGGTTGTCCAGGTAGACAAAGACGTTCTCTCGCAGACGCGAAGGGATTGCCTTGTCCATAAGCCTACTCATAGTCTGCGGTCCATTGCACAGACCAAATGGCATTACCTTGAAATGGTACAGAGGCCTCCCCGGAACTGCGAATGATGTTTTTTCCTTGAAGGACTCTGTCAGTTTGATCTGGAAGAATGCGTCCTTCAGATCAATGCCACTAATGAAATGCGTATCCTTCAGTCCTCAATAAGCCGTTGATATGAGGCAGGGGTACGAGTCTTTCTTAGTCACCGCGTTGACCTTCCTGGAATCTATGCACAGCCTAACTTTATCTAGTTTCCGGACCAGTACTACAGGACTACACCACGGAGAGTTTGATTCTTCTATAACTCCTAATTCGAGTAACCTGTCTAGTTCGCTAAAAGCTTCGGCTTGCCTCGGTGGCGAAAGAGGGAAATGTTTGCTTTTTATGGGAACTGCATCACCGGTGTCAATGTGATGCTCCACTAATTTAGTTTGCCCTAGGCCTAACTTCTCGTACGAAGGAAACATCTCGATGACCTTTTGTAATTATAATTTCCGGGCTGGTGACAATTCATGGAGGTTAAGATCTTCTTCCTTCTCAGGTCTAATCTCTATGCACTCTACGCTTGGCAATATTTCGGGAGCTAACGCAAATGCTCTTCAAAAATCTACCCCGAAGTACGCTTCTTGGAGAAGTGAAGGAACAAGGTAAAAACGAATAACCTTTGTGATATTTTTGAAGGTGACCGGTAGAGATACTGAGCCTAAAATTGTTTGCTTGTTGCCGCCCGCGGTATATACGAACGCATGTAAGGGCTGATAATCCATGTTTTCCTAAGATGGAGACGTTGGCTCCCGAGTCCAACAACCCTGCAAGAAAACTATCTTTAATTTTAGCCTTTACAAGAGGCCTTTCATCCTCTGTAAGCGTTAAAGTGGTGGCTTGCAGCAGTCTACGTTCCTGTACCTCCTGTGGTATCTCTTCCTGCACTTCAAAATATTGTCCGATAAAGGGTATTGCTCAAAAAGGGTACGTCTTATTTGTTCATACCTATGTTCCCTTTCTTCTAGGTTTGGTGAAAATTGCGTTTGGCAAGCGACATCCCTGTGCTGGCGTCGCAGAATCTTGATCGGCTCGCCCATCGCGGATGAGGACGTTTGACTCTCGGATTCAGAACTATTCGAATTGTCCGTACTGTCAGGGTAAGTTATTATCACGTTTGAGGGTTCTTCTGCCAGGGTATTACTGCACCTCGGAAGCTCACCACCACCGTGCAGAGATTCACCCTCTGGTTCGGTGCACTGGACGACGCCTCGAGCACCGGCTGGTGTAGGAGCTATGAAGCCGAACGAGGTTCCCCCGCCTTCTCGCTCGGGTACTGGTTTCCCTGCCTGCGATGATCCCTAGGGCATTTAGGAGTAAATACACCCTTATACCCACATCTAAAACAAAAAGGATACTTAATGGGTTCCTCACAGTATATATAGGAGTGACCCATTGCCTGGCAATTCCAGCATTGGATTCCTGAATAGTCCGGTCTCCTGTTGCGTCGATATTCCAGCGCCTCTATCTGCGGGTCCATTTCGCCGTCCTCGCCTTCGCTCTTCATGTCCGGGGTTGTCACACGTGCTTCGTTCACATGTCGTCCTGGGTAAGTGGCTCCCAACAGCTTGCTTTCCTTCAGCACTTGTTCACCTCTGCGTGCTACATCGCGTAGATCATGAAGGGTCCTTACATCTGCGTCGAAAAGCATCAGCTTAAGGCTACTGTTGACGTTCCTTTCTATAATGTCAATCAGTAGAACCTCCGACATTGGCTCTCGTAAGCGCGCGTTCAAGAAGATTATGTCCGTGTGGAACACGTCATAGCACTCACTTGCTTTTTGCTTGCGCATGGAGATCTCCATCATGATCTCGTGGTCAGTTTTCAAAGTACCGAACTCTCTTTTTAAGGAGTAGCACAAAAAGGCATATGTCGCATTTGGGTTTTGTTTCGTGAACAGCCAGTACCATTCTTCGGCCCCCCGGAAAGAAATAGATGGAAACTAGCCATTATTTGTTCGTCCGTGCATTGTGTGCGCTCACACAAGATGTTCAGCTTAAAAAGAAAATCTGCCACGCTTCCAGTGCCGTCGAACGAGATTTTCCACTCCTGCGGTTTCACTACTATGCTGCTCGGAGCAGGGTACACCGGTGGTGCTACTGTTGGAAGTGGGTTACGGTCTATTCTATTCGCGTTCCGGTTCTGATTCATTGCTTGCTGCGCAGATTCGAGAGCGGCGTTGAGCTGGTCCATATTGTTTCTGATTGACCCCATCTCCCTCCGCATCTCTTTCTGCGACGTCCTGAACAGCTGGTGTAATACTTCTACCCACGAGTCCCCACGAGGGGCTTCGTGATGAATCCCCGGAGTATTCGTCCGGCCACTTGCAGCTTCTCTTATATTTCCCATTCCATAATTCGGTGGTAAAGCACCAGCTTCATCTGGTGCGTAGGTCGACACATTGGTCTTTAGCCCCGAGATATCATGCGCGTTTAGTAGGGGCGCGTTCAAATTACTGGTACCCCCGAGTCTATTCCAATTTTCGCGGTGGTCGTTCAGGTCCGAGCCTGTATGAATCCCCGCGGGATTTCCGTATTGCCCCCCTACTGGGGTGTGCACCACCAAGGCCTTGGAAAAGGCCCCCCTATTATTAACACCCCGGTGCTGGTGCCCTCGAAAATTTCCCGCACTCCCGAACGGAGTATTCTGGCCCGGTTGCCCAAATGACTGGTCGCGCGACATTATAATACGGTGAAAAAATTGCGGTTATTAAATCCTAGTATGATAAAAAAAAACTTATGTTTCCAAACGATGGTTTGTTGAAAAAAAATGTATATATCTATATAAAAAAAATTGCGCGAGAATTAATGCAATCATTTATCGATAATCGTATCGAATAAATAAAAATTTCCAAAAGCTGAAAAAAAGGTGGTTAGTTAATAAAATATGCGATATAGGTTTTAATGGGAATGCTGACATCCCGTCCTTAGAAGGCCGTAGGCTACAGGGGAAAGAAAAAAAATGTAAACACAGCTCCATTCATACTTTTGCCTAGTGCTCCCAACCGCAATGCGAGGGGGTCTTAAGGCCCCCCTCCGAGACTGGTTGGGGCCACTAGGGTCAGTTCCAGGTACACACGGGTTGGTCTCAACATGCCCAGCCGCAACGCAGGGGCAGTCACCAGGGGCTCTCCCCTGGGACTGGTTGGGGGTGTTGAGGCCTCCCGTCCATTCTCACTGGACAACCCTCCTGCCTCCGCCGCAATAGGTGGAGCGGTTTCGGAGCCGCTCCCCAGTCTGGTGGGACAGGAAGAAGTGCCACTTTGAATCCCAGCTCAACCCGTCACAATCCAGGTGGTGTTCTGAGTTACCACCTGAGACGTGGGTTGAGCTGGGGTTCTTGCAATTCACACACACACTCACACTGGACATCACAAATTCGGCAGAAAAAAACGGAAACTAAAAAAAACTATAAAAATTTAAACATTAGAAAAAAAAATAAAAACCCAATTAGCGGACAAAATTATTCCAAAGCCGACTACGGACAACTTCCGGGAAAACAAAAAAAAACCCCATTTACTAAAAAAACTAAGTGCGTGCAGCACTGCCTCACCGGGTGAGTACAAAAATCCGGAGACTGACGTTAAGTCACATGGCGCCTTCGACTACTGCCCCCGATGACCAGTCCGGACAACATGATCCGTCAACCATTCCCCCGCAACGCAGGTGGCTGCTACTGTGGCTGCTCACCTCGGACTGGTGGAATGGTCAACTTCACACGGTGCCCGAACTGACCATTGAGACCAGCGCCTCTGGCCCCACGTTGGGCGCCATCTGTTATGCATACGCATTTTCGGTGGAAGCAGTAAGGAAGACGGTCGGCATGATGTTGTGGTGCACAGTGGCTAGTCATTGTCGGCTAGGGCGGGTCCTTGCCAACCTTACTGTTCCTGCGCCATAAACAGAAAAAAAGTCATATTATGCCTATCAAAACTAACAGCTGTCAAATTCAAAAAAAAAAACCAACAGAAGCGCAGAGACCGACTCAAACTAAAACAACATCCGGCCAAACCGGATGTCACGGACAGACCGTTAACATTCAAAAATTTAAATTCAAAAGATAACCGCAAAAAAAATTTACCGAACCGAACATGACCGGTTACCAACGCTGAAAAATTAAAAGAAAACAAAAATTCCGAATATACATAGGGGCGCCGCGGGTGTTGTTGCGACGCCCGGTGCTGATCCCACCCTCAAAACCCTGGCTACCCACGCACCTATATTTCGGTGGCCCCTCAACTGTTTTACCCTATACCTTCTAAATAAAGGGCGACGTCAGCATTCCCATTCTAATTACAATTTATTTAAGATACATTAAAAAATAATCATGGTTACAAAATTCATTTAAATTTTCCATCTACTCTACTAGCGAAACAGAGACTAAATTCTTATTGTACGCTTTTAGCTTATTGGTAAGTACAATTATTAATAATTAATAAAGGGGGCGGAAGAGTATATAAACAAAAAAAATTGTTTATTTTTTTAGTTTATTTTATTTTATTAGTTTATTTTATTTTAGTTTACTTTATTTTATTTTTGTTTATTTTATTTACGATTTTCATTTAATTAAAACTACAAGTAATTTGGAAATTGATGGATTTGATTTCATTTCTCACAGAATATATAGTCATAAAATGGCTACGTTTTCTTTCCTTTAATTAACATTTGTTTGCATGCTTAATTTGTTTTGCAGGTTTGTGTTTCTAGTCTACTTAACGCACAAAAAAATTTGAACGCAAATTTCCAAACTCTTTAATATTGGACAGTGATTCAGAAGATATCTTATACGAGTAGTTATGTATTTAATGGTAAACATTTTTTTTTTTAAATGTAAATACTAAAGTAGATAACCGTTCTATAAACTAAACGTACGTAATAGTATCTCATTTAGCTGATCATTATTATTATTAAACTTTGGCTTAAAATTTAATAATCCGAGACTTTGAAATTAGGTATACCGTAACTATTTACGCTTCTCAAAACATTTAAGTACTCTTTTCAATCATAATCTACGTTTTACGTTTTAAGGATAAAGTTGATTGCATTAATATATAATTTAGTTGGATTTATATGTTGAAAATATATTTACGATTTAGCGAAGTCTACCGCCTTGATATGACAATCTATTTTCTGGCAGATAATTCCAATGTTCCTTTTTTTTAAATTGGCTTTTGCACGTACACAGCATGGTAATATGCAGAGAAAAATATACATAAATAGAAATTGCATTGAATCATGTTTCCGAAATTTTACTTAAAATCGCAACCCATTTTTTTGTTGGGTGTCCATGCAAGTGAATATTTGTAGAAAGTTTATTTCAATTTCATAATCGTTAATGCTGCCGTATTATGAAGGTGACACATTACAAATAATAATTACTGGTGTCGTATTTGGATTGAATACATATAATAGCAAGTATGGGCGCGCATATGTCTAAACACATTATGGGCACGTATTTGGGAGGTTGAAATGTGAAAGTTATCACCTCCACCCGAGTAATACCCGCGCTGTCTTTTGATTTGTTTAAGACAGAAACTTTTCCTGCTCTGGCTTTGGTGAGGACATGTTAGAATTTTTCGGTTTTAGTTTACTGGAACCCAATTTGAATAGGTGCCAATGAATGCATCACAAATAGGACAATGATGGGTTGCCTTCTGACAGGACTTCATACAATAGGGTACATAACGCACGACCCACAAGCAAAAGGCAAAGTATCAACGCCTTTTAGAGCAAGAAAAAAAAACGGACTCACCCAGTGTCTGGTACTTACATGGCCAGCCAGAGTACGTACCGTGGGCCTCTGCCGGCGTGGTTACTGGTGACGTTGTTGTTCTTGTTGTTGCTGGTTATTCCTTTGTGCTTGTTGCTTCTGCGGTTGTTTAACATTTATTTGCTGAGTTCTCGATTCGTTGCTCCTACGCCACCTACTCGTTGCTGTGTACGACGCATTAGTGGCAATTGTGTTTGGCCGCGACTATTACTATTGCGGTTGCTACTAATGTGGTTGCATCCATTGCTCTGGTGATGCCGCACATCATTCGATGTACCCTATTTCCAGTTCTTACATATATTTGCCGCTAAATTTGCGGGGCTTTTTGCTGCTGCGGTTTGTGGTATCGGATGGAATGGCTGCTGCAATGGCTGTAATAATTTCCTTTTTAACCCTCTCGTTTTAATTTCAGTTCTTGGCTTTTTCTTTTCCAGCCGGAAACTCATGCATTCGAGGTTTTTTCCTTTTTCGCTCGACTTAATTTTCTTTCTTCTCTACCTCAGCCGGAAACTCGTGGTTATCTCCCCGCTAGTGACCGCCGATTTTTTTTCTTTGTTTCTTTCGATACTTTTGCATCGCAACTTTTGGTCCCAGCACCAGTCACTAGGTGTATTCGCACGAAAACGCTCCCAAGTGGATCGTAACCGTAGACCATAACAGCAGACCGTAACACAATTAGCCAATAAGGTTGATCAGCATTCACTATCTGTACGAGATCCTGGAAAAGAATAATAATATTTGACTGACCTTTGTTTTTTTAATTCAGAAGCATTATATTTTCACACTGAAATATTCGTAATTGAAAGACGTTGCACGTTTGATTGTGCGACATTAAATCTCTGCTTTATTGAATAAATTATTGTCTTTTATACTAATTTACTTAACCTATACATTCATAAATATCTTAATACTAATAACTAAAAATAAGTACATAGGAAATGGGTTATGCGTACATCTACGTTTGTATACAGTCTTTGTATACATGTAGTTTTGTATGCATAACTCCATACATGTAGTTTTGTACAATTTGCAGCGTCAGCAGATCAGTTTGAATATTTTGGTATTTTCCCACAATTAGTTGAATGTTTGTATGTATATTACAATGGGTTGTGTGTGTTATATGTATAATTTATTAACTGTGATATGTGTCTCATATTCGGCATTCCGTGCCGTCTGAGTTAGTTCAATAATTGTAATATGATTATTACTAAAATATATTTGAATTTGTTATGCGTAAAGCCGCAAGTATGTTACAGTAGGTGTGGCATATAATGATACAATACAGTGTGTGACGCATAATGCTACACCATCCCCCTTAGAAAAAAAAGTGTTATATAATTGTTTTGTGAACAATTGTATAAGACTTTTTGTCATATTTTCAATTGTTTTGATATTTTATTGTTATTTGATATTGTAGTGAAAGAGGTTGTTTGCTTTGCTTTTGATCTGTTGACCTTGCTATTTTTATTGTTATAATTATTGTTTACGTATATTTTTTGTTTTGTGTAAGTCCATTTTTTTTTCAACATTTTAGACTTTTAGATATAGACAAATTTTTTTTTTTTTTTTTTTAAATTTTACTTATTTTTTCAAAATTTTAAATGTAATAATTATTTTTCATATAAAGAATTTTAAAATTTGTTTTGCACAGCCGGTCTTTAAGAGCGTCGACTCACTTAAAAATCGGCATGTTCCTACAAATCGAGTAAATTGGAATATTTATTTTTATATTATTTCCAAGAGAAATTAATTCCTTAATAATAATTGCTATTATTACTAATTTCTAAATTATTTTTATAGTTCCTACCATTATTTATTCTACCCTTACTTATTAATTTATGGAAATCAGTTTCCTATAGAAATAATTTTTATTATTTATTTACCTAAGGTTAGAGAAGAAGAAACCTTGCTATTAATATTTTCTAATCTATTGGGGATTTTGAAATAAGACTATTTCTTGCTACTATTCAATTCTATTTAGCGTAAAAATATTTCCTATTACTATTTTATCGGAGTTTTCCTAAGATTATGATTTCTATAAACGTTGTTTTTATGGCTGAAACACTTCATATTTATATACATATTTTTAACACCTTTTCATTGTTATATTATTTTATTAGGGTTACATTTATTTATTCGGAAAATTGTGTAGCTGTAGCTGGTGGAAGAGCGAGGTAATTTGTATTTGTTGTAGTAGTTTAGCTGGTTAATGGAAAGAAGGTACAGTGGATGCAAAATTATTCTATCTTTTAATTTATTTTTCTTATTTTTCCAGCAATTTATTTGATCTTATTTGTCATGCGATTTCTGCGGCGGCCACCAGGACAGAATCGTCATAACTTTTATGAAGAATTAATTTTTATTTTTATACCGGGATTTGTCACGTGCACAACCTCTTTGGTTAATGCATATATTCTATTTTAGAGAACTATCAATTATTGTTTTACATTTGCCTACTCGAGTAAATAATCAATTATTTTTCACCAATTTGTCCCTGAGGACAACTGTGTTTTTCATATAAATACCAAGTCCTGTATTGGCGGCATTTGTACAACGTGTGTACAGCCTGATAAGTAATTGTCCTAAGTCAATTTTATCATCTACAATCAGGTTTCTTGTATTTCCTACGCTACCATTTTTCTATCCTAAGATGAAAACTAGCGCGACATGTCTTATTGCAAATTTATATAGCGCTTTAACATATATATTTAATATAGGTTCTCTTTGTGACTTTTGTTCATTTTAGTTGTTAATATTGGCTGGGTAGAAAAATTATTTGCATATATTTTTATTTCTTTTTCATTAGGTTTTGCTTACTTCCACTCTCCTAGATTATCCTATTGCTTCATGACTATTTTTGTCAGGAGCCATCAAAGGAATTATGCAAATTTTTTTTTTTTTGATTTGCTGTTCGCTTTAGGCAGGGTTGCCTTTACTGTCGATTGTGACATTTTGGGTTTGAATTTATCGCTCTTCCTCAGTTTTGGTTTGGTACTGGTAATGGGTTAGATACGAGTTGTGGCGGGTTTTACCTGCCTAAATTTGTGCTTCATATAGTTTTTGAGCATCATGGCTATTGTGATGATTAATAGCATGAATACGCAACCTATAATTGCTAACCAAACATCCGGAATGTTCGGAGTACTTTCTGTATCTACCCTAGTTGATGGCTCATACTTTATTATTTTGTTATCTCTTGTTTCAGAGCTTTCTTTTCCTATTTCGTAGCCAGCTATGGCTAACATAATGCCTTGGGCTATTTTTGTCCACCAAGACATCTTGAAGGGATTAATAGGAAGTTAGATATTTTTGTTTTATAAATTTTTTTTTTCAGGTGCTACCTAACATTTGGAATTGTTGGGGAACACTTTCCTCATCATACGCATTATTTCTTCCACCTTGCTAGTGGGGTTTATAATGTCCTCAATTGTGGGTTCCCTTTCCATACCTATTGTCTTCCAAAATTTCTTTAAACTCTCTAACTCTTTGGGTAGGTCCCTAGTATGTCGGGTATTTTCGTCCCACCAATAGAGAGGAAAGTCTGAGGAATTTCTTTGCATTTTAATAGTAGTGGACTGAATAATTTAAATTTTTAAATTTTATTAAAATATTTTATGGGATTTCTCCAGAGGCTAGGTGAAATGTTTGAAGTTGATTGATTATTATAAATATTCCAACTTACTTTAACATATTCTTTATAAAAATTTAAGATAATTTTTTTTTGAATTTAAAAAATTTTAATTTTTCTGCTACTTCTTTTCCATAAAGAAATTTTACTTTATATTTTAGTGGGAAAAAAAATTTTGTTTTGAAAAAATTTATCCAAGGTTTAATACAATTGTTTTTTCTAAAAACCTAATTTTCTTTTATATCCTACTTAAAGAGTGCAAAAAAAAATCCTAAACTTTCGTTTTTGCTAATGGTTTAGCGTCCCTGAGGCCGCTCAATTGATTCTAAAAATGTATACTTAAATATTTATAACTCCTTGTCGGTCTGGATGTAGTTTGCCGTTAATTTGCTGTTGCTGAAGATTTCCAACATTTATTCCACCTCTTTTGCTTATATTTAATCCGTCATTTTTATTCCAGCTTGCTTACGTTTTTATTTGATCCGTTCTCCTTGTTGCCTTTTTATTCCACTTCGCTTATGCGTTTACTTGATCAGTCATCATTCGATTCTGATTTGCTCCAATTTTCATAACTGATGATTTTGGTTTTAATTTGTTCAGCTCCTGATGATGTTAGCAAAAAATTTTTTGAATCCTCTTTGTAGCGTAAAATATCTTCTTTCTTTGTATCTTGTTACGTTCAGGACTACTTTAGTTTGGCAGGATCTTTAGTCCTTTCTTTTCAAATTCTTGGCAGTTAGTGAGCTGTTTGTGAGATGGCAGGATCTCTGTCCAGGCAAGATCTAACGAATTTTGCTTATGAGTAAATTTTCAGCTAAGTTAAGATCAAGCTGGCAGGATCTTCTCCAGTCAGAACGTTTTAGCAGTTGTGCTGATTTTTGTTCTGAGCTGGCAGGATCGTCATGAAATATTCGTAATTGAAAGACGTTGCACGTTTGATTGTGCGACATTAAATCTCTGCTTTATTGAATAAATTATTGTCTTTTATACTAATTTACTTAACCTATACATTCATAAATATCTTAATACTAATAACTAAAAATAAGTACATAGGAAATGGGTTATGCATACATGTACGTTTGTATACAGTCTTTGTATACATGTAGTTTTGTACAATTTGCAGCGTCAGCAGATCAGTTTGAATATTTTGGTATTTTCCCACAATTAGTTGAATGTTTGTATGTATATTACAATGGGTTGTGTGTTTATATGTATAATTTATTAACTGTGATATGTGTCTCATATTCGGCATTCCGTGCCGTCTGGGTTAGTTCAATAATTGTAATATGATTATTACTAAAATATATTTGAATTTGTTATGCGTAAAGCCGCAAGTATGTTACAGTAGGTGTGGCATATAATGATACAATACAGTGTGTGACGCATAATGCTACAACACCCCTTACTTGAAATAAGAAAAATTCGCCCGAGGCAAATGTTTGCATTTCTGTATTGCCTCCAGTACCATTATCCCTATCCAAAGATGTGTATCTTTATTGGCATGTCAGTTTAAGATATCATTTGGCAGCTTAAGCTGCAGTTACGAACGTACGTACAAAAACCGTGTCAGCTGACACGACCTATCTGATTAATGTGTAATGTAAACGAAAACTCACCGACGCTCAACGCACGTACAGAACGTAGATATCAAAACAATTTTAATTTTTTCCGTAAGAACATATCAGCTGATCGCTCTCTCACTAGACAGAGTTGCCCAGTAAACTTTTGCGCCTTAATTTTTCACCGTTTGCAGATTTTATTTAAAAACACCTAATTAAAGTTTAAATTTTGTGGAAATAATTCGAAATAATTAAGTAAAAGTTCAGATTATAAATATGTAATCTATTTGTATTTAGTTAATATTAATTCCAGCCTTTTACAGCAACAAAAATTAAAATAGAAAAAGGTGATGTTTCCATAATCATGCATTCAAACAAGTCAATGGTAATATTGTTTTCGTTGCCACTACGGACATGCATTTCGCTCAACTGTGTGTACGTACGTTACACACGTCGGTGGGTAACTGCAGCTTTTTATGTAGCTTCAACATAACATCCCAGCAAAAATCTAGTGACTGAAAATGGCGACCAACAACAAAATATCCCACATTGTTCCACAATTGTTAGTATGACATAATGAGAAGGCCTAATTGAAATGTCCAATCCATATATGCTTGCCCTTTCTTACATGCAATGTACCCTCAAATACGTCACAAAAATTTTCTGCGAATCCGCCATTTGTTGTTTTCAGCTTGAAACCACAAGCGCAGAAACAGCAGAGTAATAAAAATTGATTTACAAATAATTTCGGATATAATAAAAACTAAATTAAAATTAAGTGTTGTGTGCGCTACGGTATTTGCATTTTATATTAATAATACATTTATATTTTCCACAAAGGAACCAAAATCAAGTAAGTTGTAATGCGATATGGGAAAAGCCATTTTCTGGGAAATCTAACATCATTTTCCCATATCGCTACACATCCATTCATTCATTTTCATTACTGGTGCTACAAAATTTGCATCGTTCAATCTGTTATATTGCAGTATTTGCTTTAATATAATTCGAATTAATAAAAAACTATTATTTACAGGATAACGAAAATTTGTCCCCATTATCGCCAGAGGTAATTTCGCGTCAGGCGACAATCAATATTGGCAGGATTGGACACGGTAAGTCCACTGTTGTGAAAGCTATTTCCGGAGTTCAAACGAAAAGCCATTTTGTATGCAATGCCACGACAGCAGCAGCAACAACCTATCTGCCAATGCCACAACAGTCGGGCTATCCACCACAACCTGGTCCACCTGGTTGCCCTCCACAACCTCAACATCCAGGCCATCCTCTAAAACAACCAAGTGCACCAGGTGGTTACATGGGTCAAATGATGTCACCAACACAACCTGGATAGGCGCCAATGCCCAGTCAGCCACCTATGCAGGGTCAACCACCAATACTCGGACGTCATGGTTATAATGTATGCTAATACAACTAATATATTTCAAATATTACTGATGATTATTTTTGTATTATTTTATTTAGCAACCACCTGCACCTGGTACTGATATATATCAATAGTACTGATATATATAATCATGCCTAATCCGATAAGCGTTATCGTTGAAAATCAAAATTGCGCTGGTGGTGCTTTTAATACTAATGAACAGGGTTTATTACCACCATTGGTGACCACAGAATATGTGGTACAAGATCAGGGTAACTCCTCGCCACGTTACGTTAGGTATTAATATACGAAATAAATTTTTTGTTTGGCAATTACATTGAACTTTCTCGTTTGCAGGCCTTTTTTTACTGCATACCTGCAACAGCTGATTTATTAAAAACAACAGCTTTGGCCTTTACACTTACCATCTCACCAATGGCACGCACGGTTGGGGTGAATATGAGCCACCCATTGTAAATTTTGGTGAAATGGGTCCAATTAGATGTAATCGTTGCAAGGCTAATATGCAATTTGTAGATGCTGGTCGTCGTTTCCAATGTCTAATGTGTAAAGTAACAACAGATGGTAAAAAAACTCTTTCACTTTTACTTGTGTTCATTGATCCATATTTTTTTTCAACCGTGAATAAAAAAAAAATAAATGTTAGGCGCGATAACCTCCAAAGAGATCTAAGGCCGATCTTCTCTTCCAATTTGCGTCTGCAAGGCAGATGCGTTTTCACTGAGAGCTTTTCATGGCAGAAATACACCCGGAGCGCTTGCCAAACACTGCCGAGGGGCGACCCCGCTTAGCAAAATTTTCTTCTAATTGAAAAACCTTATTTCTAAAATTTTTGATGTTTCTTTTCCCGGGGTTTGAACCCACGGCATCCGGTATGGTAGGCGGAGCACGCTACCATCACACCACGGTGGCAACTGAATATTTCCAACATTTGGGCCACACCGGACAGCGTGTTGATAAATATGAACGCCCTGAACTTGTATTGGGTACATGAGCTTTGTGTAAAAAATATTTGGGTACCGATAGCTCTCAAGGTAGAACCTCAACTCATATCCAACATCAATGCCTCGCATTCAATTGTGGACGCTGTACGCACTACATTGGGTTTACCCACTATGGACAAACATATTGTTGATTCCAGTGGTAGGGCCACAATTTCAAATGATGTGGCAACCATTATGGAACTATTGGATATTGTGTATCCAGCCGTAAAACTCTAGTCGACATCGCCAAATCTCAAAATGCTGAGGAAAGTTTTTTGTTATATTAGAATGTGTAGAACAAAAATGTTTCTCTTATCAGGTCGGCGATGGCACCACTTCACCAGTACTTTAAGCATGTGAAATCTTAAAACAAGTTAAGTCATATGTTGGGGAAGGCGTGCATGCACGTATAATCATTAAAGCTATACGCAAAGCATTACAATAATGCATGACCAAAATATGACATGACTGAACATGTCGAAGCGCCAATCAGAGGAACAACAACGTGCTTTATTGGAAAAATGCACTGCCACAGCAATGTCCTCCAAACTTATTCATCAACAAAAAGATTTCTTTTCTAAAATAGTTGTGGACGCTGTCCTTTTCTTTGGTGGATCCAACGTCATACAAAAAATATAAAATCGCAATTTTAAATATAGAATTGGAATTCAAGGCTGAGCGTGACAATGCTGAAGTACGTATTGATAATGTTCAAGAGTATCAAAAAATTGTTGATGCTGAATGGCGTATTCTGTACAATAAACTAGCCAAGTACGGCCGACGCCTTTGTTGTGTTATCTAAACTACCAATTGGTGATGTTGGTACACAGCATTTTGCAGATCGTGAAATGTTCTGTTAGTGTGCCAGAAGAAGATTTGAAACGTACATTGAAAGCTTGTAGTGGTGTTGGTATGACTACAGCTAATGATATTAATTCAAGTGTTTTGGGTCAATGTGATTACTTTGAAGAACGTTAAGTTGGTGGTGAACATTTCAACATTTTCCAAGGTTTTATAGTGGGTTTGACATTAATTTTATTTTTATAGTTTATAATTATTTAAAGGTTGCGTTAATGCTAGAACATGTACATTGATTTTACGTGGCAGTGCCGAATAATTTTTGGAAGAAACTGAGCTTCGTTACATGATGCTATAATAATTGTGCGGGGTACAATTAAACATGATTCTGTTGTTGCTGGTAAGTCAAAATACAATTTGAAAAAAATTTCTAATCTTAAACTGTTAAGTAATATTATGAAAAGATTGTGTCCAACTACGGAAGAAAAAACTATAAAATTTGTGTCAGTGAAATGATAATTATTGCTTTTGGTTGTTAGTTTTGAGGCATCGTCTTCGAGTGCCTTCTGATGTTGTTGTTGTAGCAGTGCTTCGCCCCATCCAATAGGTCCGACCAATCACAAATTGTCATCAATGTCCTCCAACAGGAGTCCGAGGAAACTTGCTGTTTCAACAGGGGTGGACCGTGAAGAGAGGGGTGTTAGAGGAGTTGGTTCCACATTACAATTGAAGAGATGGTTGGTGTCATGTGGGGACACTTTGCTAGCAGGGACATTTTATATGTCGGGGTTGATTCTGGATAGGTAAGAGTTTAACCTGTTACAGTATCCAGATCAAAGTTGGACTAGAGTGACTAGCGTTTCCCTATGGGTATTGTTCTTTGAGTACTTAATTCACCGGGCAATTCCTGACATAGAGGTCCGACGCATGTTTATGGAGTTCACCAAGGACCTGCTTATGTTTTTTGGCTTCATACGGCTGTGTTCTCAGGTGCCGTATTTCCTCATAGTGCTTACGGGGGTGACTCCTTAAGACCCTGGGCGGTATTGGCTCATCAATCAGATGTCTGTTGGGATGCCCAGTGTTCGGCCGGGGTGCGTCTGCTCCTGGAGGTAGGTGGGCGCACCGGGGTCGATTTCAAGGGGAATATGCTTGTTGGAAATAAAAATAAGAGAAGACGAGATTTCTCGTTATAATGGATGTGATTTATTGGTTGAATATAAAAAATAACCTGGTTACAATATTACCTGAATATATTGGCAGGAAAAACGGCAGAGATCGTTGGCGGCAGATGTGAGCTGGTTGACGGCTAAAATCCAAGAGGCCGGTTGAATAGAAAACGACAACCCTTGACCCGCAAAATCCTCCGTTTTGGAGGAGAAAGGCACCCACACATCAACCCCGACATGCATATGCATGAGTACTGACAAAAGCACCCATACACGTGCATGTACATGCATGCACGTGCATGTGGCGGTGATGGTGTGGGTGGCTATAAGTTAAAGTCGAGTATCGAATCGCAGAGTTGCATTAGGGGGATCGCAATCAGATGCAGAAAAGTTAGGCATCCTGCCTAAACATGCCGCCCCCTTGCGATACGCAACTTCGTTTTTACCCCCACCGATCTCCGACCACTTAAAAGCAACGAGAAAAACATTTGCATTAAAACTAAACTTAATCTAAATCGCGTATTTCGCCAGCGTCGCGGGAGGCCGGGAGTCCTGCCCGACTTGCGCAGCATGCCACCTAAGCTAGGATGAAAGGAACGTTTATGATAAAGTAGACGTGAATATTTATTGCCATTTGATTATACATAATTCTTAAAATATATAGAATCCATAAAGTAATAGTGCTGGACGAAGAGGCCGAAGTCTCCGTTTCAAACTGGCAAAATTTTGGTTTCTCCTTTTGTTGGGCGGAGAGGCCGAGGTCTCCGTTCCAGATTTTTTTAGGTTTTCCAGGGCTGGACGAAGAGGCCGAGGTCTCCGTTCCAGCGTCTAACCTATCGTGTCGCTCTCGGGCGACTGCCTTTTTTTGTTGTAGGAGGTGTGGCATCTTATTGAGGTGCCAAGGCGAGTGGCCGTGAGGTTGGTTGGGTGATGATTATTAGTGCTGTCGGAATGGACGTGATTTCGAGCAGCTCATGCCTATTTAACAAAACCAGTAAAATTGCGGTGTGTGGGAGGTTGGAACGGACGTGATTCCAAGCCACCCGCGCAAAATTACTTGTTTTGGTGATAAGCGTGGGAGGTTGGAACGGACGTGATTCCAAGCAACCCACCCAAATCATTGCGTATTTAAGTTAGTCATTAGATATTTCATTATTACGTGTGAAAAAGGGTGTTATTTTAGTGACAAACGTATGTTATAATAGATGAATAAAGCGAGTTTAGGCGGACCGTAGAGGCCGACGAAGTTATGCATTTAATTTTGTGCGACAGCTCATGACGAATAGCGAAAATCGGAATTAAATTCGAAAATCCACCAACTGCATGTGCTGGTTGAAAAGTCTAGATGGTTTAAACTGAATATTAAATACAATTCCACCAAGCAGAATTGTATTATTTACCATTCCCTGACAAGCTGTTGCGAAGCTGTTCACGACGCGTTCTATCTGCACGTACCATTATGCTAAATGTTACGTGCCAATGTGCCACCCTGTCGCGTGTTTCTTTTTTTTTTTTGATAGAGCTGATGTGGTGAATTTGCAGCATGCGAATGTATATACATTATGTATTTTTGTCATGCTAACTGGCGCACTAGTGCCGTAGAAAAGTTAATTTGTTTTCATTTCGGGACTTGTTCATTGCGAGAGTTCGATTCTTGACTTTTGTCCCGAAGCCTTAATTCAGAAATATGACGATGTCAAAAACAAAAAACAACCAAAAAAACAACCTTCTTTGTTAAAAAAAAGTGGATAATTTTGTGAAGACGGTACCGGTACTAGTAACGATTTTTGATAATTTTCGGTTTTCAGTACGTGATTGCACATTTTGTGTAACACTAATACGTGCATATACCCAAATAGGCAGACATGCGTATATACATAAATGGTAGACTTGTAATAATTCTGTGTGTTGAATGGAAAATTCCTATGAATTGGCATAACGGGATTACATCCCACGATTTTGCCGGTCGGAGAAAAAGAACAAAAAAAAGGTAAGTATTTGAACTTTGGAAATTAGTTTCGATTGCTAATCATTATCTTTTCGTTATTTCATTTAGGCAGCGTAACTTTGTGAATTGTTTTTTTCTGTCGGTGAAGCAGCTACATTTTTCACTGCGTGTCGACATTGCTGCGGACACGAAAAACCCAAAAGGCTGCAGAAAAGACCCCATTCTTACTGGCTACCTAAACGCTTGAAAGGTATTTAACGTAAGTATATTGCAAGCGATATATTATTTCAGCAAATATTCTGGATGGTGATGATGATGATGACCATAGATTGCGTGTGGAGTTCCAGCGACGTGGTTGACCAGGTTGTTTTCGTGGAGGTGGTCGTGGTAATGATCGCGGTGGGCGTTATGACGACACGATGCAGGCAGTAAATTCTCAGTTACTAAAACTTAGAATTTAACTTGTGTTCTAGTGAGTTACTTATAAAACACAATTTGAGCAAAGCGCATTAGCAAATACGGTCGGAGGGGATTCGCTGGTGATAGCCAATACAGTGCTCTAAAATAATAGCGTTTAGTGCATCCAACACATCTGCTGCTAATTTTGATAATAAATTATAGATATTGAGATATTGTCAACGGCGGGCTCTAAATCATACGGCAAATGCCACGTCCCTGCTAGTACCACAGTTGGCGATTTGCTGTATATCATACATAAGCAATATGCAAAACGCTGGCCCGATGTTTGTTTATCTTAACTTCTATGCGCGCCCAGCTATCATTTTGGCGGAGCAGCAAATAAACCTATGTCACCAACCGTACATATTGCCGCTGCGTGCTACACCGTACATTATGCCAAAAGAATTTTAAAGACCATTTTTGTGCACCGGTTCTAAGATGCCACAATGCCTATACCAAATCTCTTCAAGACCTACAGCTACTATTGGGGGTTTACGGCTTATGTGTCATATCATGTAAATCATCCCTTATACACAAGTTCTTGCGTACTTCGAGTGTGGGGTTTCTTGGCGGCTTTTCGAATTAGGGAACTTTTCCATTCATATGGCGCTACGCAACTAACGTCCACCGGGCACGAAAGTACGACATATCCCAGTACCTGACGATAATCCTCTTACCAAGTTATTCAATTTGGTACATCGCCCAAACTATACATATGAAATTGGCTCCTGGGTGGCATTTTCTCTAATGACCCAATGTTTACCAGTATTGCTCTTTGCTATTGCTGGCGCTTATCAAATGACCATATGGGCTTGAGGCAAACGCCGTAATTACAAAAAGGAGTTTAAAGACGATCCCAAATGTCGCCATGCCATATATCCATTTTTGGGGTAAAAAATTTAAATATCAAAAGGGCAAAAAGTTTCGAAGGATGGTGAAAGAATTATTCCATTGCAATACTGCATATTTGTTAGAGCTAAACATTTGAACAATTTTAATCGTTATTGTCAGAGGTGTTAGAATTTCATCATAACTTGGTGTTTTAATGTTAGAGATAGAGAGATAGATATATAGAGAGGAAAGAGATAATAATAGAGAGGAAAGTCTGAGGAATTTCTTTGCATTTTAATAGTAGTGGACTGAATAATTTAAATTTTTAAATTTTATTAAAATATTTTATGGGATTTCTCCAGATGCTAGGTGAAATGTTTGAAGTTGATTGATTATTATAAATATTCCAACTTACTTTAACATATTCTTTATAAAAATTTAAGATAATTTTTTTTTGAATTTAAAAAATTTTAATTTTTCTGCTACTTCTTTTCCATAAAGAAATTTTACTTTATATTTTAGTGGGAAAAAAAAATTTTTTTTGAAAAAATTTATCCAAGGTTTAATACAATTGTTTTTTCTAAAAACCTAATTTTCTTTTATATCCTACTTAAAGAGCAAAAAAAAAAATCCTAAACTTTCGTTTTTGCTAATGGTTTAGCGTCCCTGAGGCCGCTCAATTGATTCTAAAAATGTATACTTATATATTTATAACTCCTTGTCGGTCTGGATGTAGTTTGCCGTTAATTTGCTGTTGCTGAAGATTTCCAACATTTATTCCACCTCTTTTGCTTATATTTGATCCGTCATTTTTATTCCAGCTTGCTTACGTTTTTATTTGATCCGTTATCCTTATTGCCTTTTTATTCCACTCCGCTTATGCGTTTACTTGATCAGTCATCCTTCGATTCTGATTTGCTCCAATTTTCATAACTGATGATTTTGGTTTTAATTTGTTCAGCTCCTGATGATGTTAGCAAAAAATTTTTTGAATCCTCTGTGTAGCGTAAAATATCTTCTTTCTTTGTATCTTGTTACGTTCAGGACTACTTTAGTTTGGCAGGATCTTTAGTCCTTTCTTTTCAAATTCTTGGCAGTTAGTGAGCTGATTGTGAGATGGCAGGATCTCTGTCCAGGCAAGATCTAGCGAATTTTGCTTATGAGCAAATTTTCAGCTAAGTTAAGATCAAGCTGGCAGGATCTTCTCCAGTCAGAACGTTTTAGCAGTTGTGCTGATTTTTGTTCTGAGCTGGCAGGATCGTCATGAAATATTCGTAATTGAAAGACGTTGCACG
This sequence comes from Eurosta solidaginis, assembly GCF_040869045.1. Taxonomy (NCBI): domain Eukaryota; kingdom Metazoa; phylum Arthropoda; class Insecta; order Diptera; family Tephritidae; genus Eurosta; species Eurosta solidaginis. The sequence continues at coordinate 154,234,426 of NC_090319.1, forward strand.
TTTGATTGTGCGACATTAAATCTCTGCTTTATTGAATAAATTATTGTCTTTTATACTAATTTACTTAACCTATACATTCATAAATATCTTAATACTAATAACTAAAAATAAGTACATAGGAAATGGGTTATGCATACATGTACGTTTGTATACAGTCATTGTATACATGTAGTTTTGTACAATTTGCAGCGTCAGCAGATCAGTTTGAATATTTTGGTATTTTCCCACAATTAGTTGAATGTTTGTATGTATATTACAATGGGTTGTGTGTTTATATGTATAATTTATTAACTGTGATATGTGTCTCATATTCGGCATTCCGTGCCGTCTGGGTTAGTTCAATAATTGTAATATTATTATTACTAAAATATATTTGAATTTGTTATGCGTAAAGCCGCAAGTATGTTACAGTAGGTGTGGCATATAATGATACAATACAGTGTGTGACGCATAATGCTACAACACCCCTTACTTGAAATAAGAAAAATTCGTCCGAGGCAAATGTTTGCATTTCTGTATTGCCTCCAGTACCATTATCCCTATCCAAAGATGTTTATCTTTATTGGCATGTCAGTTTAAGATATCATTTGGCAGCTTAAGCTGCAGTTACGAACGTACGTACAAAAAACGTGTCAGCTGACACGACCTATCTGATTAATGTGTAATGTAAACGAAAACTCACCGACGCTCAACGCACGTACAGAACGTAGATATCAAAACAATTTTAATTTTTTCCGTAAGAACATATCAGCTGATCGCTCTCTCACTAGACAGAGTTGCCTAGTAAACTTTTGCGCCTTAATTTTTCACCGTTTGCAGATTTTATTTAAAAACACCTAATTAAAGTTTAAATTTTGTGGAAATAATTCGAAATAATTAAGTAAAAGTTCAGATTATAAATATGTAATCTATTTGTATTTAGTTAATATTAATTCCAGCCTTTTACAGCAACAAAAATTAAAATAGAAAAAGGTGATGTTTCCATAATCATGCATTCAAACAAGTCAATGGTAATATTGTTTTCGTTGCCACTACGGGCATGCATTTCGCTCAACTGTGTGTACGTACGTTACACACGTCGGTGGGTAACTGCAGCTTTTTATGTAGCTTCAACATAACATCCCAGCAAAAATCTAGTGACTGAAAATGGCGACCAACAACAAAATATCCCACATTGTTCCACAATTGTTAGTATGACATAATGAGAAGGCCTAATTGAAATGTCCAATCCATATATGCTTGCCCTTTCTTACATGCAATGTACCCTCAAATACGTCACAAAAATTTTCTGCGAATCCGCCATTTGTTGTTTTCAGCTTGAAACCACAAGCGCAGAAACAGCAGAGTAATAAAAGTTGATTTACAAATAATTTCGGATATAATAAAAACTAAATTAAAATTAAGTGTTGTGTGCGCTACGGTATTTGCATTTTATATTAATAATACATTTATATTTTCCACAAAGGAACCAAAATCAAGTAAGTTGTAATGCTATATGGGAAAAGCCATTTTCTGGGAAATCTAAAATCATTTTCCCATATCGCTACACATCCATTCATTCATTTTCATTACTGGTGCTACAAAATTTGCATCGTTCAATCTGTTATATTGCAGTATTTGCTTTAATATAATTCGAATTAATAAAAAACTATTATTTACAGGATAACGAAAATGTTTCCCCATTATCGCCAGAGGTAATTTCGCGTCAGGCGACAATCAATATTGGCAGGATTGGACACGGTAAGTCCACTGTTGTGAAAGCTATTTCCGGAGTTCAAACGAAAAGCCATTTTGTATGCAATGCCATGACAGCAGCAGCAACAACCTATCTGCCAATGCCACAACAGTCGGGCTATCCACCACAACCTGGTCCACCTGGTTGCCCTCCACAACCTCAACATCCAGGCCATCCTCTAAAACAACCAAGTGCACCAGGTGGTTACATGGGTCAAATGATGTCACCAACACAACCTGGATAGGCGCCAATGCCCAGTCAGCCACCTATGCAGGGTCAACCACCAATACTCGGACGTCATGGTTATAATGTATGCTAATACAACTAATATATTTCAAATATTACTGATGATTATTTTTGTATTATTTTATTTAGCAACCACCTGCACCTGGTACTGATATATATCAATAGTACTGATATATATAATCATGCCTAATCCGATAAGCGTTATCGTTGAAAATCAAAATTGCGCTGGTGGTGCTTTTAATACTAATGAACAGGGTTTATTACCACCATTGGTGACCACAAAATATGTGGTACAAGATCAGGGTAACTCCTCGCCACGTTACGTTAGGTATTAATATACGAAATAAATTTTTTGTTTGGCAATTACATTGAACTTTCTCGTTTGCAGGCCTTTTTTTACTGCATACCTGCAACAGCTGATTTATTAAAAACAACAGCTTTGGCCTTTACACTTACCATCTCACCAATGGCACGCACGGTTGGGGTGAATATGAGCCACCCATTGTAAATTTTGGTGAAATGGGTCCAATTAGATGTAATCGTTGCAAGGCTAATATGCAATTTGTAGATGCTGGTCGTCGTTTCCAATGTCTAATGTGTAAAGTAACAACAGATGGTAAAAAAACTCTTTCACTTGTACTTGTGTTCATTGATCCATATTTTTTTTCAACCGTGAATAAAAAAAAAAATAAATGTTAGGCGCGATAACCTCCAAAGAGATCTAAGGCCGATCTTCTCTTCCAATTTGCGTCTGCAAGGCAGATGCGTTTTCACTGAGAGCTTTTCATGGCAGAAATACACCCGGAGCGCTTGCCAAACACTGCCGAGGGGCGACCCCGCTTAGAAAAATTTTCTTCTAATTGAAAAACCATATTTCTAAAATTTTTGATGTTTCTTTTCCCGGGGTTTGAACCCAGGGCATCCGGTATGGTAGGCGGAGCACGCTACCATCACACCACGGTGGCAACTGAATATTTCCAACATTTGGGCCACACAGGACAGCGTGTCGATAAATATGAACGCCCTGAACTTGTATTGGGTACATGAGTTTTTGTGTAAAAAATATTTGGGTACCGATAGCTCTCAAGGTAGAACCTCAACTCATATCCAACATCAATGCCTCGCATTCAATTGTGGACGCTGTACGCACTACATTGGGTTTACCCACTATGGACAAACATATTGTTGATTCCAGTGGTAGGGCCACAATTTCAAATGATGTGGCAACCATTATGGAACTATTGGATATTGTGCATCCAGCCGTAAAACTCTAGTCGACATCGCCAAATCTCAAAATGCTGAGGAAAGTTTTTTGTTATATTAGAATGTGTAGAATAAAAATGTTTCTCTTATCAGGTCGGCGATGGCACAACTTCAGCAGTACTTTAAGCATGTGAAATCTTAAAACAAGTTAAGTCATATGTTGGGGAAGGCGTGCATGCACGTATAATCATTAAAGCTATACGCAAAGCATTACAATAATGCATGACCAAAATATGACATGACTGAACATGTCGAAGCGCCAATCAGAGGAACAACAACGTGCTTTATTGGAAAAATGCACTGCCACAGCAATGTCCTCCAAACTTATTCATCAACAAAAAGATTTCTTTTCTAAAATAGTTGTGGACGCTGTACTTTTCTTTGGTGGATCCAACGTCATACAATTCGCAATTTTAAATATAGAATTGGAATTCAAGGCTGAGCGTGACAATGCTGAAGTACGTATTGATAATGTTCAAGAGTATCAAAAAATTGTTGATGCTGAATGGCGTATTCTGTACAATAAACTAGCCAAGTACGACCGACGCCTTTGTTGTGTTATCTAAACTACCAATTGGTGATGTTGGTACACAGCATTTTGCAGATCGTGAAATGTTCTGTTAGTGTGCCAGAAGAAGATTTGAAACGTACAATGAAAGCTTGTAGTGGTGTTGGTATGACTACAGCTAATGATATTAATTCAAGTGTTTTGGGTCAATGTGATTACTTTGAAGAACGTTAAGTTGGTGGTGAACATTTCAACATTTTCCAAGGTTTTATAGTGGGTTTGACATTAATTTTATTTTTATAGTTTATAATTATTTAAAGGTTGCGTTAATGCTAGAACATGTATATTGATTTTACGTGGCAGTGCCGAATAATTTTTGGAAGAAACTGAGCTTCGTTACATGATGCTATAATAATTGTGCGGCGTACAATTAAACATGATTCTCTTGTTGCTGGTAAGTCAAAATACAATTTGAAAAAAATTTCTAATCTTAAACTGTTAAGTAATATTATGAAGAGATTGTGTCCAACTACGAAAGAAAAAACTATAAAATTTGTGTCAGTGAAATGATAATTATTGCTTTTGGTTGTTAGTTTTGAGGCATCGTCTTCGAGTGCCTTCTGATGTTGTTGTTGTAGCAGTGCTTCGCCCCATCCAATAGGTCCGACCAATCACAAATTGTCATCAATGTCCTCCAACAGGAGTCCGAGGAAACTTGCTGTTTCAACAGGGGTGGACCGTGAAGAGAGGGGTGTTAGAGGAGTTGGTTCCACATTTCAATTGAAGAGATGGTTGGTGTCATGTGGGGACACTTTGCTAGCAGGGACATTTTGTATGTCGGGGTTGATTCTGGATAGGTAAGAGTTTAACCTGTTACAGTATCCAGATCAAAGTTGGACTAGAGTGACTAGCGTTTCCCTATGGGTATTGTTCTTTGAGTACTTAATTCACCCGGCAATTCCTGACATAGAGATCCGACGCATGTTTATGGAGTTCACCAAGGACCTGCTTATGTTTTTTGGCTTCATACGGCTGTGTTCTCAGGTGCCGTATTTCCTCATAGTGCTTACGGGGGTGACTCCTTAAGACCCTGGGCGGTATTGGCTCATCAATCAGATGTCTGTTGGGATGCCCAGTGTTCGGCCGGGGTGCGTCTGCTCCTGGAGGTAGGTGGGCGCACCGGGGTCGATTTCAAGGGGAATATGCTTGTTGGAAATAAAAATAAGAGAAGACGAGATTTCTCGTTATAATGGATGTGATTTATTGGTTGAATATAAAAAATAACCTGGTTACAATATTACCTGAATATATTGGCAGGAAAAACGGCAGAGATCGTTGGCGGCAGATGTGAGCTGGTTGACGGCTAAAATCCAAGAGGCCGGTTGAATAGAAAACGACAACCCTTGACCCGCAAAATCCTCCGTTTTGGAGGAGAAAGGCACCCACACATCAACCCCGACATGCATATGCATGAGTACTGACAAAAGCACCCACACACGTGCATGTACATGCATGCACGTGCATGTGGCGGTGATGGTGTGGGTGGCTACAAGTTAAAGTCAAGTATCGAATCGCAGAGTTGCAATAGGGGGATCGCAATCAGATGCAGAAAAGTTAGGCATCCTGCCTAAACATGCCGCCCCCTTGCGATACGCAACTTCGTTTTTACCCCCACCGATCTCCGACCACTGAAAAGCAACGAGAAAAACATTTGCATTAAAACTAAACTTAATCTAAATCGCGTATTTCGCCAGCGTCGCGGGAGGCCGGGAGTCCTGCCCGACTTGCGCAGCATGCCACCTAAGGTAGGATGAAAGGAACGTTTATGATAAAGTAGACGTGAATATTTATTGCCATTTGATTATACATAATTCTTAAAATATATAGAATCCATAAAGTAATAATGCTGGACGAAGAGGCCGAAGTCTCCGTTTCAAACTGGCAAAATTTTGGTTTCTCCTTTTGTTGGGCGGAGAGGCCGAGGTCTCCGTTCCAGATTTTTTTAGGTTTTCCTGGGCTGGACGAAGAGGCCGAGGTCTCCGTTCCAGCGTCTAACCTATCGTGTCGCTCTCGGGCGACTGCCTTTTTTTGTTGTAGGAGGTGTGGCATCTTATTGAGGTGCCAAGGCGAGTGGCCGTGAGGTTGGTTGGGTGATGATTATTAGTGCTGTCGGAATGGACGTGATTTCGAGCAGCTCATGCCTATTTAACAAAACCAGTAAAATTGCGGTGTGTGGGAGGTTGGAACGGACGTGATTCCAAGCCACCCGCGCAAAATTACTTGTTTTGGTGATAAGCGTGGGAGGTTGGAACGGACGTGATTCCAAGCAACCCACCCAAATCATTGCGTATTTAAGTTAGTCATTAGATATTTCATTATTGCGTGTGAAAAAGGGTGTTATTTTAGTGCCAAGCGTATGTTATAATAGATGAATAAAGCGAGTTTAGGCGGACCGTAGAGGCCGACGAAGTTATGCATTTAATTTTGTGCGACAGCTCATGACGAATAGCGAAAATCGGAATTAAATTCGAAAATCCACCAACTGCATGTGCTGGTTGAAAAGTCTAGATGGTTTAAACTGAATATTAAATACAATTCCACCAAGCAGAATTGTATTATTTACCATTCCCTGACAAGCTGTTGCGAAGCTGTTCACGACGCGTTCTATCTGCACGTACCATTATGCTAAATGTTACGTGCCAATGTGGCACCCTGTCGCGTGTTTCTTTTTTTTTTGATAGAGCTGATGTGGTGAATTTGCAGCATGCGAATGTATATACATTATGTATTTTTGTCATGCTAACTGGCGCACTAGTGCCGTAGAAAAGTTAATTTGTTTTCATTTCGGGACTTGTTCATTGCGAGAGTTCCATTCTTGACTTTTGTCCCGAAGCCTTAATTCAGAAATATGACGATGTCAAAAACAAAAAACAACCAAAAAAACAACCTTCTTTGTTAAAAAAAAGTGGATAATTTTGTGAAGAGGGTACCGGTACTAGTAACGATTTTTGATAATTTTCGGTTTTCGGTACGTGATTGCACATTTTGTGTAACACTAATACGTGCATATACCCAAATAGGCAGACATGCGTATATACATAAATGGTAGACTTGTAATAATTCTGTGTGTTGAATGGAAAATTCCTATGAATTGGCATAACGGGATTACATCTCACGATTTTGCCGGTCGGAGAAAAAGAACAAAAAAAAGGTAAGTATTTGAACTTTGGAAATTAGTTTCGATTGCTAATCATTATCTTTTCTTTATTTCATTTAGGCAGCGTAACTTTGTGAATTGTTTTTTTCTGTCGGTTAAGCAGCTAAATTTTTCACTGCGTGTCGACATTGCTGCGGACACGAAAAACCCAAAAGGCTGCAGAAAAGACCCCATTCTTACTGGCTACCTAAACGCTTGAAGGGTATTTAACGTAAGTATATTGCAAGCGATATATTATTTCAGCAAATATTCTGGATGGTGATGATGATGATGACCATAGATTGCGTGTGGAGTTCCAGCGACGTGGTTGACCAGGTTGTTTTCGTGGAGGTGGTCGTGGTAATGATCGCGGTGGGCGTTATGACGACACGATGCAGGCAGTAAATTCTCAGTTACAAAAACTTAGAATTTAACTTGTGTTCTAGTGAGTTACTTATAAAACACAATTTGAGCAAAGCGCATTAGCAAATACGGTCGGAGGGGATTCGCTGGTGATAGCCAATACAGTGCTCTAAAATAATAGCGTTTAGTGCATCCAACACATCTGCTGCTAATTTTGATAATAAATTATAGATATTGAGATATTGTCAACGGCGGGCTCTAAATCATACGGCAAATGCCACGTCCCTGCTAGTACCACAGTTGGCGATTTGCTGTATATCATACATAAGCAATATGCAAAACGCTGGCCCGATGTTTGTTTATCTTAACTTCTATGCGCGCCCAGCTATCATTTTGGCGGATCAGCAGATAAACCTATGTCACCAACCGTACATATTTCCGCTGCGTGCTACACCGTACATTATGCCAAAAGAATTTTAAAGACCATTTTTGTGCACCGGTTCTAAGATGCCACAATGCCTATACCAAATCTCTTCAAGACCTACAGCTACTATTGGGGGTTTACAGCTTATGTGTCATATCATGTAAATCATCCCTTATACACAAGTTCTTGCGTACTTCGAGTGTGGGGTTTCTTGGCGGCTTTGCGAATTAGGGAACTTTTCCATTCATATGGCGCTACGCAACTAACGTCCACCGGGCACGAAAGTACGACATATCCCAGTACCTGACGATAATCCTCTTACCAAGTTATTCAATTTGGTACATCGCCCAAACTATACATATGAAATTGGCTCCTGGGTGGCATTTTCTCTAATGACCCAATGTTTACCAGCATTGCTCTTTGCTATTGCTGGCGCTTATCAAATGTCCATATGGGCTTGAGGCAAACGCCGTAATTACAAAAAGGAGTTTAAAGACGATCCCAAATGTCGCCATGCCATATTTCCATTTTTGGGGTAAAAAATTTAAATATCAAAAGGGCAAAAAGTTTCGAAGGATGGTGAAAGAATTATTCCATTGCAATACTGCATATTTGTTAGAGCTAAACATTTGAACAATTTTAATCGTTATTGTCAGAGGTGTTAGAATTTCATCATAACTTGGTGTTTTAATGTTAGGAATAAAAATATAATTAAGGCATTTGTTTGTTTGCTGGTAATAAAATTTAGTGTTTTTTTTTTTTTTGTGAGGGGGGTGGCATGGTGGAGCTGTTTCTCTGCAAGGTATTGCCGCTAGTCTCATGGGTAGTTTACTGATTGGACTCGTCTACTACATAGTACGCTATACGGTTGATACACACACATGATTAGTAAGTCCGCCACAATGGCCTCTAGTCATATTTGGTGGCATAGCGGGACTCTTTGGTTCGTTATTGGATTCATTCCTCGGTGTAACGCTTCAATTCTCAGGCATTGACAAGGACGAAAAGATTGTCGAGTATCCGAACGGGCGTGTTCAACACATAAGCAGTTTACGTATTTTAGAAAATCATAGCGTAAATTTAATATCGAGTGTTATAACTGGTGTAACGAAGCCGTTGATTGCTTTAAAATTTTGGCCTTTAGATTAAACAAACTTGGGGAAGTGAAAATATCTAGCAAGTGGCCATTTAGTGAGACTGAATAGAACATACTCATGGGATTCATGGGTTTCGTCACCTAACATAAACTAAATTTTAATGGAGTGCGAATGCAAAATAACATTTTTATCCTTTTTATGCAGACTTCCTCACTTTATAGAGCTAGATGTATATGTAAAAACATGCGCTTAGTCCTTTATATAAATGCATACGCATTAAGTTTGGGTTTCGGTGCAATTGGCCACTTTGTGCGGCAGGGTTAGACTCTAGTCGACTTTAACTGGAATTTAAATTTGCACCGAAAAAAAACGCAAAATTAATCGCATACCAATATAAGATTCGTTATTGGTTAATGTTTTTCTCCTCGTTTTATTAATATGCTATTTAAACCCTTTTTTATTAAACGTGGCTATTAGTTGGCGGTTTTGTGTATCATCCTTCTTGTGGCTCCTCTCGCCACTACCAAATAAGGGAAAATTTGCGTCAGTCTGCTACTTCGCCCCACCAGAGGCAAGGGGTAGCAGATACTGCGTGAAGTAATATAATGAAATAATTACCCCTTTTTTTTGTTAGAACCTCGTTCAAGTCTAACTCTTCCCCCCACCAGCGGTAAGGGGTATCAGATACTGTTCGAGGTACGGGAGAGTTACGCCCTGTGATCTACTCTCCCGATTTCTACGACCTTTTGTAAGTATGGTGCTTCCCCCACCAGTGGTAAGGGGTACCAGATACTACTCAAGGTTAGGGAGCTTTTTCCCATTTCCAATTTCTACCTTCGGCGGGGAAAGCTTTTGCGCCCGGTTGTGCCCATTTTCCGGATAGTGTCAGTGCAACGCAATATTATTTGCCAAGGTAATGTTGGACAACTCGAATCCATCCCCCTTTTGAAGCCATGGCTACATTGTTTTTTTTAATTTTATTTATTTGGGTGAATAACCAGGGCGTTGGTTCGACGATGGAGAGCCTGGATGAGAGCGAGCGGGAGGAGTATGTGGTGGAGCGCATTGAGGCCAGGCGCACTCACAATGGGCGGACCGTGGGAGCCGGAGGAGAATTTGGCATGCCCGGTACTTATAGCAACATTTGAGGATTCACTAAAAGCGGAAAACGGTAAGACACGCTCACCTACGCCGCCCGTCAACTTGTTTATTTCCCTTTCTTTCCTTCTTCAGTCGAACAAAAAACGGATAATGCGTCGGGTTTCGACCGAGGACTAGAACCGTATGCCATATTAGGAGCAACAACATCACCCACGGGTGAACTGATGTTTCTCATCCAGTGGAAGGGGGTTCACGAGGATGAGCTAGTGCCGGCGGAGCGGGCCCATGTGGAGTGTCCGCAACTGGTGATCCAGATTTACCAGGATCATTTAACATGGCCGTAGGTCCCATTCACACAAAATTGCGCACACAAGCAACCCTACGTGAATATAAGATTTCGATGTCATTTAAGTTAATATGTAAAAAAAAATATGGATTTTGAGTACAAATTTTACAACCACTTATTTGAGGTAGCTGCTGTGCACATACAAATGTGCATACAAGTGAATAGATAAGATCTCGTTTTCCTTTAGTATGTAGGAAAGGGTATGTAAATTGAATTGTTCTTGAATGCCCCGCTACAGAATGTAGATTTAGGTTAGTATCTCTTGTTTCCAATAAAGTTAATACATATGTCGTGCCGAACGCGATGTATTTGAAAATAGATTATTTGGTTAATTATTTCAATATGTGTTGGCGAATTGAGGAGTGTTTGTAGAGTTAGCCCGGCCACAATAGAATTAACGGTCCCACCCTCTTTATCTTGGTTGTTGGTGTTTGTCTTGGCGCAAGTGTGGAAAGGGTGCACTTGAACCTATGGTCATAGCTGAATTTGTGCTCGCGGCTAATGGTTATTTCCATGACGGATTAGCGCATGGTGAGTAGGAAACGAAGATTTCACATGTTTGTCAATAATATTTAACTGATGCTAATTTTAATTGTACTGATTGCGGTGAAAGCTGCATTAGTAATGTTATTGAAGCGGTTTAGTTATGTGTTTAATAATAATACTTAAAAAATCTGCCCGTACAATGCAACTAAGAGCTGTAAACACTTTAAACATTTATTTTTTTGTAATAGGGATAATAACAAAGCTAATTTAGTAGAAGCTTTAGATAGAAGGGGTATTCATTAGCAAGGCTCTTGATTCATGTAGCAATTGACATGAGTGCAAACTAACTTATTTATATGTAGATTAAGTTGTGTGTAATACTATATATGAGTACTGGCATAACTTATGATCTATCGTGGAAACGTTTCGACTTGCGTAGTTCGTTTAAGTATTAATGGAAATATTCCGGGTAGATCGTTAATTTTAAAATATAAAACGATTCCCCAGATTCTTAAATGGAGACGAATGTTCCGAACCTACGGAATAAATCAGTTAACATGCTCATGTACATTTATTTATGGTATCTCCTTGAAGCGATTTACCAGTCGGGGTTTTGACGTGGAACGATGAATTTGGAATCGGTTTATGTTTCGGTTGTTCATAGGTTTACGAAAGCGCACGATTACTTGGTGTCGAGACATTTCATAAACCCTATGCTCAACAGTATTCGAATGACGATGCGTATTGCAGGTTTTATTTTATTGTTGGCCTCGGGCATTTGGCCGAGTGCGTAGGTGTTCTGTGATCCTCGCTCTGGGTGAGCGAATGAACTTGGGTTTATTTGCTGGGAATTTAAGAATGATAAAAGGCCGAAGGCCCTTAGCTTCTGTGGCAGATCGGTTCGCCCTTCTGCGGTAGGCTTTTCTGGTGTCCTCGTTCTGGGGTAACGAGTGAATTGTGGGATTGTGTCTGGTGTCCTCGCTCTGGGCGAGCGAGTGAATTGTGGGGTTTTCTGGTCAGGGGGCCCCCGGTTAGTATTATAAAAACCTGGAAATTTTTTTTTTTGTTTACGAGCTTTTGATAAGCTCTCCCGTGCCTTCGTGCATCTCGCTCCTTTTTCCCATTGCCCACCAGTAGTAAGGTTTAGGATTCCCCCGGTAGACTCGACACGAGACCGGGCGTAGAGAACAAAAAAAAAAACACACGATATACATGGCTCGGGAGAAAACACATTCAGGAGTAGCGGGGCATCACGGCGCATAGTTGAAATGCGTCTTCATGTCCCGCGCTCCCCTTCCCCATTGTCATCGCGTAGTAAGATGTAGGATAGCCCTCCGGTAGACTCGCACCATCACGAGACCGGGGGGTTGATTATAATTGGGGCCTCGGGAGAGACACAAGCTTGGGATGGTGGGGCATCACGGCGCGTGGTTGTACGTGTGTTTATGTCCCGCGCTCCCTTTCCCCTTTGCCATCGCCTAGTACGTTTTAAACACAGGCTTAGGGATAGAGAGACACGAAGACGCGGGTTCCTGAGGATGCTTTTGGTGCTATCACTAACCGCGGGCCTCTGGTTTTAGGTAGTCTGGGGAAATAGAATTTTGGGTTTTGTAGGGCGGAATTTGGCTCCTTACATTTCATCCTCCTTGTCGTGGGACGGAAGGAGTACCAATTCCGTAATTGGTCTAGTTATTTGTCCCTTGGTTGTATGGACGTCAACAACGCGCACACGGTTATCAGAGCCGGGGTGTGTGTTGACGATTCTCCCCATTTTCCACTCGTTGGGTTGGAGGTTGTCCTCTTTGATAACAACTAGGTCTCCGGGTTATAGATTAGATTGTGGATGTTTCCACTTGTATCGTTTCTGGATCTCGGTGAGATATTCCGATTTCCATCTTTTGCAGAAAGTATGGTGCAGGGCATTCATTTTGTGCCAACTGTTGACGAATGAGGCAGGATTCTCGTCACAGTCGAGTTCGGGTGGAGCTAACAGGTGCCCAAACACGAGAAAGTGGCCTGGAGTAAGCGGCTCCAGGTCGGACGGTTCATTGGACAAGGGAATCAGTGGTCTGGAGATAAGGCATGCCTCTATTCGGCATAGGAGAGTCGTAAACTCCTCGAATGTATATGTGGCCGGACGCGATTTTCTTATAATGGGTTTTAAAACTTTTTACCCCTGCTTCCCACATGCCTCCTATGTGAGGATCACCTGGGGGTATGAAATGCCATGCGAGAGTTTGATGGCGATATTTACTCATTGTGTCGTCCCTTGCTTCCCGCAGAAATGCCTTGAACTCCGATCGTAAGGATCGCGAAGCTCCGACAAAGTTAGTACCATTGTCGGAGTAGACGCTTTTTGGGCATCCTCGTCTGGATACAAATCTGGCGAAGGCAGCCAGGAAGGACCCGGTACTAAGGTCGTTTGTCGCTTCAAGATGAATAGCTTTCGTCGAAAAGCAGACGAACAAACAGACATATCCCTTTGATGTCCTACACCCTCTCCCTCGGTGAGACTTTATGTCAAATGGTCCGGCGAAATCTACCCCTGTATTTGTGAAGGCCCTAGCAAAGGTGATGCGCTCCTTTGGAAGGATTCCCATGAGTTGAGTTTGTGCCCGCTTCTTGTAAATAGTACAGACTTTACAATTGTGGATGACAGACTTAATCATGTTTTTAACACGCGGTATCCAGTACTGAGTGCGAATAAAGCGCAGCATCAGCTGGTTTTCTCCATGGAGGGAGATCTTATGTATAAATTCAACTAGGAGTCTGGTTAGGCTAGAAGTGTACGGTAGCATAATGGGGTGACGTTCGTTGTAGGGCATATCTTTGGATGCGTCAATCCTACCACCAGTTCTGATTATACCTTCAGTATCGATGAATAGATTTAAGGGTAAAATCTCACTCTTCCAATGAATTGGTTTCCCTGACTTCAAGTTGGCATAGTCTGCTTGACAGTATTTCCTTTGGCATATAGCTATCAATCTTTGTGTCGTAGTTTCGATTTCATCAGGTGCTATTGAGTGAGACTGCCTATTGAAGGAAGCTTTAGTTTTTGGATGTGTTCTGCAGAAAAAGCGAAAAATGTATGTATTTGGTGAGATTTTCGTTCACCCAAACTTGGCGATACATCTTTTCGATGTCGCTATTGAAGGCGAAACGGTATAGTCTCCATCGTAAGATTAATATGGGTAAATCGGCTTGTAGAACTGGGCCTGGGAGGTGAATATCGTTTAGGCTATTACCGTTGGCCGTAGGGCTCGAGGCATTAAATACTACGCGTACCTTTTTAGTGGTACTTTCTGCTTTAATAACGGCGTGGTGGGGCAGGAAGTAATGATCCGAATCGTCGGATGGGATATTCTTTTTTAATTTTCTCATATGTCCGAGCGTTTCATATTCTAACAACACTCGAACATATTCTTTACCTAAATCTGGGTTTTTGATTAGTCGCCCCTCATTCCGGAAGAGTTGAGAGCATGCGCGTTTCAGGGACGGTCCTAAATTAATGTTATTAGTGTAATCCTGCCTGAATGGTAGTGATACGGTGTATCTTCCATCTTCATCACGTTTCGTTGTCTTTAAATAATTTTTCGCAATACCTTTCTTCATCATTTAATATTTTATTTTTGGGCACATTTTCTACCTCCCATAAAGCTTTCAGTTGATTGTCCAACGCAACCTCGTTGTAGAAGGACATGATGCTCTTCGTTGGATTCGGTGCTTCGATACGACAGGTTAGTATCCAACCGAACACTGTCTCTTGGGCCAGAAGTGTGTTAAGTACGTTTTTCTTAAGGCCACTTAATATGATTTGGGGATATATGTCTCCGCCAAGTATGAGGTCTACATCCTCATTAACGTAGAACCTCTTGTCTGCCAAAACCAAGTCTGGGAATGCCTGCATAGTCATTGCGTTGATATGGCAGGATAGAAGATTCCCAGTGAGTTTCGCTAGAACTAGTACGGGTGTAGTCAGGCTGAAGCAGGGATCCACTGGTGAACGTAATTCGATGTTGGATGCTTCTTTCACCTGATCTGACACCGCATTTGTGATGTCTGAGACCTGGGCATGCATTTTTCTCCCTGGCAAATTGATTCTGCGTTTAAGTCTTTCAGTTATAAAGGAACATTCAGACCCAGAATCAATTAATGCCCTCGCGGAGAAGTCGGTACCATTATGGTGAATGTGTACGCGAGCAGTTCCTAATAGCACACCTGTGCTGGAATTGGCATGGCAGTATTTGACATTCTGGTTCGTAGAGGAAGGTGGTTGTCCCGACTCCTGTCTTTTTCGTGCCTGTGCCGAAGTTTATGGGGTATTATCCGCATCTTTGAAAGGATTGCGCACCGCCGGTTGCTGAAGTGTGTCCGGCTGCAGGAGCGTGTGGTGACGATAGTAGCATTTGGTACAGTTGTACGAACTGGTGCACCTCGTCGCTGTGTGTCCTGTGGATAAACAGTTCAGGCAGCCATTTGTGGATTTAACGAATTTAATCCTTTCTACGGGGTTAAATGGCAAAAGCGTGAACAGTTGCGTAATCTGTGCTCCGTAGATTTGCACGTTTTACACATTGATTTTGTTGTTTGCTTGGATACTTTTGTTTGAAAAGCACCAAGTCTTTTCGTAGGGGTTTGTGTCGATTGTCGCGACGCATTTGATTTTTGCACTTTAGAAGTGGCATTCCCTGTAAAACCAGACACTGTTTCAACTGTCTGAAAACGATTAGACAAGAATTTATCCATATCCTCCCACTTGGATATGTCCGTTTTGTGGTCAATGCTCTGCTCCCATAGAACCAACGTATTCTCTAGTAATTTTGTCGAGTATAAATATGTGATGATCGCATCCCAATTTGAAACATCTATCTGATGGGTCTTTAGGGATGCCAAACAATTATTTATGTCGCGCTGTAAAGTTTTAATTGAGCTGCCGCACTCGCTATCTATCTTTTTCAGATTAAATAAAATTTGTAGTTGTGAGTTTACGAGAGTCCGTTTATTCTCGTATCTCTCACACAGGTTTTTCCAGGCTGTTTCAAAGCCTTCATTTGTCAAGGGACACTTCTTTACGATGTCCTTTGCCTCACCTTGAGTTTTTGGCTTAAGGTGGAACAACTTTTCTACCGGGCTTAAGCGACTGTTATTTTTATAGATGGCCGTGAACAGGTCACGAAACGTTGGCCAAGATATGTAGTCGCCCTTGAATATCTCTGTATCGCAAGCTGGCAGACGGATACTGTGTTCACGCGCACGCTCTCCTTCAGGTCGAACCTGACTATCTCTTTCCTGCTTCAATTTGGCTTGAAGTTCAGACATGTTCGACATGCATCGCAGGAATACGGCATATGCTGCTTTATGCTTGATCGCTGCAATTTTCTTTGCGTCGAGCGTGTCATAGTCATGCAACTCCTCGAGGGCGGTCTCTGCTTTTTCCCACTTAGCTTGCAACTCTTTTTGCTGTATTGCAAGAGTGTGTATTGTGTGCAGGGCCGCATTTATGTCGTTAAAGTCGGCCTCAAACTCGATTATTTAATCGGCCAACCTGATGTAAGATTCCATGTTCATGGATGAAAAATTTGTGGACAAATTGAGTGAGGAATATAAATTTCTATAAACCTGTGCGAATAACCCAACCAACAACAATTAAATACGAGAAACTTTTATTTATTGCTTTGAATTTGTTTAATTGCCTGACTTTGCAGATTATTTTGTGCCGTAAAACAGAGAGCAGGGGGAGCAACACCAATGTCTTTTGCGTGAAAGAGAAAAGTGGGCACCACTCGTCAATACACTTTCGATTTTTTTATTATGAAATAAGTGCGCGCGTTGATGAACTAGACGAAAAGTGTAAAAATTTAATAAAAATCTTGTGCGAAAAGCGACTGTGTGAAAAAAAATTTATTGGATTGGTGCAAGTTAAAGTGAAACAAAGGAAAAATGGAAAATTTCCGCAACCGAAATGGCGTGAAAATTTTTTATATGGAGGTGAGGTTATGTGCACCTCTTCCTTGTGCTGTGTCCGGAGAGCCTTACCGCTGGTGAGGGGACAGACCAGAGAGCCACAAGGAATGTAACCACTTTATTATTTCGCGTTTGCACTTTTTACTTTTCGACACCGAAAAACTTTTTACACTTTTCGCGGTTAAATTTAATCACTTACGCGTGTGGCACTCAGACTATAGATTTTACCCGGTTTTTTGTTTGTTTTTTATTATAACCAAAAAAACTTGTGGCAAGAAATATTGCACTTACTTTTATTTGGCGGTATGCTGGTTTGGCGTGGCAAGTTGCTTACAGTGTTGCAGTGGCTTCAGGTGGCTCAGTGTTATTTTCTTTTCACGTTTTGATGATATGTGGGATATGTGCGCTGATATCACCTTCCAATTTTGTGTTGTATAGATGTTGGTGGGCAAATGCTTTCCCGGATAGACTTTCCGGCTAATTATGTTGTGGACTATATTGTTAAGGTGCTGTTTCCAAATTCCTGGTGAGATAGGACCAAATGTTCGGCCGGGGTGCGTCTGCTCCTGGAGGTAGGTGGGCGCACCGGTATCGATCTCAAGGGGAATATGCGTGTTGGAAATAAAAATAAGAGAAGACGAGATTTCTCGTTATAATGGATGTGATTTATTGGTTGAATATAAAAAATAACCTGGTTACAATATTACCTGAATATATTGGCAGGAAAAACGGCAGAGATCGTTGGCGGCAGATGTGAGCTGGTTGACGGCTAAAATCCAAGAGACCGGTTGTATAGAAAACGACAACCGTTTACCCGCAAAATCCTCAGTTTTGGAGGGGAAAGGCACCCACACATCAACCCCGACATGCATATGCATGAGTGCTGACAAAAGCACACATACACGTGCATGTACATGCATGCACATGCATGCGCCGGTGATGGTGTGGGTGGCTATAAGTTAAAGTCGAGTATCGAGTATCGAATCGCAGAGTTGCATTAGGGGGATCGCAATCAGATGCGGAAAAGTTAGGCATCCTGCCTAAACACCCAGATTCCTGAGTATTCAACAGAAACTGTTCGGTTAGCATTTCATTTCTTTCACTTATTGGGAATATTCTCGCCTCATTATGTAGATGGTGTTCTTGGGACATAAGGAGACAACCCTGGGCGGTTATGAGGGCAGTATTTTGGCAGGCCTGTAGCTTCTTCCAGTGGGTAATTCTTAGGCTTGGCGACCATATGGTGTAGGAAACAATAGTAACTCCTTCTGGCGGTGAAGATAGCTATTGATATGTACAATTTAAACAGAAGTAGGGATATGACACCGGTTTGAATGTGAGTTTTTTGAAGTTATTGCAAAAAGCGTTGAGGATTTTTAATATCTTACGAGGTACCTTTGTAAATGTTTGTGAGAATGAAGAATGAGACCTATTCAAATTCAATTTTCACCAGGACAATGCCGCTGAGACTTTGCTATACTTTTACATACAATACTTTACCCCTTTTTAGCACAACTATCATTTTGATTTTATTTAATTTTAAAAATGTTTCTTCCTCTACAGTTCAGCATATCTTTTGCCAACACAGGTTGGCGATGTGTTTGCGCAGGACCGTGCCTTCGCTACTTTATAATGAATGTCAATTCCCATCACTGGATATTGCGGCGCGCGATTGACCAACAAGACGATGCCATGACACCTTTGAGTATTCTTGATCTGAAAATTAAAATGCAACGAATTTGTACAACAAACGAACAATACACACTGAAATAATCTTGGTTAAAAAGTATCTAAGAATCTAATAATTCAAAGTTTATCCTACGTTACTAATCTAAGCTTTTTATGCTCTAACTAAAATAATATTCAACAATCTCGTAAAGTTTGCAAAGAATTTTAAAACAATTTAATTGCAACGAATTTGATAATAATTTTTAACCCAAAATTTATAAACTATATGTATAACAAAAAAGTATTTTGAATATGAATATTTTTGGTGAACTTAACTGAAATAATTCTAAGTTTTTTCCTACGTTACTATTCTAAGCTTTTTATGCTCTAATTAAAATAATATTCAACAATCTCGTAAAGTTTGCAAAGATTTTTAAAGCAATTCAATTGCAACGAATTTGTCAATAATTTTTAGCCAAACTTTATAAACTAGATGTATAACAAAAAAATATTTTGAATATAAGTAATTGCTGATGAATTTAACTGACAGTACCAATATCATCAACTAAGTGGTCCTTATAAATTTTGTAATCACATAATTCAAAACAAAAAATTAATATGAGTACCTACGTTTATTATTGCAAAATCACGAAGAAAGAAAATTGCATGAAGTACCCTCAATCTAAAATTATTCCACTGAATGTATATATTGCATTTTAAACTAAAAAATTTGAAAACTTTAAAAAAAACTAAATCGGTATTTAAGTGTAAATCGATCCATGAAAGCATCGTAAAATAACTTATGTTTTTTGGTAGTTAACGTTATCGTTTAGCCTGGTTTTGTTAAGAATTTTGTTATTTTTGTGGTATAAATCAACATTCAACACAAAGCTTCTCTGATTATGTGTTGCAATACTTTTTGGTTTATGTTGCGATATGTAAAATTACATATTTTTGTACACGGTTCTAAAATGTAAAGGAAAAAAATTTATATTTGTCTATTAATGAAATTATTAAAAAGATATTGTTATATTAATGATATAGAGAAGCGCCAACACGAATGCAAGTGGTTTCAAACCTCTGGTAGGCAATTCACCACTTTAACTGTCAGAAAAAATGTTAAATTGTTCATTTTATGTAAACAAATTTTGAAAGTTGCAATTGAAGTTCGGAAAGCTCGGGAATTTCAATTGAAGTTCAAAAAATTACAATTGAAGTTCACAATTTTCAATAGAAATTCAGTGAATTATAATTGAAGTTCAGGAATTTCAACTGCAGTTCAGCAAATTACAACTATAAAAAATAAATTTAAGGCGCGATAACCTCCGAAGAGATCTAAGGCCGAGCTCCTGTTCCAATTTGCGTCGTTCTCCTCTTGATTTTCCCTACAAATTGGCCGGACGGGACCTACAAGCTTTATGCCGACTCCGAACGGCATCTGCAAGGCAGAGGAGTTTTCACTGAGAGCTTTTCATGGCAGAAATATACTCGGAGCGCTTGCCAAACACTGCCGAGGGGCGACCCCGCTTAGAAAAATTTTCTTCTAATTTAAAAACCTTATTTCTAAAATTTTTGATGTTGCTTTGCCCGGGGTGCGAACCCAGGGCATACGGTGTGGCAGGCGGGCACGCTACCATCACACCACGGTGGCCGTCAATTCAGCAAATTACAACTGGAGTTCAGAAAATTACAATTTAAGTTCAATTATAATTTTCTGAACTGCAAACAGAAATTCTGAACTTCAATTTTAATTTTATGAACAAACAAAATAGAAATTCTGAGCTTGAATTTAAATTTTCTGAACTTGAATTGAAATTTTTGAACTTAAATTGTAACTTTCGAACCTCAATTGCAACTTTCTGAACTAAAATAAAAAAGGTATATTATTAAAATTGGCGAATTACAAGTCAACTTACTCATATTGTGAATTGCCTACTCGCGATTTGATGGTTTACTGCAACTAATAGTTCTGTTAGTTCTTCTCCTTTGTTTTCTATATCATTAATTAATTTATTTAAGTTTCCCTTAACTTTGTATGCATACAATGGCACACAATAAAATTTGTATTTATGGCTCACCAACAAGACTTATCTATATATATAAAAAGAAGTGTACATTTTCATTGTCACTCCATAACTCGAGAACGGATAGAAAGATTGCCATGAAATGTTTAGGAAAGATACAGGAAGGAGAGATGATGGTTAGTTGATTTTGAAATCCCAAATCGGTTTAGCCATAAGATTATAAAAATCAAATTCTGTGTATGTGTGTATGTTCGCTATGGAAACGTATTTCCCACACTTCAATCATCACCAAATTTTGGTTATAGGTTCCCTCGTTCAACGGAAATGTTTCAGGCTAAAAATAATTTCGATATATAAAAGGGGCGTGGCACCTCCCATACAAATGGTATCTTTGGTACTGCATAACTTTAAAGGTATACATGCCAGAACATTGAAATTCAGTAAGGAGTTATATGAGGTCAATCCCTAACGCCACCAAGAAAATTTGGGAAAACGGGGCGTGGCACCTCCAATACAAATGGAATATATCATACTGCATATCTCTTAATGTAGTAATGGTAGGATAATGAAAAGTGGTAGAGAGATATATATGACGTTGTCCTAACACCTCCAGTGAAATGTGGAATGGGAAAAAGGGGCGTGGCACCTTCCCTACAAATGGGATTTTTCAGAACTATGGCTGCCGTACAAACTTAAGTTATCTTAACACCTAAAGTTTGACTGCATTGTTGAGTTTGGCCGTTATGCCTTTTGGCCGTTTAGTAATCTGCCGCCGTTAAAAAAATTTGTTAGCTTCAGTCTATCTACATCTATCTATATGTATAAAAATCAAATTCTGTGTGTGTGTTCCCTATGAAAACGTGTTTCCCATACATCAATCATCACCAAATTTTGGCTGTAGGTTCCTTCGATCAAGACGAAAGTTTTCATTATTTCAGAATTAAGAATTTTAAATTTAAATGTTTTTGTTTTTTGGCAATGCGAACGAACTATCTTCGCTCCCAAAAATGATCATGTTAACAAAATCGCGATCATTGATTTTGTTCAAAACCAATTTCCTGGTGAAGCGACGAAATATAAATCGATCGACACAGTTACAGATGAAGATAAAATTGTGAATTATCCAATTGAATTTCTAAACTCTTTAGAACCCCCTGGAATGCCTGCGCATATATCAACTTTGAAAATTGGC
This sequence comes from Eurosta solidaginis, assembly GCF_040869045.1. Classification (NCBI taxonomy): domain Eukaryota; kingdom Metazoa; phylum Arthropoda; class Insecta; order Diptera; family Tephritidae; genus Eurosta; species Eurosta solidaginis. The sequence continues at coordinate 154,256,039 of NC_090319.1, forward strand.
TCACCAGTCATGCTTCTTCGGAATTTAAACCACCAAAATTGTGCAAACGGACTTTGCGTTTAGAAATTAATACCGAATTTAATCGAAGCAACAATCATCAGCGGTAAAAGCAAAGGTGAAGATGTGATCATACCACGGATCCCAATCATTCCTACAGAATTTTAAGCGCTTGCAGTTTCCTGTACGCCTTGCTTTTGCAAGCACAAGGACAATCGCTTACTATTGCTTGCTTACATTTGGAGAGTCAGTGCTTTTCCCATGACCAGCTAAATGTTGCTTGCTCTAGAGTTGGAAAACCAAAAAATTTGCTTATCTTTGCACCGAACGAAAAAAACCAAAAAAATTATGTACCCACTTGCATTACAATAAGATACGAAAATTTCACCAAATATGCGTACAAAATTCAATTCAATTTACAGAAAATGAATTGAATTATCAGAAAACAAAACAGAAAAAATAACGCAACATTCATTCTACCTCGGGCGTTACAACGTACGCCTGGTAAAGCTAGTAGTTAATAATTTACAACTATTATAAATAATCTAATATATTATAAAAATGTCGAATAAAAGAAGCGTTAATGGATTTGAATTAAAGAAATGTTTTATTTATATAGCAGTATAATCCAAGTAAAAAAACCGTCATAATACTAGTGAAAAGGCGGTCATATTAACGTAAAAATACTGTAAAAATACTCGTAAAGTTACAGGTATATAACTTGAAAAATGACTGCCATAACGTGAATGTAAGAACAGTACAGCACTATAGTTTGTTTACATTTCGATAACCTAATACCGCATATGTGTGAGCAGTATGGACAGTCACATAAATAGGTACGACGGAATGGACTGGTCACAAAATGGCCCGACGCCCTGTACAAATGTTACTTAACGCTTTACGGTTCCATCGACACAGATATTAGTCATTTTACTGATCAATTTAAGGGTACATTTTTGCTGGGACGTACGCATACGTGATATTGGGGGTTCGAATCTTTTATCAGAGTTGTAATGGCACCACTAACGATATGGCAACGCATATTAAAAGAATGCAATATCGAAGTGGGCTGGCAATGCCGTCATTCCCAATGGAATGACAATAACGGGATAGTGAAAATTGGCAAAAGCCAAATTGAATATAGATACGCGCTTGACCGAAAAAAGTCACTCTTCCGTTGACAAATATATATATACATATATATTAAATATAGAGTAATTGTGTTCTAATTAAAGTACAATTAATGTTACTAAAAATTTAAATAAAAGTTTATAATCCACAGCGAGTGTGAAAAAAACAAGAACCTATTTTAATTGTTGGAAAAGTGTGAGGTTACCCACTGACATCGGTGTTAAACATTCCGACGCCAGAGAATCGCAGCGTAAGTAGCAAGATCTCCGGCATGGAACACTTAGAGTGTCCATAGAGTAATTACCCAGAATAAACTGTACCCGTAAATTGATTAGCAAAATGACTAAAATCTATGTCGATGGAACACGTAAATCATTAAGTAGCATTTGTACAGGGCGGCGGTAACTTTTGTGACCACCCTGCTAGACAGCTATCAGTTATTTGATGCAATAATTGACAGATATGGCTGAGGGAAGTTTACGTCACAGCGTAAAGCAAAGTTTCTATCAGGATGTTAGAAGCGATATGACAAACCTGATGTATACATTTTGTATACGTGCATACACATACATACCATTGTTTTCAATAGGAATAAAAGGAAAAATGTATGCGAGTGTATTAGTGATGTCAAAAATTCTGTTAATGTGTTGGAGTTTCCGTCAGCTCTGTCTAGCAGGGCAGTCCATTCCGTCGTACCTATTTATGTGATTGTCCATACCAAAGGGGATAAATATAATAAGAGCAGTCACTCGTTATTTTTTAAGCATTTACTCGATGTAAACTGTGAGGTAGTCGCTACTTTTGTTTTATGAGGGACATTTTTGAATTAGATCCCATTTATCCATGTGGTGTTGTCACTTTATGCAAACGTGTTTTTTGGAAAGAGAATTAAATAATTAATTAAATACAGTCGGAAAAATAAACACAAATACCCCATGAAAATGTATAGAAGACATTTATAAACATCTCGCCCAAAAAAAAGTAGCGACTACCTCATAGTTTACATCGACTAAATGCCTAAAAAATAACGAGTGACGGCTCTTATTATATTTAGCCTCTTTGTCCATACTGCTCACACATATACGGTATTAGATTATCGAAATGTAAACAAACTATAGTGCTGTACGGTTCTTACATTCACGTTAACTGTCAAATGACAGTCATTTTTTAAGTTATATACCTGTAACTTTACGAGAATTTTTTCCAGTACATTTACGTTAATATGAGCGTCTTTTGACTAGTATTATGACCGTTTTTTTAATTCGATATCTGAAATTGCTATATAAATAAAACATTTATTTAATACAAATCCATTAACATTTCTTTTGTTCAACATTTTTATAATATTGTAACGAATATTAGCAGCACTAAGGGATTCTATCATCTCTAAGCCGATGCTAAGCAGTGATTCAAGTCACATCAATAATTCAATCATTATGACTACACATATGTACGTACACGCATCAGAGAAGCAACGCACAAGCACATGCAGATATCTTATCTGAGATATGGAATTATAATTGTGGAAGTGTCGCTCACAAACACACGCGCATACGAGGGCTATACACGTACTGTAGTTATAATTATAGCAGATAACCAACTAGTAGATTCTAGAACAGAAGCGCCTAGAAGATGCAACGAGGAAATCAAAGAGTATAAAAGGCAACCACGGTAGAGGCGCTGTAATCAGTCTCGATTAAGCACGCTATCTATTGGGCAGTAGTAGAGTTATTTATTATGAAGTACTTTAATAATTCCATTTTGCATTATTAAATATTAGAGTTATTTATTCAACAGTTTAGTGATTCGAACTTAGCAGAAGGTTGCAAATAATAGAATTTGCAGTAAATTCGTTACAATTGGTGTCAGAAGAGGAATTGTTGAATAAATTCCGAAGATTTTGAATACAATTTGGACAAGGTAAAGTTCAGTGAATTGAGGACCCAGCAACTGAAGAAGGAGTTGGAGAGCCGTGGATTGAATACAAGGGGGCTTAAACTGGAACTTAAGGCACGACTACGAGAGGCAATGAACGCAGAAGGAATTACCGTGGAAGAGTATGTCTTTCCTCTTGATGGCGAGGATACAACAAAAATTGAAGAGAAAAATGAAACATCGCAGACAGTTACGGGCACGTACTTGAACATGATATTGGCTGCAATATCTGCACAAACATCGACAGTAACATCAATGTCGTCACAAATGTCATCTTAACTAGAAGAACAGAAGACATATATGGCATCTCAACTAGAATCCGAGGAGAACCGTATAACATCAAAGATGGAAACACAACTGAAAGAGCAAGAGGCACGCATAACAATACAACTCGAAGCGCAAGAGGCGCGTATATCATCAAAACTCGAAGCGCGTATGGAAGAGAAAATAAAGCTGTTTGAGGAAAAAATCGAAGCCGATGTGGATGCTTCGAGAGGTCGTATACAGGTGTTGCAATTAAATAGCCCAGCTGTTACAGCAAGCAATGCGAAGGTAAAAACTCCATCTTTTGACGGCTCTGTTCCTTTCCAGGTCTTTAAACTACAATTTGAGAATCCGCAACAGTGAACAACAACTGCTGAAGATAAAGTTGCTGCACTGTTCATGGCATTAAAAGGGCCTGCAGCTGAGATTTTACAAACCATTCCAGAGTGTGAACGGAACTGTTATGGAGCATTTATGGGTGCTGTACGATGGGTGACGATACGGAACTGAGCACAGGAGACAGATATACCAAATGGAGTTACTGAACCACTTCCAGAAGCCTGGTGAGACATTGCAAGAGTTTGCGTCGGATGTTAAAAGGCTGGCACATTTAGCGAATGCGACGCACACGTGGAATACACTGAAAGGGTAAAGATTCAGAGCTTTATAAGTGGCATACGGGACATCGAAACAAAGCGAGCTACATACGCAAACCCAAAGCCAACATTCGCAGAAACGGTTTCACAAGCTCTCATTCAGGAAACAGCGTCGCTTGTGTGTAAGCCAGTTTTCAAAGCACGCCGTGTGGAAGTAGAAAGTGGGTAGACGCAATATTGGAGGCGCTGAAATGATCGCAAAAGCGGAGTGAGAGAGTTATCAAATGCTCCAAATGCGGGAAGCCCGGTCACATTGCACGTCATTGCAATCTTGATCCTAGTGGTTGGAACAGTATGAGTGGTCTTAATAACAAAGATGGAAGGGATGAGCAAGAGCGAGTAGGATGTAGAGATCGAGAGCTAGCTCCAGCTATTGAATGTCCTGTGATATCCTGTGAAATTTGTAGAAAATCGAGCAGTCTTGCCGTCAAAGGAAAGCTGGATGGCACGGAACGTGTACTGACTGTAGATACGGGGCATCTCACTCCTTAATCCGATTTGATTTGGTCAATAGGAGAGTAAAGCCATTACCTGGAGCAAGACTGCGTACGGTCACAGGCGAGTATAACAAAGTCCAAGGAGAAGGGGTATGTGAGGTATTTATTAGAAAGGTCATGGTTCTACACAAATTCATTGCGGCGGAGATTGTTGTTGAAGTCATATTGGGAGTGGACTTCTTAGTTGACCATGACATCAGGATCTATATGCGGAGAAAGATTATGCGCTATAAGCCAGGATATATCACTTAACTTTAGTTTGGAGAAAGATTTCAGCAGTAATCGGGTACTGGTGGAGAAGACTCGACAAAGACCACGAAAGTCAAAGGTAAAGGTTGATGGATCGAATGGACCAACTAAAGCGAAATCAAAAGTACTTGCGAGAGAAACACTGGCATTGACAAACCTTAATGGACGCACAAAAACGAAGGAATGAATTTCCCAGAAAGAATGCGAGGGTAGTTTCAAGCCGGGCCGCACTACCGTTGTGAAACGTGGGAACGATACTCATTATGCGAAACCAATCCGTCAAGCGCAAGCTCTACGAAGTAGTTCATTGGCAAAACAACAGAGTGTGAGGGAACGGCCCAGGATAATGAGTAGTAAGATGAAACAGGTACGGCAAGGACAATAACTCTGAAAGTTTCCGGGAGGGAGGTTTGGTACTGTTATACAACCCTCACCGGCGGGAAGGTGTTCCATTCAAATGTTGGTGCAGTTGGGAAGGCCCGTACAAAGTTGTGAAGAAGATCAGTAATTTCATCTACCGCATACAAACCATTGGGAAACCACGAAATAGAAGGGTGGTTCATTTGGAGATGCTAGCAGTGTGCAGATCGAGAGATTTGTCTGATCGCGACGATCAGACTTAGGTGGAGGGCAGTGTAACGGATATTAGCATCAATAAGGGATTCTATCATCTCTAAGCCGATGCTAAGCAGTGATTCAAGTCACATCAATAATTCAATCATTATGACGACACATATGTACGTACACGCAGCAGAGAAGCAACGCACAAACACATGCAGATATCTTATCTGAGATATGCAATTATAATTGTGGAAGTGTCGCTCACAAACACACACGCATATATATCACGTACATATGTAGTTATAATTATAGCAGATAACCAACTAGTAGATTCTAGAACAGAAGCGCCTAGAAGATGCAACGAGGAAATCTAAGGGTATAAAAGGCATGAACAGTAGAGGCGCTGTAATCAGTCTCTATTAAGCACGCTATCTGTCGGGCAGTAGTAGAGTTATTTATTATGAAGTTCTTTAATAATTCCATTTTGCATTATTAAATATTGGAGTAATTTATTCAACAGGTTAGTGATTCGAACTTAGCAGAAGGTTGCAAATAATAGGATTTGCAGTAAATTCGTTACAATATATTAGAAGTCATAAGGAAGGAATAGTTTTCAGTCTTGTTGGTGAGCCATAAATACAAATTTTATTGTATGCGATTGTATGCATACAAAGTTAAGGGAAACTTAAATAAATTAATTAATGATATAGAAAACAAAAGAGAAGAACTAACGGAACTATTGGGTGCAGTAAACCATCAAATCGCGAGTAGCCAATTCACAATTTGGGTAAGTTGACTTGTAATTCGCCACTTTTAATACTATACTTTTTTATTTTAGTTCAGAGAGCTGTAATTGAGGTTCGAAAGTTACAATTGAAGTTCAAAAATTTCAATTCAAGTTCAGAAAATTTAAATTCAAGCTCAGAATTTCTATTTGTAGTTCAGAAAATTTAAATTGAAGTTCAGAATTTCTGTTTGTAGTTCAGAAAATTATAATTGAACTTAAATTGTAATTTTCTGAAATTCAGTTGTAATTTTCTGAACTGCATTTGAAATTTCTGAGCTTCTATTATAATTTACTGAACTGCTATTGAAAATTGTGAACTTCAATTGTAATTTTTTGAACTTCAATTGAAATTCCCGAGCTTTCAGAACTTCAATTGCAACTTTCAAAATTTTTTTACTTAAAATGAAAAATTTAACATTTTTTCTGACAGTTAAAGTGGTGAATTGCCTACCAGAGGTTTGAAACCACTTGTTGGCGCTTCTCTATATCATTAATATTCGTGTTGGCGCTTCTCTATATCATTAATATAACAATATCTTTTTAATAATTTCATTAGTAGACAAACATAAATTTTTTTCCTTTACATTTTAGAACTGTGTACAAAAATATGTAATTTTACATATCGCAACCTAAACCAAAAAGTATTGCAACACATAATCAGAGAAGCTTTGTGTAGAATGTTGATTTATACCAAAAAAATAACAAAATTCTTAACAAAACCAGGTTAAACGATAACGATAACTATCAAAAAAACATAAGTTATTTTACGATGCTTTCATGGATCGATTTACACTTAAATACCGATTTAAAATTTTTTTAAGTTTTGACATTTTTTAGTTTAGAATGTGATATATACATTTAGTGGAATAATTTTACATTGAGGGTACTTAATGCTATTTTCTTTTTTTCGTAATTTTGCAATAATAAACGTAGGTACTCATAGTAATCACCCCTATTCTGCATTTCGATTACGTTCCCGTTCTACGCTCCGCTTCAATCGAAGTTTGGTATTCTGCATTACGACGGAATCGTAAAGAGAAGAGGAAGAGCAAATTATTTTTCGAAATCAGCTGTTGGTACGGAATGTGTGAACATTGGAACAAAATAAATGAAAGAAAATTTGTAAAAAACACTGAAAAACGTTTATATTTTCTTATCCACGCCATTTTGTACAAAAAAAAAGCAACAGAATATATTGCCGCAGTGTTATATTTTTTTGAGTGAAGTGCTTTCATAATTGTAAGTGTGTTTTGTCGTTCTTTTGGCCAATTCCCTGCCGTGGCCACCAAGTTTTGTTAAAACGGATTCCTGCACGAATATAGTTGACATTTTCTGAATTTTAAGGATGCTAATTTCATTGCACTGACCTAAAATACTTTATAAAGGTTTATTTATTCTTTCCGCAAGGATTGTTTACGTTTTCGCTTCACCTTCCTCTACGCCGGCAGCTTGCTTTGGCATATAACTGGACCCAACGAACAGACACAAATTATAGCTGTCTATTATAATGGAATCAATAGCCGCGGTATTATATATGGAGTTGGAAAGCAACGCATACGAAAATTGCCAGGCGAGAATGGAAAGGCAAATATTGCGAGATTTGTGTAATACATTTGAGATGAGTGACGAATTGTAAGAAATTGAACTTAAAATTGGTAAAGTTTAATGACTTCTTTTCTTATTTAGGTTCAAAAAAAAACGTTCGACATAACAAGGATGCTTTAAAGTATGTGTTAGATACTTTTGCGGGGCAAATACGTCCAAGGACTTCGACATCGACATGTTGTTGTTGACCTGGAAACATATAAAAAACAATCATCATCAAGCCCTCTACGTTTCTTAACAAGTTTTACTTACATTTTTGTTAAAATTCTGTAATAAATTAATAAAAAAATAAAAAGAAAATATTTTTCCGCCAACAAATTTGCAACTTAGAAAAACGGAACTACGATCGAAATGCAGAATACAAAAAATCGAACGATTCGAAGTTGGATCGAAAGAGATTGGAACACAGAATACCAAAATTGTCAAATCGAAAAAATTCCAATCCAAGTCGAAATGCAGAATAGGGCTGAATATTTTGTTTTAAATTATGTGATTACAATATTTATAAGGACCATTTAGTTGATGGTATTGGTACTGTCAGTTAAATTCATCAGCAAATATTTATATTCAAAATATTTTTTGTTATACATCTAGTTTATAAAGTTTTGCTAAAAATTATTAACAAATTCGATGCAATTGAATTGCTTTAAAAATCTTTGCAAACTTTATTCGATTGTTGAATATTTCTTTTTAATTAGAGCATGAAAAGCTTAGAATAGGAACGTAGGAAAAAGCTTAGAATTATTAGATTCTTAGATACTTTTTAACCAAGATTATTTCAGTGTGTGTTGTTCTTTTGTTGTACAACTTCGTTGCATATCAAGAATACTCAAAGGTGTCGTGGCATCGTCTTGTTGGTCAATCGCGCGACGCAATATCCATTGATGGGAATTGACATTCATTATAAAGTAGCGAAGGCACGGTCCTGCGCAAACACATCTTCAACCTGTGTTGGCAAAAGATATGCTGAACCATGGTATAAATATTACCAGGTAAAACCTTTACTCTTCTTGACGGCCATAATGGTTTTTTGATTTTTAAAAAATTTTAAAATCACTCTCTTAAACTTTGTGGAAATGCCAAACCAAAGTAAACGCAAAAAAAAATTGTTGGTTTGACATTTTTCACTTTTTAAACCCCAAAAAAATAAAATGCTTATGAAATAAGTGAAAAAAAAATTTCGAAAAGTTTTGAAATCGGTTTTTATGTATATGGCAAAAAAATGAGTTACCAATATATTGGATGCCTCAACACGTCCTATTTTTTCAAAAGGACACAAGAAAAGACTTTACTTCTTAACCTCTTTTAATTAAGAAGCGAATATTGGAGACCACCCCTCTTGATTTTTCATTCATCCTTCTTCACTTGGTTGACACGTCTTTATCCCTTCAATATACTAAAGCTTCACATTATACGAGATCATCAGTCTCAAGTGTCCTCGCTACTGCGGAAAAAATGATCTTGGAGGTATTCTTTGGTTTGTTTTGGTCCTTTTCCTCGCGGTTGGAAGATACATTTTTTAATTGGCGCTTAACCGTTTAGGAGATGCTGGTCGTTGCGTAACAAGTCACTAACCCTGTTTCGCAATAACTAACGCCAACAGGGGGCACCAAGAGAATTCAAAGTCTTCCCCCACCTGCTTCTCCGAACCTAGTGGAGATCTTCCCATAACTTGCCCACGCCGGAAGCTGAATTTACCGGCTGAACGGTCAAGGTCTGCCGCCGTGGTGTAGAGCTAGTGTGTTGGCCTATCCATGAAAAATATTTAAGGAAATTTGTATAAATGGTATTGATTGTGCCTCGGCATTACCTTGACACCACAAGTTCATCCTTTTGAGGGAAACCACAATACAATTCTTGAATTGAAAATTCTGGAGTGCGGTTGACCGTTAAGATTTCTTTCCCACCAAGAAAAGTTATTTTCGCCAATAAAAAAATCGGCTTTGTATAAAATATCATAATATTAATGTTAGAACGGAAAAATATATGGTAATTATATACGACAGCATGACACTGGTAATACGCGTCCAAAAATACCGAGAGAGGTGTCATAAGACTCGTACTGACCTAGACAACAATAATCCAAAGGCGGAAAATCAAAATTTTAGATCGTTCAAAAGATATTAACGAAAAACCGAAAAATAACCCCGGAGTGCTCCGTAACCGAGGGTGGGATCCATAGTGTTTCTACGCAGAACACCATTCTGCATTGGCGGCCTTTGGCCGCGCTTTTAAAATTTTATCTTAGGTGGATCCAACACCGGTTTGGAGACCAAAACTATATCCGCGGAAAACACTTATGTTCATAATTTTTTTTGTGCGTATCACAAAATCATCAAAATTACAAAAACCACATGCAAATTTTTAAAATTTCTTTTGAAAATATCTCTTGACAGACCAAACATTTTTTACCTCCGCTTTCGGATTCGCGATCCTGGATCCAAAACACGTCTTTTGATACGCCCCTTGATATTTTTGGGCTTGTATTAATAGTGTCATGCTGTTGTATAGAATTACCAAATATATTACAGTTTGTTATATTTTTGTTATGAAAACAAAACAAAAATAAAAATGTGAGAGCAGTGAGAATTTAAAAATTTTTTTAAACGTCATTTCGGCTCTCACCAATTTTACCTTAATAACATGTGCTGAACTGTATAGGAAGAAACATTTTTAAAATTTAATAAAATCAAAATTATAGTTCTGCTAAAAAGGGGTAAAGTATTGTATGTTAAAGTATAGCATCGTCTAAGCGGCCTTGTCCTGGTGAAAATTGATTAATTCTCAGAAACATGTACGAAGGTACAATAAAAATCCTCAACGCTTTTTTTGCAATAACTTCACAAAAACTCACATTCAATCCGGTGTCCTATCCTTACTTCTGTTTAACTTCTACAAATCGATAGCTATCTTCACCACCAGAAGGAGTCACTATTGTTTCCTACACCATGTGGTCGCGAAGCCTAAAGACCAACCATCTCTTCAATTGTAATGTGGAACCAACTCCTCTAACACTCCTCTCTTCATGGTCCACCCCTGTTGAAACGGCAAGTTTCCTCGGACTCCCTTTAGAGGCCATTGATAACAACTTGTGATTAGTCAGACATATTGGATGGGCGAAGCACTGCTACAACAACAACATCAGAAGGCAATCGAAGACGATGCCTCAAAACTAACAACCAAAAGCAATAATTATCATTTCACTGACACAAATTTATAGTTTTTTCTTCCGTATTTTTTTTATTTTTAATTTTTTATTTTTTTTTTTTATTTTTTTTTTTTTTTTCTTCCGTAGTTGGACACCATCTTTTCATAATATTACTTAACAATTTAAGATTATACATCTTTTTCAAGTTGTATTTTGACTTACCAGCAACAACAGAATCATGTGGGATTCAAGGGGTTGTGTAGCGCAATATATAGCTTCTCCAACCCAATTGTCAACCTCACCTTCGAGCGGCGAATCCCGTTTCACTAACAGACGAGGCTCTGGCGACCCCAAGCTCCTCATGGAACTTGGGGGTGGGGAGGGAGGGATGGCCTGAAGGTTTAATGTGGCCATATAAATCGTTCCCGAGATGGTCGGGCCAGCACCTTAATGGTGCTGTGTTACCGGAGCGTATCGGATCTGTATCCGACAAAGGACCATCACATCGATAACACTCCCCAAAGCCTTCGGGGAGTAACCTAATCGCTACAACAACAACAACAGAATCATGTTTAATTGTACGTTGCACAATCATTATAGCATCATGCAACGAAGCTCAGTTTCTTCAAAAAATTGTTCGGCACTGCCACGTAAAATCAATGTACATGTTCTAGCATTAACGCAACCTTTAAATAATTATAAACTATAAAAATAAAATTAATGTCAAACCGACTATCAAACCTTGGAATATGTTGAAACGTTCACCACCAACTTGATGTTCTTCAAAGTAATCACATTGACCCAAAACACTTGAATTAATATCATTAGCTGTAGTCATAACAGCACCACCACAAGCTTTCATTGTACGTTTCCAATTGGCGCCTTACTTAGCTAGATTATTGTACAGAATACGCCATTCAGCATCAACAATTTTCTGATACTCTTGGACATTATAAACACGTACTTCAACATTATCACGCTCATCCTTCAATTCCAATTCTATATTTAATAATGCGTTTTTATATTTTTTGTATGACTTTGGTCCACCAAAGGAAAGTACAGCGTCCACAACCATTTTAGAAAAGAAATCTTTTTGTTGATGAATAAGTTTGGAGGACATAGCTGTAGCATAGCATTTTTCCAATAAAGCACATTGTTGTTCCTTTGATTGGCGCTTCGACATGTACAGCCATGTCATATTTCATCATGCATTGTAATGCTTTACGTATAGCTTTAATGATGATACGTGCATGCACGCCTTCCTCAACATATGGCTTAACTTGTTTTAAGATTTCACATTCTTAAAATACTAATGAACTGGTGCCATCGCCGACCTGATAAGAGAAACATTTTTATTCTACACATTCTAATATAACAAAAAACTTACCTCAGCATTTTGAGATTTGGATGCACTGGCTGGATGCACAATATCCAATAGTTTCATAATGGTTGCCTCATCATTTGAAATTGTGGCCTTACCACTGGAATCAACAATATGCTTGCCCATACTACATGGACCCAATGTAGTGTGTACAGCGTCCACAATTGATTGCGAGGCATTGATGTTGGATATGAGTTGAGGTTTACCTTGAGAGCTATCGGTACCCAAACATTTTTTACACAAAAACTCATGTACCCAATACAAGTTCAGGACGTTCATATTTATCGATACGCTGTCCGGTGTGGCCCAAATGTTTTAAATATTCAGTTGGCACTGTTGAGAAAAAATATGGATCAATGAACACAAGTAAAAGTGAAAGATTTTTTTTACCATCTGTTGTTACTTTAAACATTAGACACTGGAAACGACGACCAGCATCTGCAAATTGCATTTTAGCCTTGCAAACGATTACATCTTATTGGACCCAATTCAGCAAAATTTACAATGGGTGGCTCATATTCACCCTCAACCGTGCGTGCCATTGTTGAGATGGTAAGTGTAAAGGACAAAGCTGTTGTTTTTAATAAATCAGCTGTTGCAGGTATGCAATACAAAAAGACCTGCAAACGAGAAAGATCAATGTAATTGCCAAACAAAAAATTAATTTCGAATATCAATACCTAACCACATATTTTGTGGTCACCAATGGTGGCAATAAACCTTGTTGATTAGTATTAAAACCGCCACCAGCGCTCAGGGGCGGATTAAAGATTTACGGGGCCCGGGACTAAAATGAATATGGGGCCCACTAAAGGGGAGGAAAATGTGATAATTTTTTTTAATAAATAAAAACTGTTATAATTATTTTGGTAATAGTCTAGTTGAGGGGTCGACTGGTAGCGTATTACCTAAAATATCGAGAGGGGTGTCAAACGACGCGTATTAATCTCGAGAACAATAATCCGATGGCGGAAAAGAAAAATTTTATCTCTGTCCGGAGATATTTGCATTTGAAGTTGGCGATTTCCATGTGGTTGTTGTTGTGTTTGTACCCCCAAAAAAAAATTGTGTATCACCGTGGCGGTAGCCACGGTTATACCACTCACCCGGACTTGGCATGGCGTAGCCCAGGGTTATTTTTTATAATCGCGGCCGAAGGCCGCCAACGCAGAAAGGTGTTCTGCGCAAAAACACTATGGATCCGACCCCCGGTTTCGGAGGTACCCGCGGGTCTTTTTTCGGTTTTTCGTTAATATCTTTTGAACGCGTTAAAATTTTCATTTTTCCAGTCGACCCCTCAACTAGACTATTACCATTATTTTTATAATTTATTCTCGCAAATATTTTTTTCTTTGGTACATATATATTAAAAACTATAAATTATTATAGAATTAAAAATATTTTGTTCTTGATTTTGCTCTGGCAAAGTCACTTATCAAATCATCAAAATCAATCGCAGTTTACTATTGGAATCGTAACCAAAATCCTGTAAACGATGTAGATATTCGGGAATACTTCGATCATGTTCATATTTACAATCCAATTAAGAACTTGCAAAGGGCACAGAATTTGTTCTGTTTCGTTATATAATTTTTCTGTTCTATTATTACAATGAGTATATGTCATGATATACTTACTATAGTCCGAACTATGAACGTGCTAGCTTATATTATCTTATTCTTAACGAGTGCGTGTATTCTTTTCCATATTACTATTGTATATAAACTTTGAGGTGCAAAATTAAATTATGTGTACGCAAATATGTAATATTATATTATTTATTCGAGCTCGCAGGGCCCTCCCGATGCTGAGGCCCGGGGCTATAGCCCCTGACAGCCCCTCCTTTAATCCGCCCCTGCCAGCGCTCATTCTCAATGATAACGCTTATCGGATTTGGCATCTGATCGGGATCTAAACGGCGTTGAGCTTGATCATACTGTTGCGCCTGTTGATATATACCAGTACCAGGTGCAGGTGGTTGCTAAAGAAACTAATACAAAAATAATCATCAGCAATATTTGAAATATATTAGTTGTATTAGCATACATTATAACCGGGACGTGCGGGTATTGGGGGTTGACCCGGCATGGGTGGCTGACTGGGCATTGGCGCCTGTCCAGGCTGTGCTGGTGGCATCATTTGACCCATGTAGCCACCTGGTGCACCTGGTTGTTGTAGAGGATAACCTGGCTGTTGAGGTTATGGAGGACAACCAGGTGGACCAGGTTGTGGTAGATAGCTTTTACCCAGTTTTTCTTGTGGGTACTAAAAAATCATCAAAACAACAACAACCACATGAAAATTTTCAATTTTGTTTGCAAATATCTCCGAAGCGAAATAAAATTTTGAAATTCCGCCTTCGGATTCGTGATCCTGGGTGCAAAGCTCGTCTTTTGACACCTCCTGATATTTTTGGACGAGTTTTAACAGTTGCGAGCTAAAGTAAACAATTACCATATATACATTCATATCTACAAACATGCGTGCGTGCGTACTAATAACAATAATCCCTTCATATATTATGTATATTTCATACTATTGTACTCACTTGTAATTAAATTAGACAACGATGTTATACTTCCAAATTCCTGTGCCTGCTTCACCAGAGCAATTCGAAGTCGACGTCGCTGCCAATGCCAATTGCGAATTCCCTCTTCTTTCTTAATTTTACTTTAATTAAATGTGGACAATTTTCAATCGGCACTAATATACTGATATTTTCTATTATTTTTTGCACAAAAATATAACAGTTATAATTTTTTCAACATTTCCGCTGATTATTTGCTGGTGGACGCCATAAATGGCGTTTGTTGCGTCGCTATTTGCAGCTCACTAAATTGTTTAATAGCATTTAATATTTATAATTTTTTCTTTTTCTCTTATACATTCAATTTTCGATGTGCAACAACACACTAGTCACGCAATTGAATTTGTATTATTTTTCTATTGTTTTCTTTTTTATTTAATTTAAAAATTCCTAGAATTTTCCACCGCTAGTACGGAAAGCTGAAAACAAATGGCGGACTCGCAGAAAATTTTGTTGACATATTTCAGGGTACATAGCATGTAAGAAAAGGCAAGCATATATGGATCGGACATTGCAGTTAGGCCATCTCATTTTCTCATACTAACCATTGTGGAACAATGTGGGATTTTTTGTTGATGGTCGCCATTTTCGGTCAATAGATTTTTGCTGGGTAGTGGAGCGAGACGGCATTCGTGTCATAGATGAGGTACGATATGCATTTATGGATGTAAACACTCGCGTGTATACCTCCAATATTTCGTCTAAATAATCGAAGATTTCAACGCAAAATTGGAAGCTAAAACAAGAAGATACATTTTAAGTTGTAAAACAGCGGTCCTCCTTTGTCAAGTTGTTTGAGCATCGGCATGGCTATGCCTACAGCTTTAGATGGTTTATCATGATCGATTGCATCTTCAACCTCTTTGGCGGTGATAGTAATAGGGTACGCGCTATGTTTATGCTTGTATGCGCGTCTGCGGCCTGCGGCCTGCCGTTACACATTGGGGATTAAGCACAGATTTCATTCAAAACTACTTACAGGTTCGAAAAATCAACCGATTGCAACAATGTTTACACAGAAATTTTCGTAATTGAATTCTGAAGAGACTCACACATCGCTGGATTCTTCAAATTAATTTGTTTATTAAACAATTTTTTGCAAATAGCCTATTCTTTGCAGAACTTTATATTATAATACGTATTTATGTATCACTTTCGTGACATACAATTTTTGCTCAAAACTTAAGAGAATGATATACACTTTAAGAGATCGTAGGTTTTGCTAATCTGAAATTTGACATTCGTTTTGCAAAATTTATTTGTTTAAACAATTTTTTAAAGAAGATTTTGCAAAATTGTTTTTTTCTAAATAAGTGCCAAATTTGGTCTTTACAGAAAAAAAGGTCCGAAATGGTAGTTTTGTTTATTAAAATACAATTACTTATAGACAAATTATTAAATAGATAGTTCTGCCATTTTAATAAATCAATTAATTAACATCCATACCCAAAGAACTCCAATTTAGAATCACTAGATTATGCTTATTTCCAGCTTGACCTAAACAAATATATACCAAATACCTACATTATTTTCATACATATAACTTAAATCTGTTGCAAAAATATTTTCTTAAAATCAATTGTTGGCTTTAACCTGTAAGAAAAAACAAAGTAGCAGTTATTTACATTTTAACCAACATAAATAGTAAAAAATGAATGAACTTGTTAAAATTAGACTAAGTTGAAATATTTCTTCATTATTCTGAGATACAGAATGTTCTAAAAATATTTTATTAAAGTCAAAGATTGACTTTAAAACTTTTCATTTAAAACTTACTTTTTCCGCAAAATGTAAATTTACAATTAATTTTGCTAAAAAGTTAATTTTTGTAAAATTTATTTAAATAAATTGTTAATTTATTTAAACAAATTAATTTTTCAAAGCTTTTAGTAACATTTGAATTCAATAAATCATAAATCCCCTCAGTCAATATATGTATTTTAGGGGTATATTATTATTTATTTTCGTACAGATATTAATTGGTTTGTTAAAATTGCAAAACTATTTGTTTAGTAATTTGTTTATAAGCAATTATATTTTTTAAAAAAGGAAACTACTTTTTCGAACACACTTTTTCCATACAATTTTAATTTTTCACTTATTATTATATAGTTAATATCAAATCTCAAATTAGTAATGCCTCGGATCTCTTTAATTTCACTCGATTAAGAGTAAAAACTTTATGGTCACGAAAAGATTACAGAAATATATATTATATAAAGTTCTGCAAAAAGAGGAATTTTGCAACAAATTGTGTTTATTGGCGATGTTAGTCTCTTCAAAATTCAATTACAAAAATTTCTGTACAAAAGTGATTAAAATCGGTTAATATTTGTGATATGTAGGTGGTTTTGAAAAGTTCGTCCCCAATGTGCGTTAGTAGCATGATTAAAACATCCCATTATGAAAGCTTAGTGAGCTGTAAAGCAGTATATTTTTTTTTTTTTTTTTTTTTTTTTTTGTAGAAATTACCTGTAAGCCAAAAGTGCGACAGCTATGAGTGGTCGTGGCCTTGTGAATATCAGTGATATAGTTTTGAGGGTTGAAGGAGCATTGACCCACGACACTGCTTTTAATGCTGTAATGGATGAATATTTTCCATAATAAAATTCGTATTAAACTGCGTCAGTAAGTATGACATTAAATCAGAATGTTTTTGTTTACGCGCAGAAGCATCATGTTAATACCAACGTTTTATTGCATCGAAGGCGTCTCTCTCATATGTTATATTCAAATCATCATGTTCTAAGATTGTGTGCAGTTTGTTTGCGTCAAAATTTAAAAATTCGGGGCTTTGTATTACCTGAAAGGCAAATGTTATTAATAATTAATTCAAATTCCAAATATTCAATTTCACATTCAAATATTTTTGCACTCAGGCGTATAAACAAAATGGGATTATAACATACGATAGCAGACGGAACGTAATTTGTTTTCAATTCACAATAATTTTTACAATCCAATTAGGTTGGATTGTATTTTTAGCTAACAATAAATTTTGAACTGTCAAATTGATTGCAAAAAATATAAAAAATAAAGTAAATAATTGCGATGGATCCAATTTTATTTATTTGTTTGAGCTCAAGTGATAGCGAAGGCGATGAAAAGATTGTCCGAAGGGGTCTAAGAGAGCGCAGTAACCCGTTGGACTTATGGAACAAAGCGTAAGCATATCATTTATGTATTATTTCTTTGTAACAAAAAATGATTTCAGATTCTTGAAGAGGTTTCGCTTAACTAATGAAGCTTTTAGTTGCCTTCTGTAGAAGTTAAATTTGAAGCAAGCCGATGCCAAAGCGGTTCCTCCAATTTTGCAATTGGCAGTCACGCTTTCACTTCTTGCTAGCGGTGTCTACCAGCACAATGTCGGTAGTGATTATTTAGTAGGAATTTGTCAAAGCACTGTCTCGAAGTTGACATGACATGTTGTTGCTGAGATGGAGAGGATGCTGTGTGCTTTGAACCAGATGACTCGAAAGCTGTAAAGAATTGTTCGTGGAAAAATATAAAGTACCTGGAGGTAAGTTTCTTAATAAATTATTGTAAAATATTGAATATAGTTATTAATTGTTTAGTGATTGGCTGTGTGGACGGTCCACATATTGGTTTACAAAAACCTACAGCTAACGAACATATGTACTTTAACCGTAAAGGGTACCACAGCATCAACGCTATGATTGTAAGTCTATTAAATATTTTAATTAAACATGTTTAAAAAAGTTCTAAAAATTCTCAGATATGTGATCTAGTACCTACAAAATATTGGCAATCAACTGTCAATACGGTGGTGCGGCTCATGATTCCTTCGTTTGGAAACATTCCGATCAGAGAAGGGATTTGGAGGATGGATTTCAACAGAACAGGCATCGAAATTCCTGGCTCTTAGGTAAAGTTATTGGGAGCGGTGACCTTTTTGTATCAATAATTAATTTATACATTTTTATAGGATATTATGGCTACCCACTTGAGCCGTGGTTAAATTAATTGAATCGAAGCACATTAGACGGTTCAGATGAGCAGTATTTGAATGACATTCACTCCACAGGTAGGTCACTCATAGTTGCCTGGGGTGGTTACACACCCTCTTTACTAATTTAGTGCAGGTGGCATCTCCGAGAATTTTATCTCATCAGCTGATTTTGTTTCTCCCATTTCGCTGGTATAGAGACTGTCAAAAGGGATAACGAAAGCAAACATAATCAACACGTGGTAATTACTGCTGCATGATAGTGAATACTGTTTTTTTTCAGCGCTTTAAGCGATTTCTATTGGCAAGTCCAGTTAACTCAGCGCACAATTCCCTCACGACGCAAAAGTTACTCCCTCTGAATTCCATACGCCTATCCTCAACACGACGACTTTAAAATCGGAACATGGTAGGTGTGACAGGGACATGAGCCAATATGGGGGTTAAACGAAACGATAAAACGAGTTATCGATTAGATAGCGGAAGCGTGCACGGAAGCTGGGTTCTGCCTCTTTCGCAAAATAAAACGAATCGATCAATATAAGAACTTCAGCAGAAACTCATCAGTCCATCATAATTGTTACTAATTTGGCGACTGACAAATCGAAACGTCTCCTTTTAATGCCGATGAAGTTAAACCGGCATTTTCGGTTGTGCATCCGCTGTACTTAAAAGTGAACAACTACGCACCAACATTTTGTAGCTAAATGAATTTTGGTAAGTTCGGTGGTTAAATCGTATTTGCGTGGAAAAGAAGCCAGCGGTTGGAAATTTTCACGGCGTTAAAGAAAAAAAAAAAAAGTGCGAAGAATCCGGCGAACCGAAGAAAAGATACGGTACTTCGCTTGACTGCCCGAATACGTGGCCACGTTTCAGTCTGCATCTGGTTGGATCCACTATTTCATTAGGTGCAGACACTTCCGACGTTATATATGCTTAGTATCACGGAGTGCGCCCACAGTGGAACCCCGAATAGAGGTAATTCTCGAACGGAGTGAGGGTGTTGCTTATGGCAACACACAAGATCAGATACCGTGCAATGGTAATACCTCTACTTTTTCAAAGGCACCGCGGCTATTGCTTTTGAGGAGTAACCAATTAGGGAGACGCTACCCCACCAAAACCGCGCACAACCACCAACTTTGCCCACCAAAACCGCGCACAGCCACTACTACAGCGCCAACACCACGCGCACATACCACCTAATACGACAACCACCATACCGGCAACAACCCTCTATACCGACAACGACAACTGCCCGGATACATCCGACACCAGCTACAACAACAACAGCAGGGCCGCAAAACATAGGCCTGCTGCAATAGCATCAGCCTGAACAACTAAAGCAGGGCCGCTAAACATAGGCCTGCTGCAACTGCACCAGATATAACAACAAAAGCAGGGCCGCCGAACATAGGCCTACTGCAACAGCACCCGGCCACAACAACAGGAGCCACATCTGATGGGTGAGTCAGTTCCAACCCCCCCCCCCCCCCCCCCCCCCCCCCCCATAAGGAGAGTTTAAATATATATATGTATATATAAGCAGATACATACGTAAAAATACACATATGAATACAATAACATAGAAATGCATACTTAGGTGCTTATATTATATATAGTTATATATATATAAGCAGATGCATACGTAAAATTACACATATGTGTACAATAACATAAAAATACATTCTTAGGTGCTTATATTGGATATAGTTATATATATATAAGCATATGCATACATAAAGTTACACATACGTGTACAATAACATAGAAATGCATACTTAGGTGCTTATATTAGATATAGTTATGTATATACATATATAAGCATATACATATGTAAAGTTACACATATGTGTACAAAAACATAGAAATGCATACTTAGGAGCTCATATTAAATATAGTTATATATATATAAGCATAGACATGCCTAAAGTTACACATATGTGTACAATAACATAGAAATGCATACTTAGGTGCTTATATTAGATATAGTTATATATATGTATATATAAACAGATGCATACGTAAAATTGCACATATGCATACAATAACACAGAAATACATACTTAAGCGCTTATATTAAATATAGGTATATGTATATATCAGCAGATGCGTACGTAAAATTACACATAGGTATACAGTAACATAGAAATACATACATGTATACTTATATTAAATATTGATGCATAAAGCAAATACATACATAGAAATACACGTCTGCATACAATTGTATTGGATGTAGTTATATGTATAAGTAAGCATATATATACCTATAAATGCACATGTATGCAATGACATGTATATACCTACATGTATACAATGACATGTACATACCTACATGTATACTTATATTAAATATAGTTGTATATAAGCAAATACCTACATGGAAATACACGTATACATACAATTATGTTGAATATAGTTATATGGATATATAAGCATATACATACATATCTATAAATACACATGCATGCAATGACGTATGCATGCTTACTTCTAGACTCATATTAAATCTAATTATATATAAGCATTTCAAACATACAAATGATAAATACATTCATGCATACATACTTGCATTGAGTACACGTATATATATATGTGTAACACACGCATTCCTGGAAATACCCAGGTATAAGTAACAGTAAATACATACCTGCTTATATACTTGTATCAAATACCACTATAGTTGGGCATAATCATGTACTTACTTAGAAATACACATTTATAGAGAAAATAAGTACTTACATGCTCATATACTTGTACTAAATATAGTTATATATGTGTATGGGCATATACATACTTAGAATTACACAGGCATAAACAATGATAAATGCATACCTGCTTATATTCTTGTACAAAATATAATTATGTATGTGTAAGCATACGCAGTCCTGGAAATACACATGTATAAGTAATAATAAATACATACGTGCATATGTACTTATATTTATCTATTGAATTCTTCGACCTAGTGCCGAAAAACAATATAAATAATAATGAGTGCGCCTATAACTTTAAGGATGCAAATTACGAATCCTTAAACTCTCTCATATCTGAAATAGACTGGACATCTATTTTCTTTGCTAAAAATGCAACTGAATGTTTCGACATTTTTCTGGTAAAGATGGCTGACATATTCAGTAGGAATCTTTCTCTCCTACCAGTTAAAGTTCACAAACTACCCTGGTACAATACTAGGTTGAAAAAGTTGAAAAATCAAAGAAATAAGTACTTTAAATTATACAAGGATACCAGCGATACTGTTTTTAAAGATCAGTATACTTCCTATATGACGCAGTTCAATGTTCTTGATAAGTTTTTGTACAACAAATACGTTTCTAGAGTTGAAGATGAGTTGAAAGTTAATCCTAAATCTTTTTGGAACTATGTTCGTTCAAAGAAAGGTTGTTCTAATATACCTACCTGTGTCAAATTTAATGACATTTGCTCCAACAGTTTGGTCGATTCGGCAAATCTTTTTGCTGATTTTTTCAAATCTACGTTTGTTGTTGAGGCCGATAACTTTGATAACAGGTATCTTACTGATAGCCCCAAACCTTTAGACTTTGGGTCTCTGTCCTTGTCTGAGACCGATATTATCTTGGGTATATCCTCCTTACAGACCTCAATCAAAAATGATATTGATGGATTGTCCTCTTTTTTTTTTAAGAAGTGTAGTATTTCTCTTTGTGTGCCACTGTGCCACATTTTCAATATTTCGCTATCGTCTGGAGTTTTTGTTGATCGCTGGAAGCTGGTGTCTATCACTCCTATCTTCAAGTCAGGCAATAAAAATGAAGTAAAAAATTATAGGCCAATATCCAAACTGTCAACATGTTCAAAACTTTTTGAAAAGGTAGTTAAAAACAAAGTATCATTCGCTATAAATAAAATAGTCGATCCATGTCAGCATGGTTTCATTGCGAGACGTTCGACTACTACAAATCTGGCTGTTTTCTCTCAGTTTTGTGTCTCTGCGTTTAAGGATGGATATCAAGTTGACACCATATATACGGATTTTTCCAAGGCTTTTGACACAGTTTCGCACAAATTACTTCTGTGGAAACTTGAAAACATGGGCTTTCACTCAAGCTTTCTGTCGTGGGTGAAGTCCTATTTGGAAAATAGAATATCTTTTGTTGAAATCGAGAGAACTAAGTCTTATGAATTCTCAGCAACTTCGGGTGTACCACAAGGTAGCATCCTTGGTCCTATTTTGTTCTTAATGTTTATTAATGATGTTGGCTCATGCATAAACAATTCTAATTATTTGCTTTATGCTGACGACTTAAAACTCTTTCGGAGAATCTCCTGTACTTCTGATGCATTGCGTCTGCAAGAAGATCTGAATGCTATAAATAATTGGGCCTGTCAAAATAATCTGCGACTCAATATTAATAAATGCTGCCACATGACGTATACTAAGTCTACGAATGTGGTTTCATTCGCGTACTCGATTTCAAATGTAACTCTTGCGTCAATTAATGAGTTTCGCGATCTTGGCGTAATTTTTGACTCATCTTTTACTTTTTGTAATCATGTAAACTTTCTCATACCAAAGGCTTATACCAACTTAGCTTTCTTGCGACGATATGCCAAGGATTTCAAGGACCCATATACCAGGAAAATCTTATACAATGCCTTAGTGCGTTCCAAGTTAGAGTATGCATCAGTCATCTGGAATCCCATATACTCCTCACACTCTTTAAGAATTGAAAGAATTCAGCGCAAGTTCATACGATTTGCTCTTCAACCTCTGCACTTTGTTAATCCCCTGCCACCCTACAATGCAAGATGCATGCTTATCAATGTCTTGCCACTTGAAGTTAGACGTCTTGTTCAAAACGTAATGTTTATTTTTGACATAATATCCGGTGCCATTGACTGCTCAGAACTACTTGGGCAGTTGAATTTCAATGTCCCTAACAGAGCTCTCCGCTTTCACAGTACATTCCGCGTTGAAGTGCTGCGTTCGAATTACTTCAGTTTCGCACCTCTTATAAGAGGTCTTGTAGAATTTAATCGCCTATCCAGAAGCCTTGACCTGGACTTTGCCATGCCAAGGTCTCTGTTTAAGGCACGCATTGAGTCCTATTACTTATCTCAGTAAATCTTACTTTAAAATTGTAAAACTAGTACTAAGTTAACCTGTAATCTAGTCAGTAAGGTTGTTACCATTTGACTTAATAAAGATATGAAATATGAAATATGAAATATGAAATATCTAATATAACTACATATGTGTATAAACTTATACATTCTTAGAAATACACCCGTATAAATAACGATAAATACATTCATGTATATATACTTGCATCGAGTATAATTATATATATACGCATTTAACTACCTTGAAATACTCGCTGGTATACAATGAGACATGTATATCGGCATATATACTTATATTGAACATGGTTATCTATAAGCAAATACATACCTAGAAATACATATATATATACCTTGACCTATACCTACATCCATATATACATACATACAATTTGAATATATTATATATTGAACGTTGCAACTAAACAGAAAGAGTACATGGGAAAAAGTAAAAGGAAATAAACGCAGTAAGCTTGGTAAAATAGTTAGGTTTTCTTGTTGGGAAATCTGAATTTCCCATTAATGCACCTAATGTGCCTTAGCCGACTTGCGACTTATTTATTATGTATTTGTAATACACACCATTAGGCGTACAGAAAAGATTTTTTTTTTTTGCAAATATAGGATAAAGGGTATAAATTAACCCTTGTAACACACAAAATTTGAGAAATTTTCTATGCCTTGGGGTTTCCCTTAGGATATCATAAGTAAATTTATAGCATAAGTTTAGCGAAGTGTTTGTGAGGAATATTGTTCTATAAAATCAATATCAAAACAGATTAAAACCATGTTCATAGATTAAACCTTTATCGTCACTAACAGTTAGGCGAAGAAGAGATAGAACCCAGTTAACTATCCATGAAGAACAAGTTTTTTTCTCTTTTGATTTTGCTTTCAGAAGACTGACCAGTACCTAGCATTAAATTTCGGAGGGTTACCAAGTATTCGCTAAACCTATATACTGTTGCTTTTCCAATAATTTATTTTTTTTGCAATGATCTTCGTAATAATGAAGTTTAAATAAAAGTCTGTAATAATGGGAATGCTGACTTCTCTAATTATTTAGAAGGCACATAGGGTATACAGGTAAGGGGCCACCGGAAATTTAGGTGCGTCGGTGGCCATGGATATTGAGGGTGGGCTCAGCACCGGGCGTCGCAACAACACCCGCGGCGCCCCCAAGTTATATACGGCCTTTCCCTTTCTGATTTTAATTTTTCAGATGTTTTCAATTTTTTTTCAGCAGTTGGTAACCGGTCAGGTCCGGTTCGGTAAACTTTTTTTTGCGTTCAGTTTTTTTTGAATCTTTTAAATTTTGAATGTTTAACGGTCTGTCCATGGCCTCCGGTTCGACCGGATGTTGTTTTATTTTAAATTTCCAGCGTTTTGAATCAGTTCTGCGCTGTGTGACCATTTTAAAGGCATGATAGGAACTTTTTCCTGTTATGGCGCAGGACAGCAAGGTTGGCAAGGACCCCGCCCAGCCGACATGACTAGCCACTGTGCACCACAATATCATGCCGACTGCCTTCCTTGCTGCTCCCATAGAAATTGTGTATTTCATAACATCCTAAATAGTTTCAAAATTAAGCCTGGTAGTATTTAAATAAATTAAATTATTAATTAAATTCAATATTCTTTCATTTTTATTTTAAATATATATATATAGTATATGTACCAAGTAAATATCACACTACTTTAAGTCATTCTTCAGGTGATCTTTGTACTTCATAAAACATAATAAAATTCATTTTCTAACTTGAAACCTAAAAAAAAAGAGAATTAGCAGTCGGTTTCTTATATCTAAATATGCACATAATAATAATACCTATTCCAAAAAAATTAATGAGGTCTTCTCGCTTTAATTTGCAGGGTCTCCAATTCAAGCCTCTTTATTTGCAAGTCACTCTGACTTGCCTCTTTTTGCCTGCGATGCTTGTCTTCCTTAATTTGTAGGATGAGCTGCTACACCAACAGGAACTGTTCCTGAACGTCCAGTAATCTGTCCAGCTTTTCATCCAAACCCCTTTGAAAATCGGACACAGTTTTTACATTTTCCTGCAATAAGGACATTTTCTGTTCGTTTGAACCTTTTTTGCGGGGCGTCTTTGAGCGAGGCGTTCTTTCAACTATGGCAGCGGGTTGAGCAGTTGATGAACCTGGCAAACAACTTTGTGATTCGTCATCGCTGCTTGCACTATAGCTCTCGCTGTTATTTGACGAAGTCAGCGTTGCTCGAGCTCTGCCATACGCAATTATGTTTTCATCTCCTGCTACACAAACCTCAAGGCCAGCCACCTCAATGATAGCTTCCTCGGTGGAAGTTATTGTTTTTTCCTGATAGGGACCCCTACCAGTATTTTTCTTTGATTGTTTGTTGAAGTAAAACTTTTTTTTTGCTTGATACTTCTGATCAGCAAAATCCTGCAATGAAATAAAAACAAGTCTATTACTTTCAAGCTTCAAAAGATATAATAACGGCTGTATATACTTTCCTCCACATCTTTGCATCCTTAAAAGGTGGCCCTTCAGAATTTAATCTGGTTGGTTCCTCCCAAAATCTATTGGAGGCAATTCTGCCGTTTCCAGAGTTTGGAAGATTATTCTTCGCCAGCCCTGGGTATCCCGCCATGAAATCCGCCATTATTTCCTTTTGGATTGGATTTATTATGTTTGAATTCGACCTTTGTTAATAATAAGAGTTTAAAATTTGTTATTATATTTTATTTGTTCATATATCTTAACATTTTACTAACATTTTTCATGAAATTTGTATGTATACGAATGCCGGTTTGTGATCGAATGAAATTGGAACGTAACGTGTACGTTCAGTCGCTCGTCACGTATGCTGCGATCCAAAATTACGATCGAAGTCGTACGTTCACGTATGTTATAATGCGAAAATCATGTTTGACGAGTTATACGATCACGGATGTTATGATTCCAGCCCTGGTCTATTAGGAAATCAACACAATTAGCAACGGCTTCATCCAACTGCAAAATCAAAGCAGCCTTCAGCATTCTATTAAACTCTCGATGATTTCTGTCGTTTTGCCGGTGTAGCATAGTGTAATTAAACGCTCGAATGTGTCGCTATTGATGTCTGTGATTTCAATGAGTGGACAAATGCCTTCTTTCCTTTTAAGGAGTTGCTTGGAATATGGGCTTGCTGCCGATAGAATTAAGCGATGCGCTGTAATCCTGTAAATAGGGAAATCAAATCGTTTACTAGTATGTATTTTAATAATTATAAGATATTAACTTACAAGGAAGCTGTACTAAATGCTGCTACTGCTAGTATAGTACAACAATGTCTACGACGATGAGCATCACCAGTTCAAGCAACTTAAGATAGGCTTTTTTATCTTATCTACCGATAGCGTTTCTCCACACACCTTGCATGCGTTTGGTTAAGAAATGTGTCAATTTCGTTTTTATCAAATCATATCTATTTCATTTATGTTTTTAAAAATATAAATAAATTACTAAACAAAAACAGACGTACGGCAATTGTATACATTTTTCAATCCCTTCGTCATCAGATGAGTGAGCCAAACCATGCTTAGATCGCTTTCTTCTAAATTATCTGTCAAGTAATTTAAATTAAATTATTTGTCAAGTAGTTTAAGTAAAATTACTAAAAAAAATTTACACATTTGAATTACCTTCGTAGTCAGCCTCATCATCGCTGGATTCAGCCTCCCAACTTACATCTTCATTTTTAGGTTTCTTACGCTCTTTGCTGGTCGAAGTAATTGCAGCACTTCCAGCACCCTGCTTATTTGCAGCCGATGACGACGTACTACTGGTACCATTTTGTATTCTCTTAGCTGCTTCATTCGAGTCGGAAACAATTTGTCCACACCTGCGCTACCAGCGCTTTGCTTTTTAAATTACTTTTTCTCTGATGACGATACATTACCATTTTGATCCAGCGCCTTGGTGTGTGATGAATCTCGGCGAACACCAAAATTGGTGGCTGTTGATGTTGCAGTGACTGTAGTAGCCTCTGTGCCTGCCGGACCATTTGTTAGCGTTTTTTCTACATTGCTCTCAGATTTTTTATTATTCTCCGTCTCAATGGTTGCGCTGTTGTTGTTATTGGGTTTACTTGCTCTCGAACTGCTGCTGCTAACGGTATAATCCTCTTCTGGTTCATCGGTGTCCATATTTATTGTATTGCCGCGTTTGAAGAACTAGGACCTGATTCTGTTTTAGATGACGAAGTGCCTGATGTGGCTTTGCGCAACGAACTCGTTCCAGGTGCATCATCGGCATCTAATATAGCTGCTGCTGATGGGGAAGAGCCTGCGGCTTATACTAGGTTCAAACACACACCAAATTGGCAATTTATACTATTTGGGCAATTTATTACGCAATTTGTCATATAATAAATTGTAATAATAAATTGCCAATTTAAAAAAAATTGCGTAATAAATTGTTTCAAACTGCAAATGCAACATTGTAAAGTGTGTTTATTGAGTATACTTAAACGTCAGTTACGCATGGCTGAACTGTATGGTTGGCTCATCTCATCAGCTGATTTTATGTCTTTCATTTCACTGGAGTAGGGATTGTCAAAAGAAGATGGCAAAATCAAAATGAAACCAAAACATTGAACACATTTTCTTACAACACACAAAAATTTCAAAGTTTTATGTTTTCATTCCATTTCATTCGCCTAATAATGTGCGTGTTCATTTTGACAGTCTGAACAAAGGTATGTTCTTGCTGTAGCGATGAGCCAACCAGCTATCAAATTACTATTGTGTAAGCTAAATCGAGTTGTATGAACAGCGCTCAATTCAAATCGAAATTTCCTCAATTTATTTTTCTGTTTGAACATAGTATTAGAATCTGGATCTAAAACAGATTTATTTGTGGCATCAGCTATTACTGCTGCATCGCGTCTGCCACGTGAATATGAAGATTGTGGTTTTGAGAAATTGTGGTAACTTATCCGCGAAATACGTTGCCACTTCGGTTCCCCCTTGACCATCATGCATAGCGAAAATTAGGTATTTACATCAAAATTTAAAATCGATTTGTGAGCGTCCTACAAGTTATAAATTGTTTGCACGTAAGACTCCATTTGTTTCTCTTTTTGTTTTTATTTTGACATTACGAGCAAAATAAAGGAATGGGTTCCATTTTCATTCCCTTTTATTATGACATTTACTCTTACTCCCGTATACACATGCAAAGTATAGTGTCGTTAATGGTGCGATAGATATGCTTCTATTCTACATAATAGATAGCATGAACGTTCACAGATGATTTTTTCCAGCTTTATGTACGCCTTTAATTTTGCAGCATATGTATTTGGTAACGAAATACCATGTAAAGTAATTCTATGTGTTGAGTAATATATTACATTTAAAATTCATTAAACGGAACAGTAATTCTATACGACAGCATTAAGAACGGATCACATAGGTGTTTTGCGCGGATATAGTTTTGGTCTCGAAACCGGTGTTGGACCCACCCAGGGTAATTTTTTATAAGCGCCACCAAAGGCCGCTAATGCAGAAAGATGTTCTGCGCAAAAATACTATGAATCCCACCCCCGGTTTCGCAGCACTTCGGGGTCAATTTTCGGTTTTTCGTTAATATTTTTTGAACCAGCTAAAACTTTTATTTTCCGCCTTCAGATTATTTTTGTCAAGGTCAATACGCGTATTTTGACACCTCCCTCGATATTTTTGGACGCGTGTGTCATGCTGTCGTATAAAATTACCGACGGAACTTATATGACAGTTATCAAATCAACTTCAGTCTGCTACGAGTACCCATATGTATTTGGTAATGAAATACCAAGTAAAGTATTTCTTTGTTTTGAGTAACCATGTAGAATTCATTAAACAGAACTTATGTGACAGGTTAGATTAGGTTGAACTGGCCGGCCCGTGGGGACCTCACCTAGACTGAATGATTCTGTAGTGTTACTAGAAGTTTATTTAAGGACCAAACTGAATAGCCTTATATAGGTTAGGTTAAGTTAGGTTTAAGTGGCTGCCGTCCGCAACGGAGCGGCACACCTAGGCCTTTATAGGTCCATTGTGAAACCACACGGATTTGTTCCTACACTCTCTTAATCAAACCACTTCGTTGAGTTTGTGAAGCTAACTAAGCGTCGTGTATTGACCTTAGCTTTATCGGTCAGATCTGCGAGAAAAATCTTGCCCATAAAATGTTGCCTTTTTCTACCGAGCGCTGGACATTCGCAGAGTAGATGCCTACAGTTTCAGGCTCTACTTCGTTGTCGCAGCTTCTACAATAGTCATTAAATGGAGCGCCAATCCTTTCCGCATGCGGTGCAAAACATACATGACCAGTGAGAAGGCCTACAACTAAGGATAGAGCCCTCTTACGAAGGGTGAGAAGTTGTCATGATGTCTGTCACGATGCTTCCACCTGGCTCCGGTTTACATCATTAGAGCCTCCTTTATCTTGAGCTTTCAGGTGGAGAGCGGCATTCTCAACCTCTTCCTGGATGGCGAAAGTGGAAGGGAGGTACCCTTTCTTGCAAGCTCATCCGCCATCTCATTACCTGGTATGCCCTTATGTTCCGGAACCCATACCAGATGCAGAGTAAACTGTTCAGCCATCACGTTAAGTGGTCTGTGACAGCCTACTACAGTTAGTTGTGACAGAATTAAAGAGCTTTCAGTGCTGCTTGACTGTCTGAGAAAATATAAATGTGCTTCTGAGAGACTGCCCTCTACCTAAGGCAGTCCACTGCATCTTGTATGGCCGCAAGCTCGGCTTGAAATACGCTGCAGTGATCTGGAAGGCGAAACGATCTTTGTGTGTCCAATCGTTCCGAATAGACACCCCCATCCGACCCTGTTATCCAGTTTAGATCCATATGTATAGATCTGAATGCTGTCAGTGGGCCAACCCGTGTCATTCACCCACTGTTCCCTCTCAGGGATTAATATCTCGTATCCCTTGTTAAAGTTGGTATGTGGTTTGCAGAAATCTGTCCATTCTGGTATGCAGAACCTGTCTAGAATTTCAGTATGGTTGCAGTGAGACCATGTGGTCAGCTTCCTCAGTCTAATAGCTGCACATGCTGAATATTTTATGCCTACTATATATAGGGGTAGTAGGTTCAGTATTACATTCATAGCCTCAGTTGGCGTTGCGCAGATGGCTCCGCTAATGTATAGTAATGCAGATCTTTGCACCTTTTGAAGAGCAAGAACCATAGTGGATTTATTTAGGGCGGGCCACCATACCGCCACCCCGTATAGCAATATTGGCCTGACTATAGCCGTGTATATCCAATGCACTATCATAGGGAACATACCCAATTTCCGTCGAATTGCCCGTTTACAGGTGTAGAGGGCAACCGTGGCCTTACGGATACGTTCCGTGATGTTTTGTGCCCAGTTCAATTTCTTACATAGTGTGAGCCCTAGATAGTTGGCGGACTCATTTAACTTAAGCACTGTGTTTGCCAGCTCCGGAGTTGAGAGAGGTGGTATTTTATACTTCCTCGT
This sequence comes from Eurosta solidaginis, assembly GCF_040869045.1. Lineage (NCBI taxonomy): Eukaryota > Metazoa > Arthropoda > Insecta > Diptera > Tephritidae > Eurosta > Eurosta solidaginis. Next base: position 154,287,415 of record NC_090319.1, read on the forward strand.
AAAGAGCAACAGTTCCGTTTTATTTGGGTTCACGCCCAGACCATTATCAGCGGCCCATGCTTCGACCCTTCTTAATTCCACCTGCATCATATCGCAGAGAGTTTGTGGAAATTTCCCACTTATCACCAAGGCAAAGTCGTCAGCATATGCCATAACTTTACAACCCCTCTCCTCCTCTATGTCCCCTAGCAGTTGATTCACCGCCAAGACCCACAGCAGAGGCGATAGGACCCCACCTTGGGGAGTTCCCCTACTGACGAACCTGCTCCTCACCGATACCCCTGCAAGATCTGCCTGTACTACCCTGCATAGCAGCAATGGGTGCACAAGCTCCACCAGCTGAGATTCAATGCCCACATCAGTCAGTACCTTAGTGATCGAGTCGGGTTTGATGTTGTTGAACGCTCCTTCTATGTCTAGGAATGCTGCCAGGCAGTATTTCTTGAAGGAGAATGATCTCTCTATGCGCGATGTAATTTCATATAATGCCGTTTCCGTTGATTTTCCCTTCATATAAGCGTGTTGTGCTTCAGAGAGTTGGTCATTCACTACCTGCCTTATGTATGTTTCCATCAGCCTCTCCAACATCTTTAGTTGAAACGAAGATAGACTGATGGGTCTGAAGTCTTTTGGTTTCACATGGCACGCTTTGTATTCCTTGGGAATAAATACCGCTCTAGATATTTTCCATGTACGTGGGATGTGGTTAAGTGCCACGACACCTCCTATTAAAGCGTATAGCCAGTTATTGCTGCATTCCAGTGATTGTTGCAGTTGTATAGGTGTAACTCCGTCCGGCCTGGAGTTTTGAACGGGTCAAAAGATTGGATGGCCCAAGATATATTATCTCTTGTGATTAGGTTGTGCAGTATAGATTGCACTATTGCTTGTGTCAAGCCTTATGTATCCCCTGGTTCGTTCCTAGTTGCACCTGGAAAGTGTGTATTCAGCAGTAGGTCCAGGTTTTCATCCCCAATTTCGATACACGAACCGTCAGGCCGTTGCCAGCATTCTGGGGTTGTATTATCCGATCTGGAAAGTACTTTCCTGAGTCTCCCCCCTTCAGACACTGTTTCCATGCTGCTACAGAAATCTCGCCAGAAGGATCTTTTGGCTTTCCTTAGCTCAAACTTTTAATTTCTTCGTATACTTCCCAATGCTGCTCATCGCCAGAGGCTTTAGCTGCATTGAAAGCGGTCCTACTTAACCTGCGAAGGTTTTCGATTTGTAAATTCCTCCATGGTGGCTTCTTTTTACCCCTTTGAATACTCTTGGTACAGACTTTATCTAGTGCTTTACGGTATGCTGTTTCATACATATATCTTGCATGCATTCTAAACGTTTCTCACGCTGCAGTACATTCGACACTCTGCTTATGTCATAAGTATGAATGTGTTTATAATAAGCAATTGCAATATTAGAAATGAAAAAGGTTTGAATTCAGTGTAGTGCCATTTAAGCGGCACCAGATAGAATTGACTTCTTTATTAAAAAGTTGTTTCTTTTATACAAAATTTCTATAAGCTAAAATACCTACTTACACTAATACTTACAAACTAAGTGTATTACATACATATACTTTCAGTTCCCTGGGAACTGTATTCTAAGCATAAATAAAATTAGCTGTGGAATCTGCAACGCAAGCACAAATAAATCATGTTAATAATTTGTATGCAGGTAAGGGCTTGTGGCGAGCATTTGATTAGATTTAAACAGCAACATACCAAGGTTCAAGTTACCAGACGGTGCACGGCGTAGTTACCGTGGCTTGTAGAAAATATATCTGTGTACAAATGAATGAATATGCCAATGAATCTCAGGCCGTACCAAAGCGAGCCAAAATGTATGTATGTACAAATGTATTAATATATATGTAAGAGTCAATGCATTTTAAGACATTTCAAAACGGGTATATATGTTTGTACAAATGAACGAATAACTTAATGAGTGAATGCTACACCATCCGCCTTTGAAAGATTAGACATATATAATTTTGTGCACGAATTATCTATGGCTACTCAAGTTATACTATTAATTTTTGAATCCGTGTGTGCTTACTTTGTTTGTTGGTTTTTTTGTCAGTATTTTATGACATTTAGATTGATTTCCAAAGAATAGTTTACATTTTGTTTTGTTTTATTATTGCATTTTTCTTTTGCATACAATAAACATTTTCTTTGTGTTTACAAAATTAGAGTGCTCTTATTCTATGAGTTTAAGTTTATTTTTATGTATTATAATTTTATTATTTTTATTATTTTGATTTATGTTTTACATATTTCTATTTTCTACATTGTTTTTATCGATATTTACTACTCTAAAGGGAATTATAGTAAAATTATTATTCAAATTTGCCTACTCGAGTATTATCATTCATTAACAATCAATTTGTCCCTAAGGGCAAGTGTCTTTTTATTTTACAAGTCCCAGATTGCCGGCATTTTTCCACCTGGTCAAGTATTGTCCTAAGTCAATCTTTTCCTCAACAATCTGGTTGCTTGTGTTTATTAAGCTACAAATTTTCTAACCTTTTAGATGAAAACGAGCGCGACATGTCTAATTGCAAATTTATTTAGCGCTTTATATAATATATGGTTCTCTTTTGTGACTTTTTCTTTATTTCTAGTGTTATTACTGGTGCAAAAAAATGTTTTCTCTTGTGGTATCTTTTGGTGTGTTGCATGCTTGCACTGACATTCAGCTACGTACTCTTTGAAGCATTAATTGTGATATAAATATCAAATTCGTTTTTTTTTATAATGGGTATGTGATTACAAGAATATTGAGTACATGCATTTTTAAAAGATTACCCATCGAAACTTTTGCAAAGATGTCACAAGCATCCGAAAAGTTTACTCAAATTTTTGGTTTGTTATCGAACTTAGACAGTGCTGATAAAGCTTGTCTCTTTTTTTTTAATAGTAACGTAATGGGTTTTTGTTTAAAAAAAAAGGACTAAGAATATGAAAAAGGACTAATTTAGGCCTTATAAAATTATTGTTTTTGTTCGCAAAATTTTATTTTACAACTTTCTTGTTTGTAAAAAAATTTTCCTGTTTAAAAAAAAATTTTTTTTTTTTCAAAATATCATAATTTATTTTTTCTTACTTAACAAACTTTACAGAATATTGGAATTTGCAAATTTATTTCCCTACTATTTTTATTTTTATTTTTATTTCATTTTCTATGCCACTTTGGGATTCATATTTATTCTCTCTTTCTTCATATTCATTGCTCTGCCTAAGTTCTATTAGTTAAAAAAATGTTTACAAAATTTTATTTAAATGATTTTTTTTTCTTTGTTACTTAACTGTTGTTTCTTCTTCTTCTATTAATCTACTACAACGCAAAAATACTGCCATAAATTCTTCCTGATTACTTATATCGTTCATTTAAAAATTTAGGTGGGGAAAAAAATTCTTAATTTTATTGGCAAAAATCTACTTTTTACCCATAAACTGGCAGCCGGTAGGTTGCCAAATGCTTCTAAAAATACTTAAATAAAAAACTTAACTAATGCTAAAATTCTGCTTAGCTGGTCCTCGATCTATTTACCGTCTCTAATTAATTTTTGCTTCCTTCTAGTTTGCAGGATCCCTTGTTTACTCCACTTCATTATGCGTCGGTGGTGGTCGTTTTGGTGGCGGTAGTGCAATACATTTTAACGGCAGGTATACTCATTACATGGACATATGTGCAGATGCAAACGGTTATCATCCAACTGGGGATCATATACCCAAGTTACGGAACAAGTGTTAAATTTATTAATAAACTCTGCCAATAACACCAGCAAAGAACTTAATCCGGTATTTAGTTTGCTGTTTTTTTTTTTTTGTGTTTGTAGCTGTAAGGCAGGATGTTAATAATGAGGCAGGATGCCAATAATAAGGCAGGATGCCAATTTAGGCAAGATCGCCATGTAATATTAGAAATGTAGCGTCCTGCTCTTAAGCAGAACTGGCAGGATCGCCATGTAATATTAGAAATGAAAAAGGTTTGAATTCAGTGTAGTGCGATTTAAGCGGCACCATATAGAATTGACTTCTTTATTAAAAAATTGTTTCTTTTATACAAAATTTCTATAAGCCAAAATACCTACTTACACTAATACTTACAAATTAAGTGTATTACATATATATACTTTCAGTTCCCTGGAACTGCATCCGAAGCATAAATAAAATTAGCTGTGGAATCTGCAACGCATGCACAAATAAATCATGTTAATAATTTGTATACAGGGCTTGTGGCGAGCATTTGATTAGCTTTAAACAGCAACATACCAAGGTTCAAGTTACCAGACGGTGCACGGCGTAGTACCGTGGCGTGTAGAAAATATATCTGTGTACAAATGAATGAATATGTCAATGAATCGCAGGCCGTACCAAACCGAGCCAAAATATATGTATGTACAAATGTAAATGCATTTTAATACATTCCAAAACGGGTCGAAATATTTGTTTGTACAAATAAATGAATAACTTAATGAGTGAATGCTACACAGTGTCAACATAATTACGTTCCTACAGGCAAGCAAGCAAGCGAAGCGCGTGCGATATATGAGCCACGCTTATGCACCAACGACCGTGCGAACGGTTGCTATGTACAAACGTTTACATCGCTCCTGCAATATGTATGTATGTAACACCACCAATTTTTATATGTAGGTTGTCAATAAAAAGAAAATTAATTAGGGAAGTGCCATTGAAGCGGCACCAAGATAGAATTCCTTTATTCACAAAATTTCGGCTTATTTATACTAAAATATTCTAAACAAATTCTTATGTACTAAAGTTCCTATATACTAAACATACGTACATACATATTGCATGAGCGATGTAAACGTTTGTACATAGCAACCGTTCGCACGGTCGTTGTTGCATAAGCGTGTCTCATATATCGCACGCGCTTCGCTTGCCTGCCTGCCTGTGGGAACGTAATTTTGTTGACATTGCTTATTATAAACACATTCACACTTTCGATATAAGCAGTGTCGAATGCACTGCAGCGTGAAAAACGTTTAGAATGCATGCAAGATATATGTATGTAACACCACCAATTTTTAGAGGATGAATTTACATTGAGTGTAGAGTCATTCTATTTCAATTAAATTTATGACAGAATCTCAAGTGGTTTGTTTATTAATAAATGGTGTTGGTTTTTTAAAAAAAAAATTTTTATTTTAATTGTTTTACTAGTGCGGTATTTTTGTCAAGGTGACGTACTTGAGTTTATATTTTTTTCTTTTTGTTCTTTGGTTTAGGTAATTACTTATGTTACAATTTTTTTGTTTTGTTTACTAGATTTTCAATTGGGCTATTAGATGATTTATGTCATTCAGAATTTTTGTTTGTTTTATTATTGTATTTTTTTTTTTTTGCATACGATAAAAATTTTCTTTTTGTTTACAAAATTGAAGTGTTCTTATTCTATGAGTTTAAGCCTATTTTTATGTACTATGATTTTCTTATTTTTATTGCTTAGAGGATAATTACTATTCTGATTTATACTTTCTACGTTTCTATTTTCTACATTATAGGGAATTAATGTAATATGATTTTTCTTATTAATATTTTCTACCTTATAGGGAATTAATGTAAAATGATTTTTCTTACTAATATTTTCTACCTTATAGGGAATTAATGTAAAATTATTTTCCTATTGATATTTTTTGATCTACAGGTTATTAATAAAATTATTTTTCCTATTGATATTTTCTATTCTACAGGTCCATATATATCTACTATCTACATGCAAAAATCCTATTATCTAAATTTATGACCTCTCTAAAATGCGAGGTTTCCCTAGATGAAAACGGTTAAACAATGTAGTCCATTTTAAATTAAAATTAAAACGTATAGAATAAGATAATGGTTACAGTCATCATTGGTTGAAAATTGACATGGATCGAAAAGCGGGATATCTGAGCGTATGATATACAACAGATTGTGTAAATTCAGTTGCTGCTAGAGCAAGAAGTAGTTATATAGTGATAAGTGGTTAAACCAATATTTGTTTTTTTTTAGATCTTATGTGTCATGCGGTTTCTGGGTGGCCTTCCCAGATGGGATCGTCATGATATTTATGAAGAATTTCTTTAATTTTTGTCGACATTTGTCACATGCATAACTTCTGGGGTTAATGCAAATATTAGATCTTTGACAACATGGGTCCCTATTTTATTTTTATTTTTAAATATGCTTACTCGAGTATTCATTATTCTTGACCAATTTGTTTCCTAAGGGACAACTGCCTTTTTCTCTTACAAGTCCTAGATTGCATTTTTAAGCCTGGTCGAATATTGTCCTAAGTCAATAACTTCCTCAACAATCCGGTTGCTTGTATTTATTATGCTATAAATTGTCTATCCTTTTTGGATGAAAACGAGCGCGACAGGTCTAATTGTAAATTTATTTATTTATTAAGCGCTTTATTAATAACAAGGTTTTTGTTTTTTAAACACCCTCCTGAATGCTTTTTAGCTGTCTAAATTAAATTTTGATATAATTTTTGAGCATCATAGCTATTACGATGATCAATAGTATGAATGCGAAAAATAAAACGACTAACCAAACGTCGTGGATGTTTTGAATGTTGTTGGTTTCTTTTTCAACTGGTTGCTCATATTTAATTATTCGGTTCTCTGATACCTCGTTTTCCGAATTTCCTGAGTTTTCTTTTCCTAACTCATAACCAGTTATGGCTATCGTAATGTCGTTTGCCAATTTTTTCGACCAAGACATTGTGAAAAATAAAAATTTCCTTTAATAACTTTCCTGTTTTAAAAAAAAGAAGGACTAAGAATATGAAAAAGGACTAATTTAGGCTTAACAAAATTATCGATTTTGTTCTTTGTTCTAGGTATTCCATCATACTTAAAATTTTATTTTACAACTTTCTTGTTTGTAAAAAAATTTCTTTTTAAAAATATTTTTTTTTTTTAAAATATCATAATTTATTTTTTCTTACTTAACAAACTTTACAGAATATTGGAATTTGAAAATTTATTTTTCTACTATTTTCATTTATATGCTATTTTTATTTTTCTCTTTTTCATCATTTTCATTGATCTACTACAACGCAAGAATACTGCGTCAAATTCCTCCTGAGTACTAATGATGGTCATTTGAAAAAAAAAATGTTCTTAAATTTATTGGCAAAAATCTACTTTTTGCCCGTAAACTGGCAGCCGTTAGGTTGCCAAATGTTTCTATTATAATCTTACAAATATCTAAATAATAAATACATGATCTGCTGTATCTGCTTATTCCAACAATCGTCCGACACAGTAATTAGAATGCTATTTTTGATTTGGTCTTCGGGGACCCGGTCAACCTCCAACAAGTTGTATAGCGCAAAAGGTTTATTCCAGGTTTATTCCACTTCGCTATGCGTCGACGGTGGTCGTGTTGGTGGCGGTAGTGGTCTTGCAGTTGCAAACTTACTTACTTAATTGGCGCTTAATCGTCTAAACGGTTATAGGCGTCCAAAAGGCGCGCCAGTCGCTCCTTCGCTCCGCCAACCGGCGCCAATTGGTCACACCAAGGGAGTTTAAATCGTTTTCCACCTGGTCCTTCCAACGGAGTGGGGGCCGCCCTCTACCTCTGCTTCCATAGGCGGGTTCCGATAGAAACACTTTCTTGGTCGGAGCATCATCTTTCATTCGCATAACATGGCCTAGCCGGCGCAGCCGCTTCGTTTTAATTCGCTCGACTATGTTGATGTCTGCGTATAGCTCATACAGCTCATCATTAAATCTTCTTCGGTACTCGCCAGCGCCAACGCGTAGAGTTCCATAAATCTTTCGAAGAACTTTTCTCTCGAACACTCCCAAATCCGCTTCATCTGCTGTTGTCATGGTCCATGCTTCTGCCCCATATAGCAGGACGGGTACGATAAGTGACTTGTAGAGTATGATTTTTGTTCGCCGAGAGAGGACTTTACTTTTCAATTGCCTACCTAGTCCAAAGTAGCATCTATTGGCAAGATTGATTCTTCGCTGGATTTCAGTGCTGATGTCGTTCCCAAATAAACGAAGTCTTTTACTATTTCGAAATTATGGTGGCCAACAGTAGCGTGGTTGCCAAGGTGCATATGCGCTGACTCTTTGCTCGATGACAGCAGGTACTTCGTTTTGTCCTCATTCACCATCAAACCCATCTTTACCGCTCCTTTTTCCAGTTTGGAGTAAGCAGAACTAATCAGTTGCAAACATTTAATCTAATAATGAGAATGCAATCAGTATTAAAGACCAAAAATATTTTTCCTTCTTTCCTTTATGGTATTCGAGAATTTATAAAATTTGAATTGCACCCTTGTTGTCACCGTCGATGTGATCCGCCCCTTTGCATTGACTATACCATTCGCCGTTGCAAAGTTGATGCCTTGGACTCTTCTGCAAAAAGTACACTTTTTCCAAAAATATTTCGTAAAAAGGTTCTCCTCGCCTTTAATCCAATTGCAATTTCCTGCATTGGTATCTCCCCCAATGATTAGGTGGTTGTCCTGCTTCAGGTTTTGCAGGATCCTTTCAAAAGTTTAAGGCTTTTTAGAGGAAGTCTGCCTATATTTCAAGCGGCAGGCGAGGGAGGCTGCCGATTTAATTCAGCAGCTCAAAGGATGATAAGGAGACTGCCCGTTTATTTTCAGCAGTATGGCAGGATCGCCATGTAGGTTGTCAATAAAAAGAAAATGAATTAGGGAAGTGCCATTGAAGCGGCACCAAGATTGAATTCCTTTATTCACAAAATTTCGGCTTATTTATACCAAAATATTCCAAACAAATTCTTATGTACTAAAGTTCCTATATACTAAACATACGTACTTACATATTGCATGAGCGATGTAAACGTTTGTACATAGCAACCGTTCGCACGGTCGTTGGTGCATAAGCGTGGCTCATATATCGCACGCGCTTCGCTTGCTTGCATGCCTGTGGGAACGTAATTATGTTGACATTGCTTATTATAAACACATTCATACTTACGACATAAGCAGAGTGTCGAATGCACTGCAGCTGAGAAACGTTTAGAATGCATGCAAGATATATGTATGTAACAATGCCCCCGTGAAGTTATTTACGAGTCTTTCCAGTTCTGGTATGCTGCTTGGCGTTTCAGGTACGCTCTCAAGTGGCAATATCCAAACTAGTTCCCTATTGTATTCTTGCCAGTTTGTATTTCTAATATTTCTGGTGGCAGCGCTCTGCTTCATCACCAAGTCAAAGTCGAATTGAACGTAACGCTAGTCAGAGAATGAGTGGTCTTTAAGGACCCTCCAATTTCTGAACAACTCTTCCGCATCTTTTGAGACTAGTGTGATATCGAGAACTTCCTTTCTTGTTTTTTAATAAAGGTTGGCTCAGTTACCCTATTGCTAATGATTAGTATAGAGTTTAGGATGAAATCAAAAAGTAACTCACCCCTTTCTTTTTCGTCATTACTCCCCCAGGTGGAGTGGTGCGCGTTTACATCTCCTCCCAGTATCAGTGCACCTGATGTAGCTTCCACCAGCTTCCTGACGGTCGATGTCGGCACCGTCTTGTCATGGGCTAGATAAATTGATGATAGCCTGATTTGACCCATACTTAAGCTAAGGCTGATCGTTTTTGTGTCTTCATCACTAAATTGAGGAAGAAACAAAACCTTAATACTGTTTTCACACAGAAACTTAATGATCTTAGTTCACCTTCTAATGAAATCGTAAATTTTTTGCTTTCACACAGAAGTAACTGCTCGATTAGTATGAAGGATGAAATGTCAAGCGAATAAAATGACAACGCTATATGACAAACAATGACATTTACTTTGACAAATGACATTTTTAAGCACTGAAAAACTAAGAAACTGAACGTTCCCAACAGAGTTGCATTGTGCTTTTGACTTCATTAGGCGTTCGATTAGTCACTAATGAATTAATTATAGATTCGAATTTTGTATGGAAGATTGAGCTCAATAAGCGTCTTAATGTAGAAAAATGCCTTTATTATTTAATAAGCCGTCTGTGTGAAAAGAGTATAAGTTTAGTACTAACAAGTATAGCCGGTGGACTTGAGTCCGCAAATATTTTGTCCTACCACCCACGGCTGGATGAGGACAATATCAGCTGCCCCTTTAGATGTCAGTCGGAGATGCAGTGCAGCGGGGGCTGCTTTACTGTGGTGCAGGTTTATCTGGAGGACCCGCACCAACATCGCATACTTTCGCTCCCTCCTTGAGCGTGGAGTTAGCTGCATATTCCATCATCAGCTCCTCCTCCGTGTATTGTAGGTTTAACCCACCTATTCCCATGGCTGATGTAGACGAGGTGTAGCCGTCCAACGTATCCGGCTCACCCCCATCTGCCTTCATATCTACGTCCCCGTCGCTCTCCTCTTCTTCTGGCGCCACCTCGGCTGCCAAGTTTTTAGCGGCATTGACGTCGTTACTATAAAGCTTTATAGTGACGGTGTCTAGACCATAGTTTATCTCGCCTCCAGTTTTCTGCAATACCGTTAGCCAGACAGGCACTACTTCCGCCGGCCTTGCTCTTTTGGTTGCCGCTTTTGGCTTCTTTCTTCTGCCAGACGAAAGTCCGGTATCACCCCTTTCGCCCATTTGATTTCTGCCGGAATTTCTTCCACGTTGTCGCTTTCCGCTCTACTCACAAGGTCTGGCATTCGTTCGGATCTAGTTAAAATCCTTGCGGCCGCTCTCCTGTGCTTGTATCCAACTTCACTGGGGTGTGGCCGCTCATTTGGCTTCGTGAAGGCCGTGGGGGTCGGAGGTGGACCACGCGTGGCATGCGCACCAGCTTTAACCGACACCTACTGCGTCTCTTCTCGTGCCAGGAGCATCCCGGAGAACACCCCCTAGCCTTGCTCACTGCCGCAAATTCTGTTGGAGAGAGACTTTTGAGCCGGCATCGCCACTGGTCTTGATCCATCCCCTTTTTTGCCATCGTATGGCGGTTTGAATGACCCTGTATCGCACTGGTCACCGTTGTGGTGGGCAGACGCCCTCCGTGTTTTGAAGAGCGCCGGTCTCTGTTTGTTTTGGTACGTTTTTGTTTTTTTTTTTGTTTTGGATACATGTTCCCACGAGTGGCGGAGAAAGGAACGTCCACCCGGGCAGAGATCCGCAATACCCGGGTAAGGTCTTAATAAAGCCTGGTGCGACCTGGCACCAGGAGGGCTCCTTTCGCGACTGCGCTATTTAGGGGTCCCAGCCTGGCTCATCCTGGGCACGGAAACATATAACACCTTGATCCAGCCCCCGAGATGGAAAGGAAATAGGAAAGAAAGAAAGACAGAGAAAAATTAATAGAAAAGGAGAAAGATACCCCAGATCATTTCCATATTACCAGGCCAAAAATAAGTCAGACACACAGCCCTGATTCCTTGATCTTAGCTGGACACCATCCTGACATCGCACAGGCTCATTACTGTAGTGTCCATTACCAGTCGGCGCCCTCTTGGAGGGTTCAGTTGGGGATTTGTGCCAACCACCCAGGACCTATGTATGTTATAAAATAAATCCGTCCTCTTGGCAAATACTAGAAGCTTCCTAGGACTTATGCCACTTGCTACTTCTAGATCTAACAGACAATCACTCCTAATAGCTGAATCCCGGCAAGCGCAGGGCACGAGCACGATCGTTTGCTCCTCCAACCCGCACTTCCTACATCTGCTATCACTGACCAAGCCTAAGTTAAAGGAATGTGACGCCAGATGGCAGTGTCTAGTCAGAATACCCGTCATGAATGTACAGTCCTCTCCTTTTAATGATAGAAGCAACTTTGTTAGTCTAAGTTTGTAAGACCTACACATTATCTCCGACAATTTAGAGCACCGCAACTTATGTGACAGTTCTCAAATCAACTTAAGTGTGTGAAGTATGCTACCAGTTAAATATGAGTACGGTGCGCTGAACCCTGGGGTATAACCTGGGTAATGATGAAATACCAAACTAGTGGATAATGCATTTCGGGGTATAGAACCAATTTTTGATTAACTAAAAAAACTTTTCATTAATGTCATTTAATTTTTTATTGCTGTGGTCGTGACCAAAACGTGTTTTGCGGTACCAATATCGAGTTTTTGGTAAATTTTTAAGGCGTTTAGAATTAACTAATCAATTAGAAACTATATTTATGATGATATTATTAGAATTTATTAAGGTTTTTCTTTAATTGCATACTTGCATGATTAGATTTTAAGACAAAGATACAAAAAAGTTCAAAGCGTAGAATCTACGTAAGGAAAACCAAGGTACTAAAAAACACCAGTTCGGTGGCAACGCTGCCAATTTGACGTCAAAAACATTGTGAATAAAACTACCCTGCAAAAATTGTTGGATTACGTGTTCCATTTTCTTCATGTTGGAGTACTTTAACAATACTCCTTTGCAAACACCATCAGCCGATCATTGCTCGTTTTTTAAATACCGTGAACACGACACGATGACGATCGAACAGAGTTGCCAACAGTAAAATATTGCATACAAATAACTGATAATAAAATTTTACTATGGCAACTCAGATAAAATGCAACTGGGCACTGCTTTTATGTATACATACTATAGTAAAGAGGAATGTTAGTTTCTTTATTCACGCAAATGCTAAATAACATAAGAATATTCGTAGTATAAAATATAAAAGTTGTATTGCCCCTCTTCATTTACTTTCATTTTAAATTAAATTCACTCCGATAATCCTTTCCGACACAATTCCTCTTTAGTACTTTGGCATATAATCCTCTGTGGGTGCTCCATGGAGTACTTCAGTGAAAGTACTTTAGAAAGTACTCTCACGTATGTACTCTATGGAATACTAACAAACAAAGCGAGAGTGGGATCACCTACTCCTCTCCTAGGACATCGCAATGTTAATTGGAGCACAATTTTTGTATGAATACAGATTAGTTTTGGAACACTCCTATACTCCAAAAGGAGTATTCCTTACACTATTTATGGAGTACTCGCGTTTTTTGAAGGGTAAGTGTGATATCTTATATATCAAGCATTTTACAGGGTGTTCAATATGGCTGTCATTGCCGAGCGAGCCGAATGGTACAAAAACACGAACCGAATAAAGACCTTCGTGAAAAAATAACGTGAAAAGTCTGGGTTGCCGTTGCTGGTTGGGCCACAATCGGCAATTAGGGTTTCGTGCTGGGCCAAGAAAAGCTGAAACAGGGTTTATGTTTGCACAAAACGGTTGCTGTGTTGCACACAGCATCGATTGTAATTCGTGACGATTTTTTTTTCACAGAGAATTGTCGTTTGTTATGTATTTCATATAATTTAGATCAGAGCCGGCCACACAAATACTAAAACAATTGCATAAAAAAAATAAAAAAAAACACAATTGCATAAGTGTGTGTAAAAATTGAGTGACAACTCCCCACAGTGTGCTAAAAGAAAATGTGGACTGTGAAGTTCGAAATTAAAAAGGACTCTGGTTATTTGATTTCAAGCTAATTCCAACAATATTTACTTATATTCATATAACTAAGAACGTGGAGGTCGAGCTAGCCAGATAAAACTTTTTTATAAAAGAAGATATGGTGTTTCTTCAAGGCAAAATTTACTTAAAAAAATCACTTTTTCATTAAGAAGGAACTATAAAACAAAGTAAATGTAAAGATAGGAATATATATTCGGCTTCGTGAAGGCCGTGGGGGTCGGAGGTGGACCACGCGTGGCATGCGCACCAGCTTTAACCGACACCTACTGCGTCTCTTCTCGTGCCAGGAGCATCCCGGAGAACACCCCCTAGCCTTGCTCACTGCCGCAAATTCTGTTGGAGAGAGGCTTTTGAACCGGCATCGCCACTGGTCTTGATCCATCCCCTTTTTTGCCATCGTATGGCGGTTTGAATGGCCCTGTATCGCACTGGTCACCGTTGTGGTGGGCAGACGCCCTCCGTGTTTTGAAGAGCGCCGGTCTCTGTTTGTTTTGGTACGTTTTTGTTTTTTTTTTTTGTTTTGGATACATGTTCCCACGAGTGGCGGAGAAAGGAACGTCCACCCGGGCAGAGATCCGCAATACCCGGGTAAGGTCTTAATAAAGCCTGGTGCGACCTGGCACCAGGAGGGCTCCTTTCGCGACTGCGCTATTTAGGGGTCCCAGCCTGGCTCATCCTGGGCACGGAAACATATAACACCTTGATCCAGCCCCCGAGATGGAAAGGAAATAGGAAAGAAAGAAAGACAGAGAAAAATTAATAGAAAAGGAGAAAGATACCCCAGATCATTTCCATATTACCAGGCCAAAAATAAGTCAGACACACAGCCCTGATTCCTTGATCTTAGCTGGACACCATCCTGACATCGCACAGGCTCATTACTGTAGTGTCCATTACCAGTCGGCGCCCTCTTGGAGGGTTCAGTTGGGGATTTGTGCCAACCACCCAGGACCTATGTATGTTATAAAATAACTCCGTCCTCTTGGCAAATACTAGAAGCTTCCTAGGACTTATGCCACTTGCTACTTCTAGATCTAACAGACAATCACTCCTAATAGCTGAATCCCGGCAAGCGCAGGGCACGAGCACGATCGTTTGCTCCTCCAACCCGCACTTCCTACATCTGCTATCACTGACCAAGCCTAAGTTAAAGGAATGTGACGCCAGATGGCAGTGTCTAGTCAGAATACCCGTCATGAATGTACAGTCCTCTCCTTTTAATGATAGAAGCAACTTTGTTAGTCTAAGTTTGTAAGACCTACACATTATCTCCGACAATTTAGAGCACCGCAACTTATGTGACAGTTCTCAAATCAACTTAAGTGTGTGAAGTATGCTACCAGTTAAATATGAGTACGGTGCGCTGAACCCTGGGGTATAACCTGGGTAATGATGAAATACCAAACTAGTGGATAATGCATTTCGGGGTATAGAACCAATTTTTGATTAACTAAAAAAACTTTTCATTAATGTCATTTAATTTTTTATTGCTGTGGTCGTGACCAAAACGTGTTTTGCGGTACCAATATCGAGTTTTTGGTAAATTTTTAAGGCGTTTAGAATTAACTAATCAATTAGAAACTATATTTATGATGATATTATTAGAATTTATTAAGGTTTTTCTTTAATTGCATACTTGCATGATTAGATTTTAAGACAAAGATACAAAAAAGTTCAAAGCGTAGAATCTACGTAAGGAAAACCAAGGTACTAAAAAACACCAGTTCGGTGGCAACGCTGCCAATTTGACGTCAAAAACATTGTGAATAAAACTACCCTGCAAAAATTGTTGGATTACGTGTTCCATTTTCTTCATGTTGGAGTACTTTAACAATACTCCTTTGCAAACACCATCAGCCGATCATTGCTCGTTTTTTAAATACCGTGAACACGACACGATGACGATCGAACAGAGTTGCCAACAGTAAAATATTGCATACAAATAACTGATAATAAAATTTTACTATGGCAACTCAGATAAAATGCAACTGGGCACTGCTTTTATGTATACATACTATAGTAAAGAGGAATGTTAGTTTCTTTATTCACGCAAATGCTAAATAACATAAGAATATTCGTAGTATAAAATATAAAAGTTGTATTGCCCCTCTTCATTTACTTTCATTTTAAATTAAATTCACTCCGATAATCCTTTCCGACACAATTCCTCTTTAGTACTTTGGCATATAATCCTCTGTGGGTGCTCCATGGAGTACTACAGTGAAAGTACTTTAGAAAGTACTCTCACGTATGTACTCTATGGAATACTAACAAACAAAGCGAGAGTGGGATCACCTACTCCTCTCCTAGGACATCGCAATGTTAATTGGAGCACAATTTTTGTATGAATACAGATTAGTTTTGGAACACTCCTATACTCCAAAAGGAGTATTCCTTACACTATTTATGGAGTACTCGCGTTTTTTGAAGGGTAAGTGTGATATCTTATATATCAAGCATTTTACAGGGTGTTCAATATGGCTGTCATTGCCGAGCGAGCCGAATGGTACAAAAACACGAACCGAATAAAGACCTTCGTGAAAAAATAACGTGAAAAGTCTGGGTTGCCGTTGCTGGTTGGGCCACAATCGGCAATTAGGGTTTCGTGCTGGGCCAAGAAAAGCTGAAACAGGGTTTATGTTTGCACAAAACGGTTGCTGTGTTGCACACAGCATCGATTGTAATTCGTGACGATTTTTTTTTCACAGAGAATTGTCGTTTGTTATGTATTTCATATAATTTAGATCAGAGCCGGCCACACAAATACTAAAACAATTGCATAAAAAAAATAAAAAAAAACACAATTGCATAAGTGTGTGTAAAAATTGAGTGACAACTCCCCACAGTGTGCTAAAAGAAAATGTGGACTGTGAAGTTCGAAATTAAAAAGGACTCTGGTTATTTGATTTCAAGCTAATTCCAACAATATTTACTTATATTCATATAACTAAGAACGTGGAGGTCGAGCTAGCCAGATAAAACTTTTTTATAAAAGAAGATATGGTGTTTCTTCAAGGCAAAATTTACTTAAAAAAATCACTTTTTCATTAAGAAGGAACTATAAAACAAAGTAAATGTAAAGATAGGAATATATATTTTCAAAACATAATGTTATTCAATAAAAAAAAATTTATAAAAAGTAGAACGTATAAAAAGTTACTTATATTAAATTTTCAATATTTATTAATAATTAATGAATCATTATTACTTATTAATTGTCAATATTAAATTGTCAATATTAATATGTATTTTCAAAGGAAGTTAATAATACTAACTAAAACGTATTAAAAGTCACTTTAACATTGCAGCATATTGTTTTTACTATGTGCCCAAAAAGTAGCATGGACTTTTGCTTTTGCATTCACTGTTGATTTTAGTGAGTGACAAGCGAAAGCAAACGATCGTGATCGCACATCGTTAGTGTCTGTGTGAAAATACGAACTCAAATTGCACAATGTGCAACTTTTGGCCGGCTCTGATTTAGATTATAAGGGACAGAAAATTTTATAAATACAAATGCAAACGAAAGCTCTTCGTTGAAACAGAATTCTTGTATATGTATTTAATTAGCGAGCTTTGCTCATATTGCTTTACACAATGGCTTTTGTTATTGATATTAGAGAAAAATTGTAAGTTTACAAACGGCGATGGTTACTAGGACATTTTTCTGAATTTCAGTTCTTCATCAGCTAGCTTTTCGGGAGCTGAGCATTGAACTCGAATCTCCAACATTCATATCAGTGCAAAGGGGAATGCCTTTAGCTGCTGAGCCATATGAATTGCCCGTTATTCGCTGTACAATTGGTCTCTAAAAGTTGCCTTTTTGTTTCTATTCCTTTTAATCACCATGTAGGCACATACACTCTGTATGTAGTTTATTCCTAATAGTGTGGATATGACTTTTAGGCGCGCTTTTGAAAGCTTAGTAACATTTGTTCGAATTTTTTACAGTATTTGTTTTTTTTTTAGTACTTCCGCTGTTACTATTTTATCAATATGATCATATGTATTTAATTAGCCAGCTTTGCTCATATCATATCAAAATCAGGAAAACGCAAAAAATTACAAACATATTCTACAAACAATAAGTCTCTTAGTCAAAACGTATCCACAACAATAAATAAAATATTCAAAAAGTTAATAAATTCACCAACAAAATTTTTTTAGGTTATGGATATGGCGAAAAACCAAAAACCAATTGGTTAACTATGGTATATTTATGGCTTTAGCATTATGGTATGGCACCATTAATCGATTACATTGATTTCCATAAGGTTGGTTCGATCAGCTGTTTTATTTGGTTAGGGATAAATCACCATGAATTGTTGGATCAGCTGTTTTATATGGCAAGTTACAGTCACCCTGTGTTGGTGAAAACGAATATTTTAAATAAAGCAATCTGAAGAATTGCTATCCTCCAGTCATGACTCAATTATAAAGCTGGCTCATTTCGTCAGCTGATTTAGCTTTTTTAAGGGCACTGGCGCAGGGATTTCAAAATAAGAATAAAAATTCAAAATGTAACGACCACTTCGATAATTATTTACTGCCGCGGTTGTATACTTGATATTAAAAAAGTACAAATCAGCTGTCACGCCATGACAGCGTGTTTATATTTTTATTTCACTGGACTATTCATTTTGAAATCAAAAAATATTTAAAATTTTCAATTAATTAAAATTTATAGCGAAAAACCATGCCATGATTTGAAAAATTATTTTAAACGTTTTCTTCAACTAAACGAAAAAAGTGGCTTACAATTTTGTGCATAAATTTTACAATTTGTTATTGTTAATAATACATTTTTTCTTTACAGATTCAATAAGGAAAAGGCGAAGCAACGTAGCGTCGTTCAATTTGGTGAGTATTATAATTGAATTTCAATGATTGTAATTATGGTATGGAAAATATTGCAAGTCACACAGACGCAATGTTGAATATATTTTTTAACTAGGCAATTTGCAATATTTACATATACCTTGTATTAATGTTTATTATAAAGTTTTTTTAATTTCTTCTATCAGATACTCTTTACTGGACTTTTGACTGCAGCTGGTGAGTATTTGGAACACCTTTTAGTGAAATCCCAGTCAAAAACGTTGTAGCTATTTACGCCAGCATGACACCCTTAATAAACGTCCAAAAATGTCGAGAGGGGTATGAAAAGACGCATTTTTGATACATGAAAACGGAAGTCAAGAGATTGACAACGTTCGAATACTATTCACGAAATATCGAAAAATGGCACCGGACCCCTCCGAAACCGTGATTGGGATCCATAGTATTTTTGGGCTGAAAATATTTTGACCGGCGTGAGGTCACAATTAAATCCGTGCAAAATCCCTTTGTACACAACTTTTTTTTCTGTGCAAAACAAAGTTACAATAACCACATAAAATGTTCCAATTTCTATTACAAATATCTCTTCGCCGATGCAAAATTTTTTGTTTCGGTTTTCGGATCAGCGATCATGGGTTCAAAACGCGTCTTTTTATACTCCTCAATATTTTTGGACGTATATTGAGAGATTCATGTTGTTGTATAGAATAACAATAACCCAAAGGCGTAACAGAAAATTTTTTTAATAGTTTACCAACAGGAGTCGACATCTGATACGGCGGGTGCATTTGGGAATTTTAACACCTCTTCCGATATTTTTGGACGCAACTTAGCAGTCGATCGCTTTTCTAGACTTTTAACCTGAAACCGAAACATTTTGTGAATATGTGAAATTCTTTATATGTAGCAATTTTCTCATTTTTTTTTTCAGAAAATGGTAAACCAATTTTGTATAGTTGGGTGCGGGTTAGGGGTACCGCTTTATCCCTTCCCACCGGAGGGAGAAATAGACAGGTGAGTAAAAAATGTTTATAAATATGTGTTTTAAAGTCTTAATACAGTGGTCGAAATGGGCAGAGGCTCCAAATCCTCAAATGCGATCCCCAAACAGAAAATCCCGAAATGCAAAATCCCTAAATACAAAATCTGCAAATACCACGACCCATTCGAACAATTACTTCTTAATAATTTTTGCACATAATAACTTTACGTATACCGACCTTCACCAATATTACAAACTCAATGGGACAAATAAGTCGAGGGCTTGCAAAGTGATCAGTGACACCCTCCGCCCCTCCCCCTCTGGTGCAAAATCTATAAATTATTATAATTCAATAAATTTTGGTATCTGGCTCATACAAATCGGGGTCTAAACAATTTTGAAAAAACGACCAGAGGTGCTCTCCTCCTCCCGCTATCCGCCCTCCTTCAATTGTTTTTTTAGCACGCTTTTATCAACTTTACCTGTATGTTTGCTTGTTTGTAACTTCTTCAAGGTCATATAGACCCCCTTCCGGGATCATATCTGGAATTTCTTCCAATTTCCTTAAAAAAAAACAATACTTTTTGTCCTTCAATTTTCTTTGCATCCCATTCTACTAACTTCTAGAGCACGCTTCTAACTACATATAATAAAAAATTAAAACAAAAATTTAAAAGTGTAAAACTAGACCAATATATATATCTCTTTATTTCAGCGGAGATGTAAACAAGTAAATAAAACACACCTTCTTTTTTTGCAATCTGTCTATATCTTGACAACCGGAAATTGACAATCATCTTTCTTCTTTCGCATAGTTGCATTAGTTCTCAATATGATATTTTGACGAACATTAGCAACACTAAGGGATACTATCATCTCTAAGCCGATGCTAAGCAGTGACTTGTATGCAGATCAATAAATCAATCATTATGTCTACCCATATGTCCATACGAGCAGCGGAGAAGAGACGCACAAACACATGCATATATCTTATCTGAGATGCTCACAAAAGAAGGCAATATTTTGTGCAAGTATTACTCACGTATACACGCGCATATGAGAAGCTATAAACGTAGTTGGGGCTGGTGATTTTGTAGCTGATAACTAACTAGTAAACTCTAGAATAGAAAAGCCTAGAAATATGCAACGAAGAAACCAGACAGTATAAGAGGCAGCAACAGTAGAGGCACGACAATCTGTTTGATTTAAGACGCTATCTGGCGAGCAATAGTAGTGTTATAGTGAAGTACTTTAATAAAGGCCATTTTGCATTATTGAATAGTGGAGTTATTTATTCAACAGTTTAGTGATTCGAACGTTAGCAGAAGATTGCAAATGAGAGGAATTGCACTAAATTCGTTACAATTGGTGTCAGAAGAGGAATTGTTGAATAAATTCCGAAGATTTAGAGTGCAACAAGGACATGGCAAAGTGGAGTGAATTGAAGATCCAGCAATTGAAGAAGGAGTTGGAGAGACGTGGATTGAATACAATCGGCAATAAACTCGAAGTTCAGGCAAGAATTCAAGAGGCATTGGAAGCAGAAGGAATTAACGTGGAAGAGTATGTCTTTCATCTTGATGGCGACGAGACACCAACAAAAATTGAGGAGAAAAACCAAACACCGCAGACAATGGCGAACACAGACTTGAACACAATATTAGTTGCGATGTCAGCACAAACGTCGACAGTAACATCCAAAATTGAAAAACAACTAGAATCGCAGGAGACACGTTAGCATCCAAGATGGAGGCACAGGAGGCACGCATATCCGAAATGTTGTCGCAAATGTCATCTCAGCTGGAATCGCTGGAGAACCGTATAACAGCGAAGAGTGAAGCACAGGAAACACAAATTTCATCACAGCTGGAAGAACAAAAGACATATATCGCAACTCAACTGAAATAACAAGAGACACGCATAACAGTACAATTAGAAGCACAAGAGGCGCGTATATCATCAAAACTCAAAGCGCGCATGGACGAAAAAATAATGCAGTTTGAAGAAAAATTCCAGGCAGGGGTGGAGGCTTTGAGAGGTCGTATACAGGAATTGCTACTTAATCGCCCGGCTGCTTCAGCGAGTAATACGAAGGTAAAAACTTCATCTTTTGACGGTTCTGTTCCTTTCCAGATCTTCAAACTACAGTTTGAGAAGACCGCAGCAGTGAACAACTGAAATGCGGAAGATAAAGTTGCTGCACTGTTCGTGGCATTGAAAGGGCCTCTGAGCGGAAATTTTACAGACGGTTCCAGAGTACGAACAGTTATGAAGCATTGATGGCCGCTGTCAAGAGACGTTATGGAAGCGAGCATAGAAAATAGATATACCAAATTCAGTTGCAAAACCGTTACCAAAAAGCAAATTAGACATTGCAGGAATTTGCTTCGGATGTTGAAAGATTGGCTCATCTTGCAAATGCCGACGCACCCGTGGAATACACTGAAAAGGTAAAGATTCAAAGCTTTATAAACAGCATACGGGACGTCGAAACGAACCGAGCCACATACGCAAACCCAAAACCTACATTCACAGAAACGGTATCACATGCTCTGATTCAGGAAACAGCATCGCTTCTGTGTAAGCCAGCGTTCAAAGCACGCCGTGTGGAGGTGGAAAGGGCAGACTGGGTGAACACATCATTGGAGGCGCTGAAAGGATCGCAAACCCGAAGTGAAAGAGTTATCAAATGCTTCAAATGTGGGAAGCCCGGTCACATTGCACGTCATTGCAATCTTGATTCTAGTGGTTTCAACAGCATGGGTGGTCTTAATAACAAAGCTGGAGGGGATGTGCAAGAGCGAGTAAGATGTAGAGATCGAGAGCTAGATCCAGCTATTAAATGCCCTGTGATATCTGTGTCGCAAATTGGTTGAAAATCGAGCAGTCTTACCGTCAGAGGGAATGTGGATGGCAAAGAACGTGTACTGATTGTAGATACGTGCGCATCTCATTCCTTAATCCGATCTGACTTGGATAACAGGACATTAAAACCGTTACCTGGAGCAAGGTTGCGTACGATCACTGGCGAGTATAAACAAGTCCAGAACAAGGATGTGCCACTTAACTTCAGTTTTGAAAAAGGGTTCAGCAGTAATCGAGTGCTGGTGAAAGAGATTCGACAAAAACTACAAAAGTCAAAGGCAGCAGATCGGGCAAGGTTTGATGGAACGAATGGGCCAAACAAATCAAAACCAAAGGTACCTGCGAGAACAACACTGGCATTGACAAACCCTAAGGGACGCACTGAAAGAATTTTCCAGAAAAGAATGCAAGGGTGGTTTCAAACCAGCGCGCACTACTGTTGTGAAACGTCAAGACGATACTGATTATGCAAAGTCAATCGGTCAAGATCAAGCTCTGCGAAGTAGTTGTTCATTGGCCAAACAACAGAGTGCGAGGGAATGATCCAGGATAATGAGTAGTAAGATGAAACGCAGGTACGATGAGAACAATAATTCAGAAGGTTTCTTGGAGGGAGATTTGGTACTGTTATAAAAAACCTCAACGGCAGAAAGGTGTTCCACCCAAATCTCGGTGCAGTTGGGAAGGCCCATACAAAGTTGTGAAGAAGATCAGTGATACCATCTACCGCATACAAACCATTGGGAAACCACGAAGTTGAAGATTGGTATATTTGGAGATGCAGCGGCGTTTTGATCAGGAAATTTGCCTGATCGGGACGATCAGACTTAGGTGGAGCGCAGTGTGACGAACATTAGCAACACTAAGGGACACTATCATCTCTCAGCCGATGCTAAGCAGTGACTTGTATGCACATCATTAAGTCAATCATTATGTCTATCCATATGTCCATACGAGCAGCGGAGAAGAGACGCACAAACACATGCAAATATCTTATCTGAGATGCTCACAAAAGAAGGCAATATTTTGTGCAAGTATTACTCACGTATACACGCGCATATGAGAAGCTATAAACGTTGTTGTGGCTGGTGATTTTGTAGCTGATAACTAACTAGTAAATTCTAGAATAGAAAAGCGTAGAAGTATGCAACGAGAAACCCAGACAGTATAAGAGGCAGCAACAATAGAGGCGCGACAATCGGTTTGATTTAAGACGCTATCTGGCGAGCAATAGTAGTGTTATAGTGAAGTACTTTAATAAAGGCCATTTTGCATTATTGAATATTGGAGTTATTTATTCAACAGTTTAGTGATTCGAACGTTAGTAGAAGGTTGCAAATAAGAGAAATTGCAGTAAATTAGTTACAATATATTTCGTAATCTAGTACAATACAATAATACAATTCACTAGCCGTTTCCAGAGTCAGCATCTTACAATAGCATAAATGCGACAAAATTTTTAAGAGTCCCATTTTTGATGGTTATAATAATATTCGCACTTCTTGACGGCTTTTCCATTTGTTATGTTAAAGTTTTTTAACCTTGACTTTCACTTTCATTAAATAACCTTGACTTCCATGCTACATTTTACTATATCAACTGACTAATCTTTCAAACCCATTTATGCTTCGTAGTTCCCTCATATAGACATCTATGTACATTACATTTCTTGTGCATACGTTTGAATTAATGCATGCTCTTTTGTTTTCTTTCTGCTTTCATTAGGCGGCGTGAATGGTTGCGGCTGTTGGGTGTTACTGGCATGCCAAAGGCATTTCTCCCACAAGGTGAGAGAGGGCGGTTACTTTACAAAACCGCATTGCCTGACATAAATTTAAAGTTTTAGAGCCTCCGGTGACAGTCGATGAGAAAAATTACTTGGGTAGTACATTTGACCCTAAATTCCCTTCACCTAATGGAAGTTCAGATAAGGCAATGTAGTGTTAGGCATAGAAGATTTTCAACCTGTCCACTTGTCGCCCACAGAGGCAGAAATGACGCCATCTCCAATCACAGTTGCGCCTTCTCTTGAAGCTAACGTTCTAGGTGTCGAGGATTTACAGCCGGTACCTTTGTCGCCCAGAGAGGCAGAATGGATTTTAACCCCAGATATGGTTGAAGCATTAGGCATAGAAGATTTTCAACCTGTCCACTTGTCGCCCACAGAGGCAGAAATGACGCCATCTCCAATCACAGTTGACTCCTCTCTTGAAGCTAAAGTTTTAGGCGTCGAATATTTACAGCCGGTAGCTTTGTCGCCCAGAGAGGCAGAATGGACTTTAACCCCATGGTTGAAGTATCCTTTGATGAATTCCATCTTCCCTCCTCGGATGTTGAGTTGAACTCCTCTTTAACTACTCTAATCCAAATAGGGGCTAATAGCAGACAAACCCAAACATCTGACTGATGGAACTCCTAGAAAAAGAAAGTACCGGGAAATTATAAAAGAAAAAGATGAGGAGTTGGGTAGGCTACGCGAAAGGGTAGCCATTTTAGAAAAAATGGTTTTAGTTAAGAGGTTAATTCGAATTTAACTGTAGAATGGCAGGACAGTCAAATATAAGAAATATATGCCAAATTGCCCCCACATGTGGCAGAATGTGTGAGGAACTGTCTTAAAAACACACCTCGAACTCCTAAGGGATATAGATTTGGCAGGGAGCTAAAACGTTAGCACTAGCTGTTAATTTTATTGCTCCTTTAGCTTATAGGTAGGTACCCTCAGCCCCTATTCACCTGGCCATACAGAAAAACATTGGAACAGTTTGTTCAAAGTTGGCCACGTAACCCTGGCTGCAGCTACAGCAGCATAAAAGCTCTAGAGCTGAGAAGCCGTGGCTTCACAGAGGCACAGAAGTATGTTTCTATCTGCTGTGATGAAATGTCCCTGGAAGTGCATGTCCAATTTGAAAGGAATGGGGATTTAGTTATGGGACTGGAGGACTATGGCGATGAAAATCGCACATCCAGGGTAGCTACAAGCGTTTTAGCTGTCCTTGTCCAAGGCATCGGTGGGGAGGCTTGGACCCATCCTTTGGCATACTTTTTTGTGCGCAAAACGTGCCCAGGATCTGTTTTAAAACAATATGTGTTTGAAGTTATAACTCAGCTTCAGAGTATTGGACTTCATCCCTGCCAAATAGTAACCGACCAAGGGCCGAATTTTGTAGGGTTTTCAAATATGGTGTGTGTCTCTCGGGAAAGTCCCTTCTTCGAGGTTAACGGTCATAGAATATTTTATTTCTTTGATTCCCCACATCTCATCAAAACTACTAGAAACTCTTTGGAAAATAACAAAAATAGAGTATTTTTTCAAGACCGCCCTGTAGATTGGATGGATATTGTACATCTTTATAAACAAGGGTCTCAGTATGATATTTCATGTATACATAAATTAACCGAAAAACATGTAAGACCGAAAGTGTTCGATAAAATGAGCGTACATTTAGCTACAAAGGTCTTTAGTAATTCTGTGGCAAGTGCAATTTTCGCTATCTACAGCTTCGGGGTTTTTAAATCGTTCCAAATCTCCATCCTTTTTTAACACTGCCGAGTTCGTCCTTTTTTTCGATAAACTTTTTAATATATTTAATAGCAGCTACTTTGGAAAAGTCGGAAATTTTAAAGAGCCATTTCAAAGTACTGCGGACCAATTGAATTTTCTTGACGAGGCAGAGCAGTTCTTAAGCCCAATTAAAGTTTACGAGAAAGAATGTGATATTACCAACACTTATATCTTTTTAAAAGGTTGGCTCTTAAATATAAGTAGTTTGCGTCATTTGTGGCTGTTTAGGCAGGATGCCTAACTTTTCCGCATCTGATTGCGACCCCCCCAATGCAACTCTGCAAATCGATACTCGAATTAATTTATAACCACCCACACCATCACCCTCATGCATGTGCATGCATGTACATGCGCGTGTATGTGTGCTTTTTGTCAGCACTCATGCATATGCATGTCGGGGTTGATGTGTGGGTGCCTTTCCCCTCCAAAACGGAGGATTTTGCGGGTCAACGGTTGTAGCTTGCTATACAACCGGCCTCTTTGATCTCAACAGCCAACCAGCTAACATCTGCCGCCAGCGATCTCCACTGTGTTCCAGCATATTCAGGTAATATTGTAACAAGTTTATTTTACCTCTACCCAATAAAGTGCATTTTTATAACGAGGAAACTCCTCCCGTGTTCTTCTTCATTTCCTTTTGAGTGCATCATCCATTGAGCGAGATCGACCCTTGTGCGCCTACCCACTGCCGGTTTACGACGCATTCAGGCCGAACATTTGGTCCTTCTCACCAGGAATTAGAACAGAGCGCCTATATACAGTCCACATCCACACAAAATCTTCTATATACACTTTGATGGTAAAATTCTTTTAAGAAGCTGAAATACACGTTTGGTGGTACACTTTGGTGGTAAAATTCTTTTGGTGACATTAAAATCATAGCTGATCGCACACACTTAAAAATTCCTCATAAAAAATTTATCCGGGAAAAAAGTATTATTTTCACATCAGCGTCAATCACTGAGCAATCGACAGCGAGCGGAAGCCACTGCAAGACATCAAGCCATCTTACCACATAAGCACCACTATACAAATCGCCATAAAAAGCCAGAGTAAGTGCAATATTTCTTGCCACATTTTTTTGGTTGGTTAAAAACAATAAATAAAAAGTGCGAAAAATCATTTAAAGTGCCATACGTGATTGCAGTTAACCGCGAAAAGTGTGAAAAAACTGTGTAGTGCCAAAAAAGAAAATAAGTGCAAACGCGTTGCATTAACGTCGGTTAAGATTCCTTGTGACTATCTGGTCTGTCCCCCCACCAGCGGTAAGGCTCTCCAGACACAGCACAGGGAAGAGGTGCACATAACCTCACTACACACAAAAATTTCACGCCATTTGACTGCGGCAAAATTTAATTTCTTTTGCGTCACTAATTTCCTTAATCAATCTTGTTACACAGTTTTTTGTTCTTTGTTGCATAAGATCTATTTCACGATTTCACACTTTTCGTCGAGTTTTATATCAACGCGCGCACTTAATAAAATTAAAGATTGAGTTGGCGAGTGGCCCCCTTTGCCTCACACAGCACACATTGGTGTTACTCCCCCTGCTCTCTGTCTGACAGCACAAATAATCTGCAAATTTATTTACACACACCGATACATACATACTTATATATACGTGCGGGTGGCAATAGGTTACACCATTACCTATCTTCACTTTTGAGAAAATATCAGACAAGTCGGCCAAATCTGAAATAAATAAATAAAAAGCGACTTTTCAAAGCATTGTTTCTTTTTTGTTCAAAGAATTAGTTGGGTTTTAGTTGTAAAATGGAAACATATATCCGATCAGCTGAGTTAATCTCAGAGTTTGAACAGCAGTACAGCCTTATTCCAGAGGAAAGTCATAATAAGCACACTCTTGCGATACAGCAAGAAGAGTTGCGCTCCTTATGGAAGAAGGTTAAGTCTGTGTTTGACTCACTGATGGGATCAGAAGATGTCGACGCAAATGATGTGTTGGCCATCCGGAAAAAACAGATCTCTACCTACGCAATATATATGCGATGCTTATCCACAATATCTGCTGAGGCAGAGAAATTTAAAAAAGTAGAAAATAGTGCTATCTCGGAGCAAGCACCCCCAGCCGCACCTCGCGGGCATAAGATCCGCCTCCCTCCTTGCGACACGGAGATTTTCAAAGGTGACTATTTATCATGGCCAACCTTTCGCGATCTGTTTACGGCCATATACATAAATAATTCTGACCTACAGGGGGTGGAAAAACTGTTCCATCTGAACAACAAGACACAGGGCGAGGCCAAGGATATTGTAAAAAAATGCCCTCTGACAAATGATGGATTCGATATGGCCTGGAAAAACCTGTGCGAAAGGTATGAAAACAAGCGTATATTAGTCAACACGCAATTGCAAATTCTTTTTAATTTAAAGAAGGTAGAGAGTGAGTGTGGGAGCGCGTTAAAGAAACTACATAGCGATATAAACAATTGTCTATCGTCCCTCAAGTGTCACAAAATCGACACATCCAATTGGGATGCAATACTAACATATTTGTGTTCGACAAAGTTACCGGAAAGTACCCTGGCTCTATGGGAACAAAGCATAGACCACAAAATGGACATATCTAAATGGGAAGATATGGACAAATTTCTATCAAATAGGTTTCAGACACTGGAAACAGTGTCTAGCTTCACTGGCACTAACGCCCAAAAGGGACAAAAGCCATCAAATACTCGGCATACAACCGAAACCCCCATAAAAAGACTTGGTGCCTTCCAAACGAAGGTATCAAAACCTACCTCAAAATCAACTTCAAGGGTTTTTTGTAAAATGTGCAAAGCTGAACACAGGTTACGGAATTGTCCCCGATTCTGTGATCTGACCCCAGTGGAGAGAATCAACTTCATCAAATCCACGGGGGGATGCCTGAACTGCTTATCCCCAGGACACACAGTGACGAGGTGCACCAGTTCGTACAACTGTGCCAAATGCCACTCTCGTCACCACACGCTCCTGCATGCGGATACAGTTCAGCAACCTACGAGGCGCAATCCATTCAAAGACGCGGATAATATCCCGTCGACTTCAGCACAAGCACAAAGAAGACAGGAATCGGGGCAACCAAATTCTTCTGCGAACCAGAATGTAAAATCCTGTCATGCTAATTCCAGCACAGGCGTGCTATTAGGAACTGCTCGCGTACACATTCATCATAATGGTACCGACTTCTCCGCGCGGGCATTAATTGATTCAGGGTCTGAATGCTCTTTCATGACAGAAAGACTAAAACGCAGAATCAATTTGCCGGCAAGGAAAATGCATGCCCAAGTTTCAGGCATCACCAACGCAGTATCTGCTCAAGTTAAAGAGGCATCCACCATCGAGCTACGTTCACCAGTGGACCCATGCTTTAGCTTGACTACTCCTGTTCTAATTTTAGCCAAACTAACTGGTAATCTGCCATCCTGCCATGTCGAAACAATGGCGATGCAGGCGTTCCCAGGCTTAGTTTTGGCAGACAAGAGGTTCTACGTCAATGAAGATGTAGACCTCATACTTGGTGGCGATATATATCCCCAAATTATACTAAGCGGTCTAAAAAAGAATGTACTTAATACACTTCTGGCCCAAGAGACAGTGTTCGGTTGGATACTAACCGGTCGTATTGAAGCACCGAATCCAACAAAGAACATTGTGTCGTTTTACAACGAAGTCGCGCTGGACAACCAACTAAAAGCTTTCTGGGAGTTAGAAAATTTGCCAAAAGGCAAAAGCATTAATGCAGATGACGCATATTGCGAACAGCTGTATAAAGAAACAACAAGAAGAAACGAAGATGGGAGGTATATAGTATCCCTCCCATTCAAGCAAGGCTACTCAGAAGAGCTGAGTTTAGGAGGATCCCTTAAGCGCGCATTCTCACAATACTACCGAAACGAGTCCCGGTTAATAAAAAATCCGGACTTAGGGAAAGAATATATTAGGGTACTCTCAGAATACGAGACTCTTGGACATATGAAAAAAATCAGCAGTGTCGTCGCAGCAGATGAAACAAATAATTACTTTCTGCCACACCACGCCGTTGTCAAAGCAGAAAGTATAACGACGAAAGTCCGAGTCGTTTTCAATGCCTCAAGCCCGACGGCCAATGGCAGCAGTCTAAACGACATTCTCCTACCTGGTCCAATACTACAAGCAGATCTCCCAATTCTTATTCTGCGTTGGAGACTCTATCGATATGTCTTCAATAGCGATATAGAGAAAATGTATAGGCAAATTTGGATGGATGCCAACCATACCAAATTTCAGAGGATTGTTTTCCGAAAAGACATTAGTGAACCAATAGGCCTCTACGAGTTAAAGACTGTGACGTTCGGAGTTAACTGCGCTCCATACCTGGCCATCAGAACGCTTCTACAGCTGGCGGACGATGTGGGACATTCCCATCCAACAGCATCGAGCATCCTGCGAGAATGCATGTATGTAGACGACGTATTAGCGGGAGGACACACCATCGCATCGGCCATTAAGGCAAGAGATGAAATACGACAGGCACTACAGTCAGCTGGTTTTCCACTTCGGAAATGGACATCAAACTCGGAGGCAGTTCTAAAAGACATCCCGAAAACTGATCGACTAAGCGAAGACTTTCTGGCGTTCGAAGACACCAGCACCGTGAAGGCATTGGGCATAAGATGGAATGCGCACTCCGATCTCTTTTATTTTAAAGCAGGACCACTGGAGGATCCAGAAAAACTAACTAAGCGAGAAATTTTGTCAGCCATCGCCAAGCTGTTCGACCCATTAGGGTGGCTCGCCCCAATGGTCATAGTGGCGAAAATATTAATGCAGAATATTTGGTTAGAAGGCACCGGATGGGATGAGCCTGTCTCACCAAATACATTAGAACGGTGGAAAACCTTCACCCAACACTATGGCGAAATAGATAACATACGGATACCGCGGTGGGTAAATTTTTCACCGGAAGGCGAAATAGAAATCCACGGTTTCTGTGACGCTTCCGAGAAAGCATATGCTGCAGCGATATATATGCGCGTAAAAAGAGACGATCAGGTTTTCATACACTTACTCTTAGCAAAAACCAGAGTAGCTCCAGTGAAAACCATCTCGCTACCACGTTTAGAACTCTGCGGCGCCGTGCTTCTCGCAGAAATGATGGAATCAATATTCCGAAATATTCATTTGGGACCAGTAAAAGTTCGCCTCTGGACGGATTCAACCATCGTACTCGCATGGATACGCAAGCCGCCCTGTACTTGGTCAACCTTCGTCGCACATCGAATCACCAAGATCCTCGATATGATCGGTAATAAGGACTGGCTTCACGTTGACTCGGAATCTAACCCAGCGGACTTAGGGAGCAGAGGACTACAAGCGTCAGATTTAGTCAACAATTCGTTGTGGTGGCAGGGACCTTCTTGGCTGCAAGAAGACAATTCCCACTGGCCAGCACAAGACACCGAATACAACACGTCAATGGAGGAAAAGCGGATAAAGGTTCATGCAGCGTCAGTAAACAACAACCCTAACATCCTTGATAGGTTCTCCGACCTTTCAAGGGCGCTGCGGGTTATATCTTACATTTTTCGATTTGCCCGCCGAACACATCCCAAAACTAGAGTTTCCTTCAATAGGCAGTCTCATACAATCGCACCTGATGAAATCGAAACTACGTCACAACGATTGATAGCTATATGCCAAAGGAAATATTATCAAGCAGAGTATGCCAACTTGAAGTCAGGGAAACCAATTCATGGGAAGAGTGAAATTTTACCCTTAAACCCATTTATCGATTCTGATGGTATAATCAGAACTGGTGGTAGGATTAACGCATCCAAAGATATGCCCTACAACGAACGACACCCAATTATCCTGCCGTACACTTGTCGGCTATCCAGACTCCTAGTTGAGTTTATACACAAGATCTCCCTCCATGGAGAAAACCAGCTGATGCTACGCTTTATTCGCACTCAGTACTGGATACCGCGTGTTAAAACCATGATTAGGTCTGTCATCCACAAATGTAAAGTGTGTACTATTTACAAGAAGCGGGCACAAACTCAACTCATGGGCATCCTTCCCAAGGAGCGCACCACTTTTGCCAGGGCCTTCACAAATACAGGGGTAGATTTCGCCGGACCTTTTGACATAAAGTCCTACCGAGGGAGAGGGTGTCGGACCTCAAAGGGATATGTATGTTTGTTCGTCTGCTTTTCAACGAAAGCTATTCATCTTGAAGCGACAAACGACCTTAGTACCGGGTCCTTCTTGGCTGCCTTTTCCAGATTTGTATCCAGACGAGGATGCCCAAAAAACGTCTACTCCGACAACGGTACAAACTTTGTCGGAGCTTCACGATCCTTGAGATCGGAGTTCAAGACATTTCTTCGGGAAGCGAGGGACGATACCATGAATAAATATAGCTACCAAACTCTCGCATGGCATTTCATACCCCCAGGTGCTCCTCACATGGGAGGCTTGTGGGAGGCAGGGGTAAAAAGTTTTAAAACCCACTATAAAAAAATCGCGTCCGACCATAAATATACCTTCGAGGAGTTTACGACCCTGTTATGCCGAATAGAGGCATGTCTTAACTCTAGACCACTGAGTCCCTCATCAAATGAATCTTCCGACCTGGAGCCGCTTACTCCAGGCCATTTTCTTGTGGGTGGGCATCTGTTAGCTCCACCCGAACTCGACTGTGACGAGAATCCTGCCTCAATAGTCAACAGATGGCAAAAAATGAAGGCCTTGCATCATACTTTCTGCCAAAGATGGAAATCGGAATATCTCACCGAGATCCAGAAACGATATAAGTGGAAACATCCACAATCCAATTTAAAATCCGGAGACCTGGTCGTTATCAAGGAGGATAACCTCCAACCTAACGAGTGGAGAATGGGGAGGATCGTCAACATACACCCAGGCTCTGACAACCGTGTGCGTGTTGTTGACGTCCAGACAACCAAGGGACAAATAACTAGACCAATTTCGAAATTGGTACTCCTTCCGTCCCACGACCAGGAGGAGGAAATGTAAGGGGCAAAATTCCGCCACACAAAACCCCAGAAAACCACAACACTATTTCCCCCGACTACCTACAATTAGAGGCCCACGGTTAGTGATAGCATCGAAAGCATCTTAAGGAACCCACGTCTTCGTGTCTCTCTATCCCTAAGCTTGTGTTTCTCCCGAGCCATATATTATCATCAACCCCCCGGTCTCGTGAGGGTGCAAGTCTACCGGAGGGGAAACCTAAGGCGTACTACGCGATGGCAATGGGGAAAGGGAGCTCGGGACATAAAGACGCGTTCAACCACGCGCCGTGATGCCCCGCTATCCCTAAGCTTGCGTCGCTCCCGAGGCCCTAATTATAATCAACCACCCCGGTCTCGTGATGGTGCGAGTCTACCGGAGGGCGATCCTACATCTTATTTTTATCTTTTTTTCTACCCCCGGTCTCGTCGTGTCGAGTCTGCCGGAGGGAATCCTACACCTGACTACTGTTGGGCAATGGGGAAAGGGAGCGAGATGCACGAGGACGCGGGAGAGCTTACCAAGAGCTCGCAAACAAAAAACATTTTTTTTTTCTGAGTTTTTTTTCAACAAGACTAACCGGGGGCCCCCTGAGCAGAAAACATCCCATTCACTCGTTCTCCCAGAACGAGGACACCAGAAAAAACCTACCGCAGAAGGGCGAACCGATCTGCCACAGAATCTAAGGGCGTTCGGCCCATTATCTATATTTTTTAAAGGAAAGATTCCACAGGTCAACCCAAATTCACTCGCTCCCCGAGCGAGGACACCAGAACCCTAACGCAGAACACGGTCTGCCACAGAATTGCAAATTCACGAAGACTTTTGAGTTAGATATAGGTACGCGATACGTCGCTCTCACCAAAAAGGGTAGTACACGATCTTAAGAATCAGTAAAACGAGGTCAGCAACCCCTGCTGCGATTCCCAATAGGCCTTATACTATTACATAGCCTTGGCTGGCTCTTGAAGAGAAGAGTAACCTGAGTAGACATAAGTCATTTTGCATCAAAATAACATCTTACAAATTCCATAACCCATACTAGCTTTCCATCAAATCATTAATCTTACTTTTCTCTTCGAGACTCCGAGGAAACTGCATTTACATTAAACAAAAGTGAGAGAGACGATGTAATGACCCTTGAGAGCGTAGAAATAAAAGATGGTTACTAAAACTGAGGGTATGCAAAGACTGTTGGTCCTATAATCAAAGAAGTAAGAATGGGGTACTCAACCTTTTAATGTTATTAGCGAGCACGGAAATCTAAGTTACGTTTCCTTTCCTTTTTTATGAAATTCTCAAATTTTTAAGGTTAAGGCACCAATAGCCGATGTCAGTAGATATGGCTAAGAAAAAAAATGGTTACGCCTAAGGCAGTATGACTACTGAACTTAAATTAACATATATCTTAACACCACTAGCTACTCTAGTTGCAAATATCTTCCCAGGTTAAACCCAAAGCGATCGCACTATAACTCCCCAGTAGAAGACATAAACATATCAAGCGTGTATTTAATAAAAGGTTTCCACATACCAATTTGTTTTCTACCACAGATTTTTTGTGCTGCTGCAATCGTCAGTAATCTCTCCTTATCGACAAATCGTTGTTGTTCATCCTTTAAAAGACGCATTATGATCTTTGAAGTGACTGATCTAAAATTTTCGTTGAACATCTAACAATTATTAAGTAAAAATGTTAGAAATAAATATTGGCTTGCTTTTGTTTAAAACAACCTACCGCTCCCTTCATTGCACTAAATGAGCATTTCGCTATCAATTCCAAACAACGTACAGTATTTCTGAAATCCTTTAAATCATCCAAAGTATTTGCAATGAAGATATCCAACCATCATCATGAGCCAAACAAAACAATTTAGTATTAATATAAAATTATACAAATATGTCGGCCATCGATGAATTTGAAACAAAAATTGCTGAAATACATCTCCAGTGGCAGCTGCAAAAGAGCAAAACAAGAGCGGCGAGGGAACGTATTGACAAAATGTCTTCCGAAGTGGTTGACTCTAATCCCTACAGTCGCCTTATGGCACTGCAATGTATGGGTATTGTAAAGGAATATGAACGCATACGCGAAAAAAAACCATCGCTATTGTTGGAGTTGGTGGCGTCGGAAGTGTTACGGCTGATATGTTAACGAGATGTGGAGTTGGGAAACTTATATTATTTGACTATGATAAAGTTGAGTTGGCAAATATGAATCGACTCTTTTTCACACCCGATCAAGCAGGTTTTATCCAAGGTGGAAGCAGCGGCGCGTACATTGAGCTCCATAAACCCTGATGTTAATATCGTAACTCACAACTACAACATAACTACTGTGGAATCATTTGATAAATTCTTAAATACTATAGCCCATGGTGGTATACAATCAAATACGCCGGTCGATCTGGTTTTAAGTTGTGTAGACAATTTTGAAGCACGCATGGCCCATGGTGGTATACAATCAAATACGCCGGTCGATCTGGTTTTAAGTTGTGTAGACAATTTTGAAGCACGCATGGCCATTAATACGGCATGCAATGAGCTCAACTTGAATTGGTTGGATTCCAGTGTATCTGAGAATGCCGTTTCAGGGCATATACAATTTATACGTCCTGGCGAAACTGCTTGCTTCGGTTGTGCACCACCACTTGTTGTAGCAGAACATATTAATGAGCGTACATTGAAACGTGAAGGGGTATGTGACGCTTCTTTACCCACTACAATGGGTATAACAGCTGGGATGTTAGTCAAAAATACTCTTAAATATCTACTAAATTTTGGTGAAGTATCAGACTATTTGGGTTATAATGCAATGAATGGTTTCTTCCCTCGTATGAGTTTAAGACCAAATCCACAATGTGATGATCGACCTTGTCAGGACCGACAGAAAGAATATCAGGCGCGTCCTAAAGCAGTGATTAAAGAGGACGTTGGAGCAGACGATCTGCCCATACATGAAACAAATGAATGGGGTATCGAGCTTGTGGATGACTCGCCTGATGTAGAAGATTCGATTGCTACGGTGTCTGTTGGGGGTAATGTTGCAGATGGCCTGCGTTTAGCTTATGAAGCTCCTGTAAAGACTAGATCCGCAGATGCTGGAGCTGTTTCTGGAAATACGGAGGTAGATTTAGATGAATTATTTGCCCAAATGAAGGCGTTGTAGGGTTAAGTGTTAGTATTCTAAAAGAGATGATACCTAGCATTAATATTAAGTAAACATGCCGGTCGGTATGACCATTACAATATTCATGACATGGTACGCATTCGTGACCCTCCTTTGGATTACCAACATACAGCGGTCTACACTTTTCGCATTGATCACCTTTTGTATTATTATGACATTCTAAGCAGACATCCAAACGATCTGGACCTTCACAATTCGAGTGACCATTAATAAACATTGTATGCTACAATTAGCGCCAACATAACCAAAATCACATGTGCAATTATCAGGCTTAATACATTTGCCTCGTACGCAACCCTGACTACAAACTGGCGAACAGGTGCCATTCTCATCACGATATCCCACACCCCATTGACATGTATAGCCAACTTCTGTATCGATACAGCGTTCCGATATGGGATTACAATTGTGATGACCACTCTCGCATTCACTCTCTGCAGGACACTTAACATAATGCCATGAGACAACATCAGCTGGTGTTAATTGTGTGTCATTACGGCATGAAGTATAAATGAGATCGCAGGTAGAACACGAAGGATCTTCTTGTTTATTCTCCAGAGAGCCTTCCGTGCAAACACCATCACCATTATAACCATCACGCGCACCCCAACCACAATGCGCATGCTCCAAACAGGAAGAACAATGATCGTACCCATTACATGGTTCTGGACAATGTGTAGTCTCATTCGTTTCTAATACGAGGCCACAAACACCACCAGCGCAGAGGTTGTGATTGTGGTGAAATGCAGCTATTCAACATAGTGGACCATTTACAATCTTTAGGATTCTCATCATCGTTCGTCGACAAACAAGTGCTGCAGCTCTTATAAATCTGACATGGCATTGGGCATGGCCCAATTATACGATATTGATTTTGTTCAACCAATTCTTTGTTATGCATTCGATAGTACCCAATTCACGTTGTGCCCATTCACAGTTCTCATTCATTACACAAACTTCACAGTGCAGTATATGACATTGAGGCTGCGGGCAGAGATTCAGCAAACCAACGCTAATTTCTTTACTACACCAAGTGCTATGACGTTCACAATCCACACCTGCCGGCACGCAACGTCCTTTAATGCCCCATTCGTCACACCACTGACAAATAGGTGTAGTCTCGATGTGCGTCGGCCATGAGGCAAGACAAGCGCACCAAGTACTAAAAGTGGAACAATTACGACGCGCCATCCATACATCATCACATGCAGCGCCGTTATTATAAATCAATGTACCATTATGATATTCACATACGCCAGCATCACCTTCGCTGTAGCAATACGATGCTGAACTGTATGTGCCTGTGACTGTGCAAAAGCTACAACCCTTATGATGCCGGCACAAATATTTGCTAGCGCCCCACACTTGACAAATATCATCGGGTAAATAAATGCGTGTGACATGGGATTGTGCGGCGCTACCATTTCAACCGCCTATTATATAAATTACGTTGCTCTCGTGACCGATCGAAATTGCTTCAGCGTACGTGGAATGCGGCAGCCTACCAACAACATGTACATCCTCTGTTAGACGTATTCATTGATTTCAATCATATATATAAGCTACAAGTACATCGCTAGCTTCATAAGGTTGCGTTCGTCCACCATAGACAATCATATATTTCTCGGGTGTGGCGGCCGAATGAAAATAACGTGCGCGTGGCCGCATTGCATCAGGACGCATGAGTTCTTTGAATGTCGGCAGTTCTGTCCAAGTCATTTTTTGTAAATTAAGCGCATACAGTTTATTCTGTGGCTCTACTGCCGAGTAACACCAAACACATAGAGTATATGCGCATCTGCTTGATACACCGTGCTATGACCATAGAGCACTGGCATGCGCATACCCAATGCAAGCAGCTGCTCCCAACCCGTTACCAGACGTGGAATATTCTTGCATACAATCGCTTCACAGTACATAGTACCTGCCATCACCAATACCTGAAACGAGAAAAGACAAAAGTAAAGAAGTTAGAAAATGTACAAAACACTAAAAAACGGAACGATACCGGCATACTTACCCATCCACTGTTCTGGACCTCCACCACCAGTCACCTGAAAAAGAAAAGAAAATGTATTAAAAATCTGAAATAACATAAAATATAGTTATTGAAATAAAATTATTGCAAAATATTTTACCACTTACCTTCTTGTCCAGCAATGCGTAAAATTCCACATGAATTGAAGCAAAAACGGTAAAATAAATCTTTCGATTCATTTTTGTTTTTGCTTCATTCTCTATACTGGAATGTTCAACCAACGTATGTACATATGTATGTATGTATTTCTACTTGGCTCGGCATATCATATTAGTGCTGCATTAAGTGACGCACACTGGTACCGAAAACCCGCAAAAGAAACAAAATCGGGATCGGCTTTTTTTGACCTGGGCAGTCCCAAAACATGCTTACGCACAAAAATACAGGCAAACACCTCCTTAAAAAATTAATTGCTCTCATTTACAAACAAAAAAAAAAAAAAAAATTTTTTTTCTCTTTGATTTTTTGATTTTTTTTGCCGTCGGCACTGCCTGCCTTTTGGCGGGGGGCAGGACTTGTTGTTTTTCAGCAACAAACATCACAAACAGTCATTATAAGGGCTCGGTACAAAACAATCCGAGTCCCGAAATAAAACAATCCCGACACGACAAAATCCCGAAATGGGAAAAGTTTACTGTTTCTACCGGCCTAGTGTGCTACTGCCCCAGTGACCTAGTTTTTTTTTTCAAGGGCAAGCAAATACATATATGTATATATATATACTCGCACACCACAAATTCACCATACCAGCTGTCAGCTAACCAAGAAATACACGACAGAGTTGCATGGTACATTTAGCATAATGGTACGTGCAGATAGAACGCGTCGTGAAGAACGCATCGCCAATCCGGATGCAAGCACCGGCAGTTGGTACACTTTCAAGTTTAATTACGATTTTCGCTATTCATCATGTGCTGTCGCACAAAATTAAATTCATACCTTCGTGAGCCTCTCCGCTTCGATTTAAACTCGGTTTATTCCCCTATTTTAACGTACGTTTGTTAATAAAATAACACGCGTATCACGAAAACAGGTAATTTTGCGCGGGTGGCTTGGAATCACGTCCGCTCCAATCTCCCACACACCGCAATCTTGCTGGTTATGTTGAAATATATAAGCTGCTCGAAATCACAGCACTAACTACTTTGCAAAAACGCTCTCGTCACTCCACGTTATTTGACTAGTCATTTTACGGTGACAGGTTATATTCGTAGTCACATTTGCATGGGCGTGGGTAGGTGTGACCAGGTGTTTTGTAGGGTAATAATATAATACACAACTGACGAAATACATGCGCTGCAGTGAAAAAGCGCATCACCCAACCAACCTCACGGCCACTCGCCCTGGCACATCCATAAAATGCCACAGTCGCCCTGAGAGCGACACGATACTTTAGACGCTGGAACGGAGACCTCGGCCTCTTCGTCCAGTCCCGAAAAACCTAAACCAAAATAATGCGAGTCTGGAACGGAGACTTCGGCCTCTTCGTCCAACCAACAAAAAAACCGCAAATCTGGAATGGAGACCTCGGCCTCTCCATCCGGAACGACAAAAACCACAGAATAACAAAAAATGGTGCCAATCTGGAACGGAGACCTCGGCCTCTTCGTCCAGCCTTACTGGCCATCGACTATACACCTATTACATTCTGAATTTCTATATTTAAGAATTATGTATAATTCAATGGCAAGAAATATTCACTTACATCTGTTCATCACCATTAACTTTTATCATCCTAGCTTAGGTGGCATGCTAAGCAAGTCG
Source organism: Eurosta solidaginis (assembly GCF_040869045.1). Taxonomy (NCBI): domain Eukaryota; kingdom Metazoa; phylum Arthropoda; class Insecta; order Diptera; family Tephritidae; genus Eurosta; species Eurosta solidaginis. The sequence goes on from NC_090319.1 coordinate 154,327,118, forward strand.
GAAAGGATTCCCGGCCATTTTGCGTCGCAGACGAACTCCTCATTTAGATTAAGTTTAGTGTGTAAGTCTTATAATAATTTTTCTCGTTTCAGCGGAGGTCATTGGCGAAAAACGATGTTGCGTATCGCAAGGGGGGCCGGCATGTTTAGGCAGGATGCCTAACTTTTCCGCATCTGATTGCGACCCCCCCAATGCAACTCTGCAAATCGATACTCGAATTAATTTATAACCACCCACACCATCACCCTCATGCATGTGCATGCATGTACATGCGCGTGTATGTGTGCTTTTTGTCAGCACTCATGCATATGCATGTCGGGGTTGATGTGTGGGTGCCTTTCCCCTCCAAAACGGAGGATTTTGCGGGTCAACGGTTGTAGCTTGCTATACAACCGGCCTCTTTGATCTCAACAGCCAACCAGCTAACATCTGCCGCCAGCGATCTCCACTGTGTTCCAGCATATTCAGGTAATATTGTAACAAGTTTATTTTACCTCTACCCAATAAAGTGCATTTTTATAACGAGGAAACTCCTCCCGTGTTCTTCTTCATTTCCTTTTGAGTGCATCATCCATTGAGCGAGATCGACCCTTGTGCGCCTACCCACTGCCGGTTTACGACGCATTCAGGCCGAACAGTGGCAATTCTTGTCAAATAATGGCTTTGCATTTTTACTCACACGTAAACTATTTTGGTCATATTCGTAGAGGTGGGTCATTTGATACGAGGATAACTCCACAGAGATTCTCGTATCTCTTTAGGAAGGCTGGGGCATAAGTTATATTAAATGCGTCGACAAGGGGAACTACGAACTCTTGCCTGAGGATAAATGGAAGAATTTTCTAACAGCACCCTAATAGCAGCCTGCAACGACGCCTTAGTTAGAGATACATTTTGGCAGCTTTTTCAAGTCTTACCTGGGCCTAGACCACGCTCATTTCAAGATGTCCAAATCGATATATCGGTTGATATTGATGAAAGTAGTTTCCTCCATAGAAGCGCTTTTGTGTATTTTTCGGGATATATGTATTTTAAATATTCCAAGCATCATGTCTGTATAAAACCATTGCCAAGATTTGAAAATGAAATGACTGAAAGCGATTTCTTTTTTACCAAGGATAAGCAATTTACCAATTGCCAACTTGTGTGCCCTCCAACCGAATTTGTAGAATTTATGTTGTAATTAAAGAAAATCTACACAGATTTTTCACAAACGTCAAGCTGTGTAGTTGATTTTTTACCTGTGCTCTTGTGTTTTCAATTAATATAGTGTTTAATATTACTAAATATAGTTTTATTGTTCACATAGTTGGTGAAGTGCTATAATTTGTGTATGCTGAATCATGAAATGAAATTTAAACTCAATTGCATTTACTTAAAGTTTTAATATTAAAAATTAAAATTTTCATCAATTTTGCATATACACATATGTACATATTTATTTGCAGTTGAATTTCCGAGTATTTTTCCATTGTGTTGTTGCTGTTGATATGCTTCAGTTTTTAATAGTGTATTTTGTTTTTGTTTTTGATTTTTTGCGTGCACATTCTTTCCTCAGTGTCACAGCTATTTGCGCGGTTTGTTCAGTGTTATTACAGTGCATCTTAAACTGCTTAGTAAAAAGTGAATCACATCCCTTCGTGGCATGCTGGTTTTGCGATGAGCTTGCCCATATGAAGTGCGCCGGTTTATCAGCACGAGTGGTTGATGAACTTAACGATAGCGATAAGGGAGTACGTTGGGCTTGTTTGAAATGTAGGCCTACCGAAATTGGTCTTTTCAAGGTCTTCGAACAGGCCCAAGATGGATTTTCTGAAATAGGCAGAGAGATTTCTGCTTTATCCGAGAAGTTTAAGCATTATGAAAGCTTATTTAAGTCTTTCGAACATTCAAATGTAAACATTCCGTATAATAATCGTAGGTCTATCGATGTTTCCCTTCCAGCTCCGACTGTGGATGCTGATACCAAAGTTCCTTCACCTCCAGATCTTCCACTCCAACTATTGAGTTGATAAATCTGTCCCCTGCGAATCCCTTAGCAGTTCAACCATCGACATCGAAGGCTCATTCAGCTGTATCTACCGTACCCTCCACAAAAAGGAACCAGGTTCCCCAAAACCCCTCTGCGGAATGTGAACCGCCGGCTAGTAGATTGATTACTGTCCCGATTAAAAAGTCAATTTTCGTGTCCAGATTCGAAAGAGACACTACAGAAGAGGACCTGAAGTCGTACATCATAAGTCAACTTAAATTTGAAAATGTGACTATTCGTAAATTTAATTTTAATTATCCTAGAGACATTTCGTCATTTAGGATTGACGTGTCAGCGCAACATTTTGAAACAGTTTTGAATAATTAATTTTGGCCACCCGGAGCCTTTGTGCATAGATGCAACGTTAATATTCGTAATCTTGCTACCGTTCCTTATAACAATAATGCTGCAAAAAACTAAATATTAAATCTGTCTTTAATATATTTTATCAAAATGTAAGAGGCCTAAACACGAAACTAACTGAACTATACTTGAGATCATTTAACTGTAATTACAATATCATCGCTTTTACTGAAACTTGGTTAAAGCCTCATATTTTTAATTCCGAGATTCTTTGCAATGATTACCAAAAATATAGAAATGACCGGTTGAACAGAGTTGGAGGTGGAGTTTTGCTCGCGGTACATTCTTCTATACCTTCCGCTGAGTTAAATTTACCTGTTATTGAAGCTACGGAATTTAAGTGCATTAGAACCCAGCTGGGAATTTGTTGTACCTATATTGCCATTTGCTATATCCCAGCATCGTCAGATCCCTCGGTGTACATGAACCATATTTCGTTACTGAAAGATATCAGTTCAATGTTGAGGCCTATTGACTCGATAATTGTCTTGGGTGACTTTAATCTTCCGTACGTATCATTGACGACATCCGACCATGGTATTGTACCGGTTTCTTCAAAATTGTCCAGCATCAACTTTTTAGCTGAAATAACTGAACTTTGCCTAAGACAGATAAATATAGTTCCAAATATGTCCGGGAGGGTACTTGATCTGGTATATGTTGATGATACATCAAAATCCATTCTTAGGAGGGGTGAACCTCTTACTGTACCTGAGGACCCTTACCCTTCGCTGGAAATCGTTTACGAATTGGAAGAAAGTTCTTGGAGTTGCACTACCACAGAAAACGACTCTAGTTTTAAATTCGAATTCGCGAAGGCTAATTTTAATAAACTCAACCAAATTTTATCTACAATAGTTTGGCCCAAATACGGTGCATATATTGACAGAAACGTTTCTGACTTCATTGCCATCATTCACGCTATTCTGGAAAGACATGTACCTAAGCGTAAACATGTTTCCACTGAACTAGTCCAAATATGGTACACCAAAGAACTGAAATCTTTAAAAAACAAAAAATCGCGTTCCTTCAAGGTGTACAAGAAGACGGGTTAACACTCCGACTACTTGAAGTACTCTATATTGCGTCATAAATATTTTGAATTAAATAAAAAGTGTTACAATACCTATCTCTGTGCGATAAAAAAGAAAATAACTTGCAATCCGAAAACTTTCTATGATTTCGTGAACTTTAAACGTATGGTTAAAGGCTTTCCTTCTGGTATGAAATACCGTGATGATTTCTCTAGCGACGATCAAGATATTGCTAACTTATTTGCACAATTTTTTAAATCTAACTATTCCGCTGAATTAATTTCTTTGTCTAGTGAATACCCGTATCAACTTAACTCACTTAACGCAATTAATATTCCATCAATATCTCCAGAAGAGGTTCTTACATATTTAACTTCTTTGAAGGAATCTTATAAATATGGTCCTGACTTTATTCGCACATGTTTTCTCAGAAAATGCGCGGAACACATTTATCAGCCCCTAACTGACTTATTCAATATGTCCCGAAAACATGGAGTTTTTCCTGCTGCTTGGAAGGAATATTTTCTTATACCCCTTCATAAAAACGGCAGTAGGTCATGTGTAGAAAATTATCGAGGAATTGCAAAATTGTCTGCCATCCCAAAGGTATTTGAAGCCATTGTTACCAATCAGCTAACATTTTCCATTTCTGCATTGATTGTAGACTCTCAACATGGATTTTGTAAAGGCAAATCTACCATTACCAACCTACTTCAATTCACAACTCATGTTTCTAATGGATTTAGAAAAAATCTTCACACCGATGTTATTTACACTGATTTCAGTAAAGCATTTGACAAAGTTTCCCATTAATTGCTTATCCACAAACTGAATCGACTTGGCTTCCAACCTGGTTTCACTCAGTGGATATCTTCGTACATCTGCGGTAGAACTCAACAAGTAATTTTTAAAAATACTCTTTCAGATGTCATTAATGTTCCCTCTGGCGTCCCACATGGCAGTCATCTCGGTCCAATTCTGTTCTTGCTATTTATTAATGATATCTGCACCATAATAAAATATTCCAAAATTTTAATGTATGCTGGGGATGTAAAACTTTTTAGAGCCTATGCGTCTATTGAAGAACGTCCCTTGCTTCAAGCGGATTTGAACTCCTTAGTTGCTTGGTGCAACGCGAATTCAATGCCGCTGAACATCAATAAATTTAAGTTCATGTGCCTCTCTCGGACATCTTTGCCAGCAGCCTCTTACGTAATTGATAATTTTTGTGTTGTATCAGTAAATTATTTTGTTGACTTGGGGGTCACGATGGATGCTAAACTTAGTTTCAACCTTCATATTATGACTACTGCCAATAAAGCTACAGGTGTTCTATTATTCGTGAAGAGATGGTCTAAAGAATTTAGTGACCCTTATGTAACCAAAGCCCTTTTTACCGCATTAGTTAGACCGATACTAGAATACGGATCAGTAGTCTGGAATCCACGATATCAAGTTCATGCAGATAGGCTTGAGTCAATACAGAAACAATTTTAACTTTTTTCTTTAAGGAATTTTCATTGGGACTCTGCATATAATCTTCCACCTTATAGTAGTCGGTTAAAGCTTACATGGATTCTGTAAAGGCAAATCTACCATTACCAACCTACTTCAATTCACAACTCATGTTTCTAATGGATTTAGAAAAAATCTTCACACCGATGTTATTTACACTGATTTCAGTAAAGCATTTGACAAAGTTTCCCATTCATTGCTTATCCACAAGCTGAATCGACTTGGCTTCCAACCTGGTCTCACTCAGTGGATATCTTCGTACCTCTGCGGTAGAACTCAACAAGTCATTTTTAAAAATACTCTTTTAGATGTCATTAATGTTCCCTCTGGCGTCCCACGTGGCAGTCATCTCGGTCCAATTCTGTTCTTGCTATTTATTAATGATATCTGTACCATAATAAAATATTCCAAAATTTTAAAGTATGCTGGGGATGTAAAACTTTTTACGTCCTATGCGTCTATTGAAGAACGTCCCTTGCTTCAAGCGGATTTGAACTGCTTAGTTGCTTGGTGCAACGCGAATTCAATGCCGCTGAACATCAATAAATTTAAGTTCATGTGCCTCTCTCGGACATCTTTGCCAGCAGCCTCTTACGTAATTGATAATTTTTGTGTTGTATCAGTAAATTATTTTGTTGACTTGGGGGTCACGATGGATGCTAAACTTAGTTTCAACCTTCATATTATGACTACTGTCAATAGAGGTGTTCTATCATTCGTTAAGAGATGGTCTAAAGAATTTAGTGACCCTTATGTAACCAAAGCCCTTTTTACCGCATTAGTTAGACCGATGCTAGAATACGGATCAGTAGTCTGGAATCCACGATATCAAGTTCATGCAGATAGGCTTGAGTCAATACAGAAACAATTTTAACTTTTTTCTTTAAGGAATTTTCATTGGGACTCTGCATATAATCTTCCACCTTATAGTAGTCGGTTAAAGCTTACATGGATTCTGTAAAGGCAAATCTACCATTACCAACCTACTTCAATTCACAACTCATGTTTCTAATGGATTTAGAAAAAATCTTCACACCGATGTTATTTACACTGATTTCAGTAAAGCATTTGACAAAGTTTCCCATTCATTGCTTATCCACAAGCTGAATCGACTTGGCTTCCAACCTGGTCTCACTCAGTGGATATCTTCGTACCTCTGCGGTAGGACTCAACAAGTAATTTTTAAAAATACTCTTTTAGATGTCATTAATGTTCCCTCTGGCGTCCCACGTGGCAGTCATCTCGGTCCAATTCTGTTCTTGCTATTTATTAATGATATCTGTACCATAATAAAATATTCCAAAATTTTAAAGTATGCTGAGGATGTAAAACTTTTTACGTCCTATGCGTCTATTGAAGAACGTCCCTTGCTTCAAGCGGATTTGAACTGCTTAGTTGCTTGGTGCAACGCGAATTCAATGCCGCTGAACATCAATAAATTTAAGTTCATGTGCCTCTCTCGGACATCTTTGCCAGCAGCCTCTTACGTAATTGATAATTTTTGTGTTGTATCAGTAAATTATTTTGTTGACTTGGGGGTCACGATGGATGCTAAACTTAGTTTCAACCTTCATATTATGACTACTGCCAATAGAGGTGTTCTATCATTCGTTAAGAGATGGTCTAAAGAATTTAGTGACCCTTATGTAACCAAAGCCCTTTTTACCGCATTAGTTAGACCGATACTAGAATACGGATCAGTAGTCTGGAATACGCGATATCAAGTTCATGCAGATAGGCTTTAGTCAATACAGAAACAATTTTAACTTTTTTCTTTAAGGAATTTTCATTGGGACTCTGCATATAATCTTCCACCTTATAGTAGTCGGTTAAAGCTTATCAATTTTCCAACTCTCGGTAGTCGTAGAGAAATGCTAGGCGTATTATTTATGGCTAAACTACTGAATGGACTAATTTCTAGCCCCTTTCTTTTGAACGAAGTAAACTTCAATGTCCCATCACGAGCGTCAAGACATTAAAAACCTCTTCTTTTGAGGCAGTTCAGAACTAATTTCGAATTAAATGAACTTTTCCGGTGTTTGTGTAATGATTTTAACCCTCATTCGAATTCATTTGATATAACGGATTCACTTTTTACTATAAGGAAATCTGTCCTATCCTATCTTAACTCGTAACCAAATAAAAATAAAAATCTGTATATGCTATATCGTTAACTTATTTAACAATTTACTATATGTATAATTTTCAACTGTTATGTATATAATACTCAGCTGATGATTTTTATTCTGTAGCTGAGCAGTTTTAAATCTCGACGCTTAACAAACCTCCGCCTATCAACAACTCGGCAAAAACAAAACAAATCCGTGTGTTCCGTATGAACCCACCTTCATAGGAAGTAATGTGCTTATTGACATTGATCTGGCAATGATGAGTCTATAGGGATTGATCTGGCAACGATGTGCGGTGAACGCTGGATACATACAATAGGGGGACTCATGAAAGCATATAAACTCATAAGGTGTAAAATTATATCCATTTACACACGCTGTTATATGAACGCACCTAGAAATGCTCTTGATAAACTTGATTGTTTATCAGCTGTATTATTGCCAAACAAACATTTTTTGATTGTTATACAAATTAAAAAATACCAAGATTAAGTTAAAAATCAAAACTAAAACGCCTTTACTTGTTGATGTTGGAGATTTTTGATGAAAATGCCGTCTGTAATGTCTGCAAGGTTGCATTCCTTTGAGTTTACCGCGTTTACACAATGAAATGTGCGCGTAAATTTATACAAATTGTGTAAATGATTTTTCATACAAAATTTGACAGCTCGTGCGTAAACTAGATAAATTTATACGTTTACACACTTTATAAGGCATTTATACGGTTACATGAGTCCCCCTAATGATTGCTAGTCGTGCGAGAAGTGTTGCACTGTGCTAGTCGTGCTATTGGTGCTAAAAAATAGTTAATTGGAGCTAGTCGTGATAAGTGGAATTATGACCAAAATAAAGTTGGTTTTTGCTCAATGTTTTCCAACTAAAATAAAGTGTGTTTATTTTGGGCTTGGGAATTATTGGGACTTATATATTGGGCCTTGTAGAGACGGATAGGAGTTGGCGCAGTCGTTTCTCGTCTTTTATACTTCGCAAAAGTGCTGTGCAAGACAAAGAGCTATGAATACATACATATGTATGTACATATAAACTAGTTGAGTTAGTTTATCATGAGCGGAAAGGAGCTAGAAACACATGTGTTGAACTAGAAGAAAATGGAGCTTTGAGAGAGCTAGAGTGCAATAGAATATGCGAAGTTCGTGAAATCGAACCAGTCAGAGCTTGAAAAATATACGGGTGCAAATTGTGTTCTTGCGAATGGTGCAAAAGATGAAAAAGGTAAGAGCTATGTGTTTCAATAATAATGGAACAATCTAGAGAGCTTGCGTGCATGCTACTAAAAGAGCATTTCTTATTACCGGTAAGCGCTTGTATACAGTCTACATAAATAGAGCACAGAAAAACTGAGCGATTGCAATTAAAGACAAAAACTTGTCATTGGATGTGCTAGTGACTTAAAGATCAACGAAGTGCACAGATATTTGTTCACTGTGCTAGTAGCTTGGTAAAGACGTGCATGTGCGAGCATGTTAAGATATGGTTGTTCTGCTGAAACGTGCCAATGTGCCTGTGCCAATTTGTTTATATTGGCCAAAGTCGAGCTAGAGTGTGCTTAAAATTTCTGCTTTTTCAAATTTGTGTGCTAATGGCAAATAATTACCAAATTGTTTTCAGGTTCATAAAGGTGAAATCACAAAATGGCGAAATTTGAGATGTTGTCAGCATGTGTTTGGGCAATTTAGCGAGCAGCGCTTTATGTGGAGAGCGAGGAGTTTGACTCGATTACCTATCATCGTGCTAGTGCGCGTTTACAAGCGTTGGACGGCAGGTGGAAACAGTGCATTGCCATGCATGATGAGCTAGTAATTAATATGAAAGAGGGCGAAGATACTAAAGAATACGATGAAGAGCTAGTAAAGGCCGAGCAAGGTTATTTTGCAGCCAATGCTGCCCTGAAGGAAAAAGTAAATGAGCTAGGTCCAGCACCAGTGCGAGTAAATACACCAGCCAACATTCAAGTAGATCTTCAATATCCACAACGGCAAATGGACTTGAACGAAGTGGAAAGGTTTCCATGACCGGTTCATAGCTGCCATGCATGAGAATGAGCTAGTAGCGCCAGCTTTCAAGTTCACTTATTTACCAAAATCACTAGTGGGCAAGGCAGCGCGTACTTTGAGCGAGTGGCAATTATCAGATGAAAATTATCACGGAGCATGGGAGCGCTTGAAGCAGCTGTACCATACCTGCCGCGAATATTTACATCAATTATATTGATTGCCTTTCTTGGAGCGTGCATCGTCTGATGGGCTGCAGCGTACGGCGAAGGTCACCGATGAGACATTGCGTCAGCTGCGGGGCAGGGGTTACCTGTTGAAAGTTGGGTCATGATCGTTGTTCATAATTTACATGAGCGTTTAGATGAAGACATTAGTAAGGCATGGGAGCTTCAGCGACAATCAGAAACGCCAACTGTAACTGAGATGCTCTCATTTCTAGACAAGCAAGCTGCAGCATCATCACATCAAATAGACAATAGGCGTGCGCGAGAGGCGAGTGTGGCATCGACTGCACGTAGTAGCCAACCCAAGAGGGGTCAGCAGGGAGCTAGTCATGGAGCGAGTCACAACAGAGTTAGTATTGGGCATCAGAGCAACGAGCGCGAGAAAAAAACATACCTATGCAAAGGGGATCATGGGCTCCATAAATGCCCAGATTTCTTGAGCTTGAATTTGAAATCACGCAGTCATACATAGAGCTACATAAATTATGCCCAAATTGCTTAAAGCAGGGGCATGCCGTGCAGGATTGCTACTCCGGACCGTGTCATCGTTGTCCAGGCAAAATGCTCCATAACAGCGTTTTGTGTCCAACCAGGGATGTCAACAAGCATCTATTGGTATTGCAAGATAAAGGTGAATCTCAGCGAGCTGGTACTCAATCAAAGGCGGCAACCAAGCGCAAAGCGGATAGAGGTAACTCGACATTCTGACAACCAGGTAAGCGGAGCAAGACGCAGTCGAATGTAGAAGAGCTTTCAGAGCTATATGAGCCTAATAAGAAAAATAAACAGGTAGATGTGCCTACCTCATCGTATAGCTGTGCGTTTAATTTGACGGATAGTCAAGATGAGCTAGGGCAAGATTTCAGAAATCAGTCCTCAGGGTATGATATAGGAGCTAGACAAAGCAGATCGCTTTTACCCACCGCGCTTGTTAGGTTGGAGATTGGTGGGATCAAAATTGGGCCTTTTTATGCGTTGTTAGATTCGGGAGCGCAACCGAATCTCATCGCACATAAAATTTTCAAAGCATACCAATTGCCTGCAGCTAATGGCTACGGTCATATGGTAGAGATAGAAGGGCAACCATTTGTGGTCAAGCGGAAGATAAGTGCTAAGGTCATACCATGGTATCAATCCAATCGAATCAATATGTCGAAGCGGAATTTTGGATACTGCCACGATATGGTGGGCTAGAGCTTGTAGTGCCATCTAGCCAGTCCAGCTTGGTTAGATTAAATAATCCAGTGAATGTGCCGTTTGCTAATCCACATTATTGGGAATCCAACGAGATTCAGATCATGCTAGGAGTGCAAGTGTTTGCGAAATATTTAATTGGCTTGGTAGCCAGGCACCCTGACCATATTGCCATGATAGAAACTATCTTTGGGATAGTAGTGCTTGGCGCATATATCGATCAAATGGATTATGGAACCGGGGCAGATACACCCAACATTGGTTCTGTCAGTTATGAAGAGCTAGACAAGAATGTGGAAAGATTGTGGGAAATGGATCCCATCAGTGATTCACCGCTCCGAACAAAGGAGCAAGAGCTAGTTGAGCAAATATTTGTAGATACGAATTTTCGAGATGACACTGGGCGATTTGTAGTTACGATTCCAATGAAAGAGGCCAGGAGATTGGGCAGCTCTCGTGAAACTGCATTAAAACAGTTCTTCTATTTGGAGAAAAAATTAGCTAGAAATCCTCAAATTGCAAACAAATACATAGATTTTATGCGAGAGTACGCGAGGCTTTGGCATATGGAAGAAGCTCTGAGCGATCCAATGCCTGGTGAGCTAGTCTATTATATTCCACACCACTGTGTGCTCAAGAAATTTCGTATGGTATTCAATGCAAGCTGTAAAACAGTCACAGGAGTATCTTTGAATGAGGTGCAAATGCTTGGAGAAAAGTTACAAAGAGATTTAGCTGATATCATAATGCGATTTAGGCGACATAGGATTGGCATAAGCTGTGACGTGAAAATGATGTTTAGACAAGTGCGAATAGTAGAGAGCCAGTATGACCTACAGCGAATATTTTGGCGCGAGAGTTCCAAGGAAAAGTTGCGCCAGTACTGTTTGACAGTCGTTACATATGGGATGACTGCATCGGCCCACTTGGCGGTGCGTTGCTTAATCCAAGCAGCCACAGATGAGCTTAAGCATTTCCCATCAGCAGCTAGAGCGATTATCAATGATTTGTATATGGATGATGGTATCACTGGAGTAAGCAATGCCGATGAGGCGATCAAATTAGGTAGGGAAATGAAATTCGTGCTAGGTAGTGCAGGCATGGAATTGTGCAAGTGGCATTCCAATAGTAAGCGGTTTGCAAGTGTTTTCCAATCAGAAGAATCAAATACAGTGTTGATGGCTGACAACACTGATACATCCGTGCTAGACCTGAAATGGCAAATTGATAGTGACAACCTCAAATTTAGAGTAAAGGCGCCGGAGATACCTGTGCTAATTAGCAAGCGTATTGTTTTAAGTTGTGTTGCGCAACTTTATGACCCAAACGGTTACATAACACCGGTTACAAAGTAATATTGCAAGATCTGTGGAGATTGAAAATGGGCTGGGATGAAGAGGTGCCTAAGTATATTAAACTCAGATTTTGCGAATTCTGGGAAGATATTTCAGAGCTATAAAAATTCGAATTGACTCGATTTATCGGTGCTAGTGCTGATGCGACCGTCCAGTTGCACGGGTTCGCAGATGCATCTGAGAAGGGCTTCGGGGCAGCGATTTACGGCCGAGTAGTATCGAGCAAGGGCGAGATAAGATCTGAGTTGCAAGTGTCTAAGGCTAGACTCGCGCCACTGAAAACCATCTCAATTCTTAAACTTGAGCTTGCTGCTGCGGAGCTGTCGACATGGTTATACCTAAGCGTTATACGGAGCATGGAATGTGAGTCAGTCGATTATGTCTTATAGTCTGATTCCATGATAGTCCTGCATAAGATACGGAAGCTACCATGTGAAATGAAGGTCTACGTAGAGAATTGGGTGGCTTCTATCCAAGCAAACACAGATATCAGTAAGCGGCGACATGTGAGAACGAGCGATAATCCAGCAGACCTTCTAACTATGGGTATCAGTGCTAGCAAGATTGTGGGCAATCAACTATGGTTGCACGGACCGATATGGCTTGGGCTGCCGAGCGAGGAGTGGCCAAGAAGTGCCTCTGTGCCAGGAAGTATACCAGAAGATACATTGCATGAGCTGAAAGTGCATGTCGCATTCGAAGCAAGACCAATATGGAGTGCTAGGAGCAACACTAATGGGGAAGAAATACCACTGGTGCAGCATGCTAGTTCTTTGGAGTTATGTCACAAGTGCTAAGGTTTGTGCGTCTGTTGAGAGCTAGTGTTAATCAGAGGATCCGGAAATCAAGCCGGGGAGCTCCTCAGGTGGACGTTCCGACCATTGAGGAACGCTCTAGAGCTTTAGATCTAATAATTAAAGAAAGGCAGGGGCTAGTTTACATGAAGGAGATCCGTGCTTTGTCCAAGGAAATGCCGGTGCTTGATGAGAGCAAGATCAAATCATTGAAAACAGTGCTAGATAAAAATGGGCTTTTACGTGCAGGTGGCAGAATCGGAAGGGCAGAATATGATTATGAAATGAAGCGTCCAGCCATCATTCCCCCGGGTTCTAGATTGAGCCAGTTAGTCACGAGTAAAGCGCATCAAGCCACCAAACATGGAGGAATCCAGGTTAGGATGCAATATATCCGACAACGTTTTTGGATACCGCGACTGCGAAGTGAGCTTAGGAAATTTATCCATCAGTGCGTCATCTGTGCTAGATATGCCAAAAGATTAAGCGAGCAGCTAATGGCTGAATAGCAGCCACCGTGGTGTGATGGTAGCGTGCTCCGCCTACCACACCATATGCCCTGGGTTCACACCCTGGGCAAAGCAACATCAAAATTTTAGAAATAAGGTTTTTCAATTAGAAGAAAATTTGTCTAAGCGGGGTCACCCCTCGGCAGTGTTTGGCAAGCGCTCCGTATGTATTTCTGCCATGAAAAGCTCTCAGTGAAAACTCATCTGCCTTGCAGATGCCGTTCGGAGTCGGCATAAAATATGCAGGTCCCGTCCGGCCAATTTGTAGGGAAAATCAAGAGGAGCACGAAGCAAATTGGAAGAGAAGCTCGACCTTAGATCTCTTCGGAGGTTATCGCGCCTTACATTTATTTTTTTTTTTATTTAATGGCTGATTTGCCGGCTGATCGAGTGCAAGTCGGGAGACCATTCCTACACTCTGTAGTGGATTATGCAGGTCCCTCTGAGATCAGACAACTGGATAAGGATGAGCGTTGTGTAGTGAAGAGGAAGAGTTGGGTCGCTATATTTGTGTGCCTTAAAACAAGAGCTGTGCACATCGATATGATCACTGACCTAACTGTTAAATCCTGTATAGCTTGCTATGAAAGATTTCCCGTCAGGCTATTAATCCGTTGGGTTTATTATTATTATTATTATAATTTTGATTCAGTTTGTCACAGGGTTGGGTTTTCTCAAATTATGTTTGAGAAAATAATAGACGTAGAGCCGTTCGAATGTTGTGAGAATTGCAACACCAGTATTTTTTAATGTATTTTTATAAGAATTAGAACTTATATTCTACTTAATAGCTTCAATAAAAAATCGGCCCATGAACAACTTAAAAATATAAGTTTTTTGCGTGTGCAAAACAAACCGCCGATTTTAGATACTAGTGCTCATCCGCAAAGTTCGAATCAACCTTAAGGATAAGGTTTTTATCGATTTGTGTATCTAAAAATGAGTTTCCAAATAGTAAGGTTGTACGCTCATTCCCTTGTTCAACGTTTTATGTATCCCTCTATTTTACTGGGGAGGGATCTTTTTTTACAGTAAATTTGTATAAGGTAATTTTCTTTGCAGTTGTCTGGTGTTACATATTATTATAATTACGTTTAGCTAAGCGTGGGGCAGTTGAGGGCGAGCAGTTTAATATGAGTTATAAGGGAGTAATTTGATGCGCTTTTAGGCGTATGAGTCGTGGCATAGTGGATGACGTACCCGACTCACACGTTTGGGGTTGCGGGTTCAAAAGCCCACTGCAAGCAAGCATTTTTTAAATTTATTATCTTTTTTTTATTTTATAAATTATTATTTTAATGGACTGTATGTTATTTTACTTAGAGAGAGGTCCCAATGTACCTATTACACCTTGTATTTATTCATTGGGGGCGAGCACTGGGGGCTCCAAGGTATTGGCTGCGGGATGAGCCACCTTGTTTTGCTTTGAAAAACCCCTATTACACCTTATATTTATTCATTGGGGGCGAGCACTGGGGGCTCCAAGGTATTGGCTGCGGGATGAACCACCTTGTTTTGCTTTGAAAAACCCCGCTTTGGGATAAAAAATTTAAACTATGTCTTTAGAATATTTCACTAACAAGTTGAGAATTACAAGCACACTCAATGGCTAATGAAACAAACGAAAAAAAAATTATAGTTTGTCTATTTACTACAGAATTCATATTTTTCTGGTCTGTCACAGTACGTAGTTGTAAATATATATATATATATATATATATATATATATATCAGATCATAGATCGAGCGATGTATGTAAAAAATTTTAATACGTACGTGCATTGTGCAATCTTTTATTTTTCTTAAAACTGTTGCTTAGTAATTTTATTGTTAAGTCGATATATTGCTCAGTAGACTTTTAGAAAGCAGATACTTATGTATGGGTGAAAATAGGCCTCCTGGGGAACCGTACACCCTAAAAAAGTCGGTAGCGCGCCTGAATTGCTGCCTCTTGGGTGGTGTGGAAAAGCAATACGAGAAAATTATTGGACAATTCACGTGGTTATCAAATATAAATGTCTTTAGTATACTTTGTTTTGGTTAACTGGGTTAGGTATGTGACCACATAAACTGCCCTACAAGACGGAGGTAAATAGTTCACCCACACATTCAAAGCTTTTTTCGCTCTCCACTAACACATCGACGTTTCATGCTGTCATCGAAATGACAGTTCATTAATTATTCCGGAAAACATTGAAACGAAGAAAAAATATAATTATTAAGATGTTAATAAAACCATGATAGAATTACTATTATTATTATTACATGTGAATAAAATTCTTACAAGCTCTTACTTAACCTGGTGTGTAAAAAGTAAAAATACTTGTGCTTTTAGTTGTGACATATGACGGAAATTAAAAATTTTGTTGCAGAGAACACCTTTTTGCGTTGGCGGCCTTCGCCCAAAATAATATTAAGTTAATTTTAGTTATGACATGTGACGGAAATTAAAAATTTGGTTGCAGAGAACACCTTTTTGCGTTGGCGGCCTTCGCCCAAAATAATATTAAGGGTAACGTTTTACAAGATGGTGCACCACCTAATTTAAAAATTATCAAAATTATGTTTTGACAGAAACAAAAATTTATATTTTCGGATATTTCGGATTCTAAAAACGGAGCTTGAGGCGCGTCTTTTGATTCCACGTTTGATAATTTTTGATAAAAATTAGGAGGTGCACCGTCTTTTAAATCGTTACCATATTAAGTTGTATAGAATCGACGGGATGGCCTAGAAGGTTTCATGTCATACTAAATCGCTCCCGAGATGGTCGGGCTAGTACCTTAATGGTTCCCGGAACGTACCCGATATGCATCCAGCAAAGGACCAACAAAGTCGATAACGGGGAGTATCCTTATCGCTACAACAAAAACAACAATATTTACTTTCTGCTTTTCATTCATACGTACCTATGTGCATTTTTAAATATTAAAAAAAAATTATATTATTCTAATAGATAGCATCTCCGCCGGGGTGCGATTCAGCTCAGAATATGCCAAAACCAGAGGAAACCTACAATTAAATGAAGATTCACCTGTCATTTGCCAAGGATTTGCCGCTAAACAAGGTACTTTACACAACCAACATGCTTTGGAATACGGTACCAAACTGGTTGGATATATTTCCCTAAAAAAGGGTGGAACTACGCATCTTGGTTTGCCAGTATTTGCTTGGGTAATTTATATTGATTTGTATTGATTAAAAATTGCAATAGTAGATAATGTAATGTTAATTAAAATTGAATAGGTAGCCGTAGCAAAAAAGGAAACTGATCCGAATGCAACTGTTATTTATGTGGCCCCACCGGGAGCTGCTGCTGCTATCCTAGAAGCATTAGAAGCAGAAATTTCTTTGATTGTTTGCATCACCAAAGGTGTGCCATAACATGATATGGTTCGCGTTAAGCACGCTCTCTTAAGGCAAAAATTCGCGTCTAGTCAGGTCCGATTGTCCAGGAATCATCGCACCAGAAAGGGTAAGTAAATTGTCTACCATAATAAATGTATAAACAACATGTATGAATTTGTTAGTGATAATTTGTAAGGCTTTTGTTGATAATCAACTGAAGACTGCAAATACGAGAGAGTTCGAAGTGCATGTAAAGACCACGACAATATAAAATTGATACACCTTAAAGTCGTTTAAACAATATATTTATTGTTTTTGTCTTTATTAAAATAAAAAAGCAAAACAATTGTTTCGACACATACGTAGTGTCTTCATCAGTTGCTACAATCAACTAACCAAAACAAAATAAAAGAAATGGTTATAGCTCCAGCATTATATTGCAAATAATTAAAAAGCACCATAACAAAAAGGATCGAAGGGAGAGTAGTTCATCCTTTGACATACTGGGCGTGGATGATAAGAAGACTTGGTGTAGCATGACTTATGATCCAAACAGCTTTAATGACTTACAAAAACTTTATAGGCAAGTAAATGTAATGTTGGCTCGAAAAACAACAACAAAGTTAAAATCACTATTGAAAACAACGAAGGAAAGATGTGAAAATTTGGACAAGTCGGGCTTATATTCAATAACGTGCTCGCAGAAAAACGACGATGGGAATATATGCGGCGCAAAGTACATTGGTCAGTCGTCCCGCACTGTATGAATTCGGTTAAATGAGCATTTAAAATATGTAAAGAATATTGACCCGAGAAGTGGAATCGCTGAACATGCTTTATCGAATAGGCAATGAATAAGCGAAGACGATTGCCAATTAATAAAAGCAGAAAAAATAATAGCAGATTAAATATATTAGAATCTTTACATATATATGTAAACAAAAGTGACAAGGTAAATCGTGATACAGACCCTCTGTATTCGAGTCTGTTCGCAGCTCTTCAGTAATGTTTGATGGTTCCGTTTATTGTTATACATACAGAAATATATAATTACTTTGTTTTTTGTCCTTGTAACTTCCTTTAACTTATTACATTGTATTAGCTTTTTCTAAATTCGTTTGTTTGATCTAGTTAGGCTTACTTTGTTTATTTTTATTTTGTTCTGGTTAGTTGATTGTAGCAACTGATTAAGACACTACGTATGTGTCGAAACAATTGTTTTGCTTTTTTATTTTAATAAAGACAAAAACAATAAATATATTGTTTAAACGACTTTACGGTGTACCAATTTTATATTGTCGTGTGTGTGAGTCGTTTACCGCTCTAAACTAACTATTTAATTATGTAAATACCAATTGATTTTTTTAATTAGCGTTTGGAGAGCAAAATACATATGTATGTATGCATAGCACTGCATAGAAGGGGAGGAATTAATTAATTATTATCAGTAGAATTACAAGATTTTTGTCATTTTCCCTGCGTCGCCGTTGCCATTACATTGCGATAAGAGAGGACATCAACACCTTATTACACACAGCTAGTTAAAATTTTAGTAAATTTGGCTCTTTTCATTACTGACTCAATACGTGGAAAGTTATATATATAGCATTCCATGGAGAGTGGTAAATTTTAGCAGACTTTCGCATTGCGGTCATTATTAATATTCAATCCCTAGAAGGTTCAATGTAGTCAAATCAATAGCTCCCGAGATGGTCGGGTTAGTACCTCAATGTTGCTTGTTACCGGAGCGTAGATAGATAGATAATTTATTGAGGATTGCACAGTGACTTGCACATCTCTTTCACAGCACCTCATCCTAGCCGACTTCTTTGATGAACCCTAGCAGAGCTCTTGGATTGATGGATTAAATGTGGGAATGCACTGGCCATGGTGAGCCCATAAACTTAGCCCTACGTTTTGAGATTGCGAAGTATTCTAGGAGGATATGGTCCGCCGTCTGCTGATCGATCACAAAATCGACATGTGTTATTAGATAGTATGCCCAGTTTCTGCATACGGCTATTCAGTCTATAATGCCCTGTAAGAATAGCTCTTGGGATTCTTAGGTTATCTTTCGAGAGGTCTATTATTGCCCTGTAGCGGCTTGTGCTATAACCTCCTAACAGTAATTTAGATTGTCTCAAACCTGGCGTATTGCTCCAGTGTTCTTCTCTCTTTTCCCTCCCTTCTACTAATAAATGCCCCTGTGAGCCAACTGGCAGGAACGACTCGGGATCGATGGGTCATTCAGTTCCTGCTTCTCTTTCCGGGTTGTCCGCCTGCTGTTGTTGTTGCAGCAGTACTTCGCCCCATCCAATAGGTGCGACCGATCACAAATTGTCATCAATGTCCTCTAACGGGAGTCCAAGGCAACATAAAGTTTCAACAGGGGTGGACCATAATGAGAGGAGTGTTAGAGGCGTTGGTTCCACAATACAGTTAAAGAGATGGTTGGTGTCATGTGGGGACACATTACAAGCAGGACAATGTTTTGTATGTCGGGGTTGTTTCTGGATAGGTAAGAGTTTAACCTGTTACGGTATCCAGATAGAAGTTGAGCTAGAGTGACTACTCGCGTTTCCCTAGGTATAACGCGTTCCTCCTCTGCTAGTTTTGTTCTTTGAGTACAGGAATCACCGGCATAGAGGTCCGACGCCTGTTTGTGGAGTTCACTGAAGACATGCTTGTATTTTTTAGCTTCATACGGCTGTGTTCTCAGGTGCCGTATTTCCTCATAATATAATGAGGGCGTGAACAACAAGAGCCACAAAAGATTTATAAAAGTTACGAGGACGCTGGATTTTGGGATCTAGCCCAGAGCCACATGTCCAATGCAACCATCCCTTGCACGTGAAACACTAACAAGAGTATTTATTTTTTTAATTCAATTTATTTATTATTACGGCTATTTAGACCTACAATTTAAACTACTAAGTACAATTCATTGTTATAATCACTATTTAAGGAAGGTTGGAAAGGACGCGTTTCCAATCCTCCAGTGCTCCCAGCTTAAGGCAACAAAATTTGGAACTTATATTTTTCAATTATATTTGCTGTCGGAATGTATTAGTCTCCGATCAACACAGCTAAACATGTCTTTGGATGTTGGAAATTGAAAATAATCCCCCTGCTCCAACTTTTGTTTGGCCTTATTTACGTTATTTTTGTTACACATTATATAATTTTGTTGTTATATTAATATGTCTAGAGTTTAAAGAAATGTCGGTTGAAGAGTTAACTCGGATAGTTAACCGATTTCAAAATAAAATTGCTGGAAAAAACCTTCTTTCTGAAGGAGTTATTAAAGATTCTGTACTCTATATAGGACATTTCTATGCCGAAGTTGTAAATAAATCCCTCAGAGCTGGAATAGTGCCTGAATCAAAGAGGATAAATATAATAAGAGCCGTCACTCGTTATTTTTTAGGCATTTACTCGATGTAAACTGTGAGGTAGTCGCTACTTTTTTTTGGGCGAGATGTTTATAAATGTCTTCTATACATTTTCATGGGGTATATGTGTTTATTTTTCCGACTGTATTTAATTAATTATTTAATTCTCTTTCCAAAAAACACGTTTGCATAAAGTGACAACACCGCATGGATAAATGGAAGGCAATTCAAAAATGTCCCTCATAAAACAAAAGTAGCGACTACCTCACGGTTTACATCGAGTAAATGCCTGAAAAATTCCGAGTGACGGCTCTTATTATATTTATCCTCTTTGCCTGAATCATGGAAAATATCAACAATGATACCTATTCGGAAGGTAAAAAATTCAGTTCTAGCGGAAGATCTGAGACCGATTAACACATTACCAAATTTAGAAAAAAAATTTAGAGTTTACCGTAAAAAGGCAACTTGTTAGCTACCTTGAAAATAATAAAATACTTATGTAAGAACAATCTGGTTTCAGATAAAGGCACTCCTGTGAAACTGCGTTAAATTTTGTCATATCGAACTGGAAAGAAGAACTAATTTCAAAGAAAAGTACAGTCGCAGTGTTCATTGATTTAAAAGAGCTTTTGAAACAACAAGGGATATTGAGCTGAACTGGTTTAAGAGTTTTTTTAACAAACCGGAAACAAAGAACGGCTATAGAATCGGTGGTGTCGGTATTGGCCCCAGTCCTATTTAACATTTATATTAATGATATATCCTTAGCATTGAAATACAGCAAAATTGTGTTGTTTGCGGATGATGCTCTACTAGAATTAAGTGAATCGGACTTAACGTTAGCTAAGAGTAAAATGCAAGAAAATCTTAGTTCACTATGCTTTGCAGTAATAAACTAAAACTAAATATTAACAAAAAAAGTTTTGTGCTCATATCCAGAACGTTTAATAAAGATTCGCCGAAAATTTATCTAGAAAATATGAATACAAAAATAGAGGAAGTTCAAATATTTAAATATTT
Source organism: Eurosta solidaginis (assembly GCF_040869045.1). NCBI lineage: Eukaryota > Metazoa > Arthropoda > Insecta > Diptera > Tephritidae > Eurosta > Eurosta solidaginis. The sequence goes on from NC_090319.1 coordinate 154,348,045, forward strand.
AGGGGTACAGATTGACAAAAAGTTAAAGTTTAATGATCACATTGAATATATAGTTGCTAAAATTGCCAAGAAAATAGGGTTCTGGAAGAGATCATGTAAATATATAAGTAAAAAATATAAATATAAATTCTACAGATCCATAATTGAGCTGCACTTTATATACTGTCCAACAATATTTTTTATTGCTAGCGATGTACAAGGAGATAAGCTACAGGTTATGCAAAATAAAGCTATGAGATTTAACCTTAAGCTGTTATACGAAACTCCAATAAAAACTATGATCGAAACACTTAATTGGCTCAGTATAAGACAGCTCATATTTTATCACAGTATGAAATTTTTGTTTAGTATGTAGATTGGATGTTGCCTAAGTACTTGAGTGATAAACTTATTTATGTTAATGAAACCCACTCATACTTAGTCAGAGAAAACAACAATTTCAGACTTCCTCTCTACAAAACAGAACTGGACAAGCAAAATATATTTTATAAAGGCTTAAAAAGTTTTAACGAACTTCCTAATCATATAAAAAATAGTAATGATTTAAAAACATTCAATGAAAAATTGCTAGAGCACTGTAAAACTCTCACGCTAAGGTAAACAAGTTTTAATTGTCCTTATTTTTTGATTTTTCATGTACGGACACATGATGTAGAATGCACAACCAGCTAAGCTTGAAATTAAGAAAATTTATGAGGCACAACGTGCTTTCAGCGTAACTCGGGACAGGATTGGAAACACGTTCTCTCCAACTTTCCAACAGACATTACTCATCACTTTGAGATACCAATAATAAAATAAAATAAGGCCAAACAAAAGTTGGAACGGGGGGGATTAGAAACACTTCCTTTTCAACCTCCCATTACATGTTGAGCTGTGCTTATCGGAATCTTCCCTGCAAAAATTGTTGGATTACGTGTTCCATTTTCTTCATGTTGGAGTACTCTAACAATACTCCTTTGTAATCCGTTTGCGGACCATCATCAGCCGATCATTGCTCATTTTTTAACGACCGTGATCACAACACGATGACGATCGAACAGAGTTGCCAAAAGTAAAATATTGCATAGAAATAACTGATAACAAAATTTTACTATGGCAACTCTAATAAAATGCAACCGCGCCCTGGTTTTATGTATATATACTATAGTATAGAGAAATATTAGTTTCTTTATTCACGCAAATGCTAAATAACATAAGAATATTCGTAGTGAAAAATATAAAAGTTGCTTTGCCCCTCCTCATTTACTTTCATTTTAAATTAAATTCACTCCGATAATTATTTCCGACACAATTCCTCTTTAGTACTTTGGCATATGATCCTCTGTGGATGCTCCATGCAGTACTACAGTGCAAGTACTTTGGAAAGTACCTTCACGTATGTACTCTATGGCATACTCACAAACAAAGCGAGAGTGGGATCACCTACTCCTCTCCTAGGACATCGCAATGTTAATTGGAGCACATTTTTTGTATGAATACAGTTTAGTTTTGGAACACTCCTATACTCCCAAAGGAGTATTCCTTACATTATTTATGGGTACTCGCGTTTTTGAAGGGTTCTTGCATTCTCACATAAATGAAAATACCCAGCAAAAACTGTACCCGTAAATTGGTTAGTAAAATGACTAAAATCTGTGTCGATGGAAAACGTAAATCGTTCAGTAGCATATGTACAGGGCGCCGGTAACTTTTGTGACCAGTCCATTCCGTCATACCTATTTATGTGATTGTCCATACTGCTCACACATATACGGTATTAGGTTTTCGAAATGTAAGCAAACTATAGCGCTGTACTGTTCTTACATTCACGTTAACTGTCAAATGGCCGTCATTTTTTAAGTTATATACCTGTAACTTTACGAGTATTTTTACAGTATTTTTACGTTAATATGACCGCCTTTAGACTTGTATTACGACCGTTTTTTTACTTGGATTATATCTGAAATTGCTGTATAAATAAAACAATTCTTTAATTCAAATCCATTAACATTTCTTTTAGTCAACATTTTTATAATATATTAGATTGTTTAGAATAGTTGTAAATTATTAACTATAAGTCATAAGGAAGGAATAGTTTTTCAGTCTTGTTGGTGAGCCATAAATACAAATTTTATTGTATGCCATTGTATGCATACAAAGTTAAGGGAAACTTAAACTAATTAATTAATGATATAGAAAACAAAAGAGAAGAACTAACAGAACTATTGGTTGCAGTAAACCATCAAATCGCGAGTAGGCAATTCACAATTTGAGTAAGTTGACTTGTAATTCGCCAATTTTAATACTATACCTTTTTTATTTTAGTTCAGAAAGCTGCAATTGAGGTTCGAAAGTTACAATTGAAGTTCAAAAATTTCAATTCAAGTTCAGAAAATTTATATTCAAGCTCAGAATTTCTATTTGTAGTTGAGAAAATTAAAATTGAAGTTCAGAATTTCTGTTTGTAGTTCAGAAAATTATAATTGAACTTAAATTGCAATTTTCTGAACTTCAGTTGTAATTTTCTGAACTGCAGGTGAAATTCCTGAGCTTCAATTTTAATTTACTGAACTTCTGTTGAAAATTCTGAACATCAATGGTAATTTTTTGAACTTCAATTGAAATTCCCGAGCTTTCAGAACTTCAAATGCAACTTTCAAAATTTTTTACATAAAATGAAAAATTTAACATTTTTTCTGACAGTTAAAGTGGTGAATTGCCTACCAGTGGTTTGAAACCACTTGAATTCGTGTTGCGCTTCTCTATATCATTAATATAACAATATCTTTTTAATAATTTAATTAATAGACAAATATAAATTTGTTTCCTTTATATTTTAGAACTGTGTACAAAAATGTGTAATTTTACATATCGCAACCTAAACCAAAAAGTATTGTAACTCATAATCAGAGTAACTTTGTGTTGAATGTTGATTTATACCACAAAAATAATAAAATTCTTAACAAAACCAGGCCAAACGATAACGTTAACTACCAAAAAAACATAAGTTATTTCACGATGCTTTCATGGATCGATTTACACTTAAATACCGATTTAAAATTTTTTTAAGTTTTGAAATTTTTTAGTTTAGAATGCGATATATGCATTCAGTGGAATAATTTTACATTGAGGGTACTTTATGCAATTTTCTGTTTTCCGTGATTTTGCAATAATAAACGTAGGTACACATAGTAATTTTTTTTTTTTAATTATGTGATTACGATATTTATAAGGACCATTTAGTTGTTGGTATTGGTACTGTCAGTTAAATTCATCAGCAAATATTTATATTCAAAATATTTGTTTTATACATCTAGTTTATAACGTTTGGTTAAAAATTATTGACAAATTCGTTGCAATTGAATTGCTTTAAAAATCTTTGCAAACTTTATGCAATTGTTGAATATTTTTTTAATTAGATAATTTTTAATCAAAATTATTTCAGTGTGTGTTGTTCGTTTGTTGTACAAATTCGTTGCATATTAATTTTAAGATCAAAAATACTCAAAGGTGTCGTGGATCGTCTTGTTGGTCAATCGCGCGCCGCAATATCCATTGGTGGGAATTAACTGTGTTGGCAAAAGATATGCTGAACTGTAGAGGAAGAAACATTTTCTAAAATTTAATAAAATCAAAAATGAGAGTTGTGCTAATTAAAGTAAAGTATGTATGTTAAAGTGTAGCAAAGTCTCAGCAGCCTTGTCCTGGTGAAAATTGAGTTTGAATAGGTCTCATTCTTCATTCTCAGAAACATGTACGAAGGTACCTCGTAAGATATTAAAAATCCTCAACGCTTTTTTTGCAATAAATTCAAAAAAACTCATATACAAACCGGTGTCCTATCCCTAATTCTGTTTAATTTCTACATATCAATAGCTATCTTCACCACCAGAAGGAGTCACTATTGTTCAGGATCTACATTTTGGTGAGCATGCAGCCGCACTTGTACCGAAAATCGGGAGCCGTAATAAAATCCTCAAATCTCTTGCTGGCAGTACTTGGAGTAAAGATAAATAAACGCTCATTACCACTTATAAAGCAATTGGCTAGTCGATTACATGCTATGCGTCCCCGATATGGTCGCCAATCCTAAAAACTACTCACTGGAAGAAGATACAGGCCTGCCAAAATACTGCTCTCAGAACCGCCACGGGTTGTCTTCTTATGTCCCCACAACACCATCTACATTACACTGAACGAGTCCACGGTGACGTTACTGATCAGTTTACCGCTTTACAGGTAGTTGGCAAAAGAAACGACATATACGATCAGAAGGCATTGGAAGACGATGCCTCAAAACTAGCAACCAAAAGCAATAATTATCATTTCACTGACACAATCTTTTTATAATATTACTTAGCAATTTAAGATTAGATATTTTTTTCAATTTGTATTTTGACTTACCAGCAATAACAGAATCATGTTTAATTGTACGCCGCACAATCATTATACCATCATGTAACGAAGCTCAGTTTCTTCCGAAAATTGTTCGGCACTACCACGTAAAATCAATGTACATGTTCTAGCATTAACGCAACCTTTAAATAATTATAAACTATGAAAATAAAATTTAATTGAAAACCACTCTCAAACCTTGGAAAATGTTGGAACGTTCACCACCAACTTGACGTTCTTCAAAGTAATCGCACTGACCCAAAACACTTGAATTTATATCATTAGATGTAGTCCTAACAGCACCACCACAAGCTTTCATTGTACGTTTCCAATATTCTTCTGGTACACGAACAGCACAGAACATATCATGATCTGCAAAATACTGTGTAGCAACATCACCAATTGGTAGTTTAGATAACACAACATTGGCGCCTTACTTAGCTAGTTTATTGAACAGAATACGCCATTCAGCATCAACAATTTTCTGATACTCTTGAACATTATCAACACGTTCTTCAGCATTATCACGCTCAGCTCTGAATTCCAATTCTATATTTAATAATGCGAATTTATATTTTTTGCATTACGTTTGGGTCCATCAAAGGAAAGTACAGCGTCCACAACCATTTTTGAAAGGAAATCTTTTTGTTGATGAATAAGTTTGGAGGACATTGCTGTGGCAGAGGATTTTTCCAATAAAGCACGTTGTTGTTCCTTTGATTGGCGCTTCGACATGTACAGCCATGTCATATTTCATCATGCATAATTGTAATGCTTTACGTATAGCTTTAATGATGATACGTGCATGGACGCCTTCCTCAACATACGGCTTAACTTGTTTTAAGATTTCACCTGCTTAAAGTACTATTGAAGTGGTGTCATCGCCGACCTGATAAGAGAAACATTTTTCTTCTACACATTCTAATATAACAAAGAACCTACCTCAGCATCTTGAGATTTGGCGATGTCGACTAGAATTTTACGGCTAGATGCACAATATCCAATAGTTTCATAATGGTTGCACCATCATTTGAAATTGTGGCCTTACCACTGGAATCAACAATATGCTTGCCCCATACTACATGGACCCAATGTAGTGTGTACAGCGTCCACAATTGATTGCGAGGCATTGATGTTGGATATGACTTGAGGTTTACCTTTAGAGCTATCGGTACCCAAACAAAAACGCATGTACCCAATACAAGTTCAGGACGTTCATATTTATCGATACGCTGTCCGGTGTGGCCCAAATGTTTTAAATATTCAGTTGGCACTGTTGAGAAAAAATATGGATCAATGAACACAAGTAAAAGTGAAAGATTTTTTTTTACCATCTGTTGTTACTTTAAACATTAGACACTGGAAACGACGACCAGCATCTACAAATTGCATTTTAGCCTTGCAAACGATTACATCTTATTGGACCCAATTCACCAAAATTTACAATGGGTGGCTCATATTCACCCTCAACCGTGCGTGCCATTGGTGAGATGGTAAGTGTAAAGAACAAAGCTGTTGTTTTTAATAAATCAGCTGTTGCAGGTATGCAATACAAAAAGACCTGCAAACGAGAAAGATCAATGTAATTGCCAAACAAAAAATTAATTTCGAATATCAATACCTAACGTAATGTGGCGAGGAGTTACCCTGATCTTGTACCACATATTTTGTGGTCACCAATGGTGGCAATAAACCTTGTTCATTAGTATTAAAACCGCCACCAGCGGAGATTTACGGGGCCCGGGACTAAAATGAATATGGGGCCCACTAAAGGGGAGGAAAATATGATCATTTTTTTAAATAAATAAAAACTGTTATAATTATTTTTATAATTTATTCTCGCAAATATTTTTTTTTTGGTACCTATATATTAAAAACTATGAATTATTATACTATTAAAAATATTTTGTTCTTGAATTTGCTCTGGCAAAGTCACTTATCAAATCATCAAAATCAATCGATCGAAGTAAATCAACTTCAATGCTTAACCTCATCAATGCGGACAACCGTTCTTCTAACATAGTTGACCAACACATATTTTTTATTCTTTTTAAAACCGAGAATGCCCTTTCAGATTCGCAGTTTACTATTGGAATCGTAACCAAAATCCTGTAAACGATGTAGATATTCGGAAATACTTCGATCATGTTCCTATTTACAATCCAATTAAGAACTTGCAAAGGGCACAGAATTTGTTCTGTTTCGTTATATAATTTTTCTGATCTATTATTACAATGAGTATATGTCATGATATACTTACTCCGAACTATGAACGTGCTAGCTTATATTATCTTATTCTTAACGAGTGCGTGTATTCTTTTCCATATTACTATTGTATATAATATTTTAGGTGCAAAATTAAATTATGTGTACGTAAATATGTAATATGATATTATTTATTCGAGCTCGCGGGGCCCTACCGATGCTGGGGCCCGGGGCTATAGCCCCTGCTAGCCCCTCCTTTAATCCGCCCCTGCCAGCGCTGATTTTCAATGATAAAGCTTATCGGATTTGGCATCTGATCGGGATCTAAACGGCGTTGGGCTGGATCATACTGTTGCGCCTGTTGATATATACCAGTACCAGGTGCAGGTGGTTGCTAAAGAAACTAATACAAAAATAATCATCAGCAATATTTGAAATATATTAGTTGTATTAGCATACATTAAAACCAGGACCTGTGGGTATTGGGGTTGACCCGACATAGGTGGCTGACTGGGCATTGGCGCCTGTTCTGGTTGTGTCGGTGGCATCATTTGACCCATGTAACCAGCTGGTGCACCTGGTTGTTGTAGAGGATAACCTGGCTGTTGAGGTTGTGGAGGACAACCAGGTGGACAAGGTTGTTGTGGATATCCCGACTGTTGTGGAATTGGCAGATAGGTTGTTGCTGCTGCTGTCGTGGCATTGCATTACCCGGTTGCTGTTGTTGTTGCTGTTGTGGTATATACCTTGGCATAACTGGATGTGGTGTTATTGCCCCACCTGGTCCAGTAGATGCGGGCGGCATACCTGGAGGACCACGTTGCTCATGGCCACCAAATGGCTGGTGCAATTACCAGACTATCGTGGCATTGGACCCAGTTGCGTTGGCATTTGCTGTTCACCTGTTTGCTGGTATGGAGATGTAACACCGCCTGCAATTGATGTTGGTGGTGTAGCTGACCAGTTTGAGGAGGAACAGTCTAGAAAAATAACAAAATTTATTAGACAGAAAATTATTTAAAAGTAAATGTTTGCGTACACTGTTTGTTTTGGTGGTGGCATAAGAGGCAAGTCAGGTATAATTGTGCTATTTACAGTCATCTGATTGCGGCCACCAGGTACAGATTGCCCTGGCGGTGTCGTTTCTGGAGGCGCTGGCGAATACATGGAAGTTGGCGCATTGGATCGAGGCTTTTATATGGATTTGCGAAAAATATGTGCAATTATCACACCTATTCAGATTTGCATGAACGTTTTATATTTACCTGCAAAAGTTTTATATATTCCACAATATTTAATGCTCCAAAATTAGCACAGGTCTGCAGCTAAATTCCCGGAAAAAGTTTTAGGCCAGGGAATGTACACGATATACACTCAAAGTTTAGCTAATGAATGCCAACCACAACAGCACAATAATTTGTAATTGTATCACAATCGCACAATATAAATTAAATTATATCTCTTAACAAAAATTGTTCACCGCCGATATGGAACGCTAAATTAGAAATGAAGGATTCGCAGAAATTTTTTTTTACGTATTTGAGGATACATACCATGTAAGAAAAGGCAAGCATATACGAATCGGACATTGCGGTTGGGCCATCTAATTTTTTATACTAACAGTTGTGGAACAATGGGGAATTTTTTGTTGTTGGTCACCATTCTCGGTCACTAGATTTTTGCTGGGTATATGTTCAAAATTTTGTTGCCTTATGCTGGGAGCACTGGAGGATTGGAAACGCGTCCTTTCTAACCTCCCTTAAAACAGTGTCTCCCAGGCTCGTCCGTTTGTCATGCTAATAAATATGCTGGTCGGAATCACATGGAATTCCGACAGCATATTCAATAGAACTAAGTAATTTTAATTAATGAATTGTATTTAGTAATTTAAGTTTTAGGCCTAAACAGCCGTAATAATAAATAAATTAAATTAAACTAAATTTATTGTCCTGTTGAATATATATATTATTTTATACTAAGCTATGTATATTTGGAATTACACATGCATACTAATAAATGCAACCGTTCTATGTAAATGACATCTTGAATATTAAATGTCAATAAAATACTTACTTCCGTTTTTTCTAACCATACAGAAAACACGCGTTTTCTTACAACTATAACTTTTAAATATAATCTGCGCAACAGGTTATGGGCCGACACTTAGTTGTATTAAATTAAGAATTCGTTTTTGTTATTGCGCTTAGCAAATAATAATTTGTCATCGTTGCTGAATAATTGGACTTTAGCTGGTAAAATGAGCCACAGTACATTAACATTCCCATTCGAAAAACTTCGTGGTAGAGAGAATTTTGACTTGTGGAAGCAACAGGCCAAGTCATACCTGGTCATTAAGGGACTATGGAAAACAATTGACCCTGGACTGAGAGCGAATGCGACTGCAGCTGAGAAAGATGCTGATTGTCGTGCATCTGCGGAAATTTATCTGATGCTAGATCCAAGCAACTTTGGAATTATTGCTCAAAAGAGCACTGCAAAAGACGCATGGGATAGTTTAATGGAAGCATATGAAGATAAAGGTCTTACTAGGAAGGTTGAACTGTTAAAGCAACTGGTTCAATTAAAGTTATCAGATTTTCCATCCATGCAAGAGTACATCAATGCTATGGTACTCACATCAATACAAGTGAAAACAGCTGGACTCGAACTTGATGATGAGTTAATTGCATCGCTGTTATTAGCCGGGTTACCTAATGAATTTAAGTCACTAGTATTAGCTGTTGAAAATTCCAAAGAAGTGCTGACAGTTGACTCAATAAAATCGCTTTTACTTCAAGATGTAAAATTTTATACACAAATCAATGAAGAAAAAGCTCTATACTCAGGTATCAAAAACAACAGGCATAAAGCAAAAAAATATTTCTGCCATGCATGCAAGCAGCCTGGTCATTTCGCTAAGAACTGTCGGAACAAAACAAAAAAACGAAATGATCAAGTTCTACTGGCCTCGCTGTGTACAAACACAAAAAACGCAACTGACTGGCACATTGACTCAGGCGCGACCAACCATATGACTTGCAGTGAAAAAAATCTTCACAACAGAAGACCTACACCAAACAAAGCAATAACAATTGCAGACAACAACAAGTTAAACTTCGAATGTGTTGGTGATTTAGAATTTTCGGTAATGACAAACAACGAAAATAGAATACTTACTGTGAAAAATGTTGAATATGTGCCGAATTTATGCACTAATCTCCTTTCAGTTAGCCAAATGGCGTTAAATGGAAAAAAAAATTGTTTTCGAAGGTAATTTCTGCAAAATATTTAATAAAAACAACACAGTTGTCGCTTCTGCAAAATTGATTGATGGGCTTTATAAATTAAATTGTCAACAAGTTGAGAATAGAAACAAGTGTGCATTTGTTGCTGTGGATTACAATTTATGGCACAGAAGACTTGGGCATGTAAGCAACAAACTGAAGTCTGCTACAGGCGTAATGAATGGTGTGACATTTAATTCGGCTGATAATCATAAGTGTATCGTGTGTATTAAAGGCAAACAAGCCAAATCGTCATTCAATCTTAGCGAGAGTTATGCGACTAACGTTTTGGAAGTTGTCCATACAGACATCATGGGTCCATTTCAAGTACCATCACATGCTGGTGCACGTTATTTACTAACATTTGTTGACGACTACAAACACGCAAAGTGTTTGCTATTCCAATCAAATCGAAATCCGATGTGTATGAAGAATTTATAAAATTCAAGAACTTCGTTGAAAATCAATGTGGCAAAAGCATTAAGATATTACGTTCAGACAACGGGGCCGAGTATGTGAACGGCCCGTTCAAGAAATATACTGCGAAATGTGGAATTTTGCATCAAACAACAACACCGTACACGCCTGAACAGAATGGCGTGGCAGAGCGAATGAACCGCACACTAATGGAGCGGATTCGATGTATGCTTTTAGATGCTGGCCTTGAAGACAAGTTTTGGGCTGAAGCAGCGAATACGGCAGCATATATATTAAACCGTATAGCTCGTAACTCAAAAAATGCTAGCCCTGAAGAACTTTGGTCAGGCAAGAAACCAAATATAAAACATTTGCGAGTATTTGGGTGCAAAGCGTTAGCACTCATACCAAAACAAAAAAGGGGAAGCAAGTTGGCCCCGAAATCTATTGAAAGCACATTTGTAGGTTACAGTGAAACTGCTAAAGCGAATAGGCTGTTTAACCCACTAACAAAAACAATTATCATCAGTCGCGATGTTACGTTCCTTGAGAATGAAAAACAAATCTCTTTAGCGCTGCCTAAAAATAACTACAGTTATGATCTAAGAGAAAATTCGAACGAAACTGTTGCCGATTCAGAGGGAAGTGCTGAAAATATTGAATCGTCATCAGCAAGTTATTCAGAAGAAGAAGGTGCCACAACACAAAGTAGTAATGCTGATGCAAGTGGCATTTTAGAATCCATTGATGAGAGCAGCTATGAGGAAGATGCCAACGACAAAACATATGTGCCGGAAGCTAACATCTCTTTAGCTGATATGGAGGTACGTAGATCTGAACGACTTAATAGTAAGTCATTTACTTCCAATAATTTTTGTGCATTGAGTTTTGTTCTTAAAGAGCCGCAAACAGTTGAAGAAGCTTTATCGCTAGAAAATGCAAACGAATGGAAGTCAGCTATGGAAGATGAAATGGCTTCGCACATGGCTAACCAGACTTGGGATCTTTCCACGCTACCTCCAGGAAAGACAGCCATAAAAAGTAAATGGGTTTTTAAAACCAAAGTGAATGCTGATGGCGAAGCAGTTTGACACAAGGCGAGACTTGTCGTAAAGGGATATAGTCAAAAAAAGGGAATCGACTACGAAGAAACCTATGCGCCGGTCGTACGGTATACATCGCTTAGATTCCTTTTAGCTTTATCGGCCAAGTTCAATTTGATTATACACCAAATGGATACTGTCACCGCATTTTTAAATGCAAATTTAAAAGAGGATATATATATGACACAACCTATTGGTTTTGATGACAATTCCGGAAGGATCTGCAAGCTTCGCAAGTCAATATATGGCTTAAAACAATCAAGTCGAGTTTGGAACGAAAAACTCAACCGCGTACTACTGAGCTTTGGGCTTCACAGAAGTGAAGTGGATCAATGCATCTACTATGCCAATCGGAAAGATGAATTATTCTTTGTGGCTATATATGTAGATGATGTACTGATATTCACCAACTAAATTGATAAGATCATGAAACTAAAAGAGAGTCTAATGAAGTCGTTTCAAATGAAAGACATTGGCGAAGCTAAGTCAGTTTTAGGCATGAGAGTTACACGCGACAATAGCGGCATAAAGATTGATCAGTCGGCATATATCGCCGATGTTTTAAAGCGTTTTGGCATGGACACATGTAATCCAATATCTACACCGATCGATACAAATCAAAAAAAGGGACATCTGAAATGTGTCCGAAGTCTGACACCGAACGAAAGGCGATGGCTAACGTGCCGTACATGCAGGCGGTAGGGTGTCTCTTATACGCCGCACAGATTACTAGACCGGACATCTGCTATGCAGTGAATATTTTAAGTCGCTTCACCTCTAACCCCGGTCAGGCACATTGGACTGCACTGAAACGAATAATGCGTTACCTGCAAGGCACTATAAACAAGGAACAAAAAACACAAGAAAGCTAGACGTCGAAAAGCTTCAATCACAACAGACTGCCAACGATTTCGCAACTCGACTCTCACACCTGGAGCAGTGGGAGCATATCTCCAAAGCACTTCGTACCGCCGCCGAGGAAAAAATTGGTTACCGGCGGCCACGAATGATGAAGAATGCCGCGTTGCAACCGAAAGAAAAGACGCTGCCTACAGGGCTACGTTAAAAACGAGCGCGACAAGGGGAGTGTGTGAACGCTATCGTGAGTTGAAAAGGGAAGCGAGACGCCTTTTCAGGAAGAAAAAAGCAGAAGCAGAAAGGCGTGAGTGCGAGGAGCTTGAGCTGCTAGCCACCAGGAATAATGCCCGAAAATTCTACCAAAAAATACGGCGACAGACGGAAGGTTTTAAGACCGGGGCAAACTCCTGTAGGAATGAAAACGGCGACCTTGTAACTGATGTCCAGAGAGTGCTTAGATTATGGAGGGAACACTTCTCTGCTCTCCTAAATGGAGGCAGCAATTCAATGAAGAACCCGATCCCGCAATCGATGATGATGGAATATATGTCCCCCCGCCCCATTATGACGAAGTTAGAATAGTAATAACCAGATTGAAAAACAACAAGGCCGTGGGCGCTGATGGATTGCCGGCGGAGCTATTCAAGTTCGGCGGCGAGGAGTTTGTAAGGCGCATGCAGCAGCTTCTTAGCAAAATATGGGCGGACGAAAGCATGCCCGACGGTTGGAATCTAAGTGTTCTTGCCCAGTCCACAAGAAGGGGGATACTGCAAAATGCACCAACTATCGTGGAATCAGCCTTCTTAATATCGCATATAAGGTCCTTTCAAGTGTATTGTGCGATAGATTGAAGCCCACCGTGAACCGGCTGATTGGACCTTATCAGTGCGGCTTCAGACCTGGTAAATCTACCATCGACCAGATTTTCACAATGCGCCAAATCTTGGAAAAAACCCGTGAAAAGAGAATCGACACACATCACCTCTTCGTCGACTTTAAAGCCGCCTTCGACAGCATGAAAAGGAGCTGCCTATATGCCGCTATGTCTGAATTTGGTTTCCCCGCAAAACTTATACGGCTGTGCAAAATGACGTTGAGCAACACCATCAGCTCAGTCAGAATTGGGAAGGACCTCTCCGAGCCGTTCGAAACTAAACGAGGTTTCAGACAGGGTGACCCCCTAGCGTGCGATTTCTTTAATTTGATGCTGGAGAAAATTATACTAGCTGCAGAACTTAACCGCACTGGAACAATATACTATAAAAGCGTGCAATTACTGGCATATGCTGATGACATTGATATCATCGTCCTAAACACCCGCGCTGTTAGTTCTGCTTACTCCAAGCTGGAAAAAGAAGCGGTAAAGATGGGTTTGATGGTGAATGAGGACAAAACGAAGTACCTGCTGTCATCGAGCAAAGAGTCAGCGCATATGCGCCTTGGCAACCACGCTACTGTTGGCAGCCATAATTTCGAAATAGTAAAAGACTTCGTTTATTTGGGAACCAGCATCAACACTAGCAACAACATCAGCACTGAAATCCAGCGAAGAATCAATCTTGCCAATAAATGCTACTTTGGACTAGGTAGGCAATTGAAAAGTAAAGTCCTCTCTCGGCGAACGAAAATCGTACTCTACAAGTCACTTATCGTACCCGTCCTGCTATATGGGGCAGAAGCATGGACCATGACAACAGCAGATGAAGCGGCTTTGGGAGTGTTCGAGAGAAAAGTTCTTCGAAAGATTTATGGACCTCTACGCGTTGGCGATGGCGAGTACCGAAGAAGATTTAATGATGAGCTGTACGAGCTATACGCAGACATCAACATAGTCCAGCGAATTAAAGCGCAGCGGCTGCGCTGGCTAGGCCATGTTATGCGAATGAAAGATGATGCTCCGGCCAAGAAAGTGTTTCTATCGGAACCCGCCTATGGAAGCAGAGGTAGAGGGCGGCCCCCACTCCGTTGGAAGGACCAGGTGGAAAACGATTTAAACTCCCTTGGTGTGACCAATTGGCGCCGGTTGGCGGAGCGAAGGAGCGACTGGCGCGCCTTGTTGGACGGCCATAACCGTTTAGACGGTTAAGCGCCAATTAAGTAAGTAAGTAAGCAAGGCACTATAACCAAGTTTTTATTATACAGAAAAGACTCTGAAGAAATTACTGGCTTCTGTGATGCAGATTGGGCTGGTGACATCGACAGCAGACGATCCACTTCTGGGTACATCTTTATGTATCAAGGTGGCGCAATCTCCTGGTCAACAAAGCGTCAACAAACTGTGGCACTTTCAACCACAGAAGCAGAATTGATGTCAATGGTCTGTGCTATTCAAGAATCTATATGGCTTAAGCGATTACAAAACGAACTAGTTCAAAGCGAACCGGAGACCATGGTGGTTTTTTGTGACAACAAAAGCAACTAACAATTCACTTTCTGCGCGCACAAAACATGTACATATTAAAGCAAAGTTCATCCAAGAAAAAATTGAAAGCGGTGAAATTAAACTTGAATATATTACTTCTGAGAGTATGTTGGCGGATACTTTAACGAAGGCCGTAACTGCAACCAAAATTAAGTTTTTCTTAAACGAAGTTGGTTTAAAGTAATTTTACACCCATTTGTATAAAATATATATTCCGGAAGGGTGTTGAATAAATATATTATTTTATACTAAGCTATGTATATTTGGAATTACACATGCATACTAATAAATGCAACCGTTCTATGTAAATGACATCTTGAATATTAAATGTCAATAAAATACTTACTTCCGTTTTTTCTAACCATACAGAAAACACGCGTTTTCTTACAACTATAACTTTTTAATATAATCTGCGCAACATGTCCTCATTCACATCTCGTTTAACCTTCCCTGCAAGACTCGGCTTCGCAACTATAGCAACAGTGACGTTATTTATTACTGCTAATATGCGTTCAAATATATCTAGAGAGAATCAGAGGAAATATATATTCAACTCTTTCCTGCGATATTTTAAGTGGCTGTTGCAATTTTAATTTTTACAGGAAAAAAATCGGATTGACTGAAAAATTTGCAATATACGGGCGTCCTGAAAATCACAAAAATATCATCTGGAACTCTAGGAAACTCTTTGTTTATGAGAAAAAAAAAACTTTTAAATTCCGAAATTTGGTAATATTACAACTTGGGTTTTGCACCTGAAACTCGCATCGAACTTGTCGGAAGTGGTACCCAAAGACGGGTATTTTCGTCAAGATTCAGAATCCGTGATTGACCAAAAAGCACTTTTGTATTTAGTTTGTGTTTACATTCAAAATGAACAAGGGGTTGGATTTTATATAAGGTGCCACGAATTTCAAACTGTTGTTGATTTGTAAGGGTAGGGGGTCCTGAAAATAACAAAAATATCATCTTAGTTTATGAAAAAAAAAACTTTTAAATTCCGAGATTTGGTAATATTACAATTTAACGTCGTGGTACCCAAATACGCGTATATTCGTCAAGATTCAGGATCCAAAAGCAGAAATCATATTTTTTCACTCGCTTAAAAGTTATTCGCAAAAAACCGGTCAGTACTATCGGCGCTTTTTTCGTTGTTGCAATTAAACAAACGAAAACATGAAGGTGGTGAATGGTGTTGCCAGCTCCGCAACAATAAAAGTTACTTGTGGTTTAAATAAGTAAGCGTCAAATGAAAAAACCCAAAACTTTTGATTTTCATCAACGTGTAGCTGACAACAAATACGTGTGTGACGAAGCCACGCGACTCCACTAACATACACTAAATTCAGTAAAGGCAGTGACATAATGACATTTTTCATATAGATGCGTTTAACACGAGCTTATGCGTGACAGTAAGAGCGCCACAATCAATGATGCAAGTTGGCGTATTTGTAAACAAAAGTCAGCTGATATTTATTTTCGCCAAATGTGTAAATTTGTTTATCTACAAAAAGTGTAACGCTTTTGCGGTGCGAGCAGTCAACAATTTTCACCGAACAACGAAATACTCCGTAAAGGCTTTACCTGTTTCTTAGAATATAACAAAATATATTTATACCCTTGCGCGCAATGGAGTAATTTTTGAATTAACTTTCTTAATATTTTCATTTTACACCTCTTGGCAAAATAATGAATTTCTTACTTGTTAAAATTATACTTCTTTCATATATATGTATATATTATCATTATATATAAGCTTCCATCAACTTCAAAAAGGGAAATGGGAAGATTACAAAACTTTCACAGACAATCGCTTCGCTGCCCTCCCAATCCCGAATGATGCCCATCAAGCTGAACGTGCATTCCGCAAGGTCTTCGAATCCGCATCGACTCGTTTTATACCCACCGGAAGAATCCAGCGGATGCCGAAACTCTAGTGAGAGAACATGGGCTTATAAGATAGCACAACTCTGGCGGCCCCTAAATAAGGGATATTAAACAACGCATCAGACAGCTTGCGTATAAACACAAGCGGGCGAAATGGGAGGAGCACCTAAAGAACTTTATCCTCTCTGCGGATGTGGGTAAGCTATGGTCTACCGTAAGGTCCCTATTGAACCCAACTAAGCACAACGACAAAATATCCATCGCATTCGGCGATAAAGTGCTGTTAGTTTCGGAAAAATGCGCGAGCGCTTTCTGACGACAATAAGTAATGCATTCTATGGTTGAAAAAGACAGACGGCGAGCCAACAGACGCATACACAAGCATAAACCCAGGTTGTCCCCAATTACCATCACAGCCAAAGAGGTTGAAGACGCCATCGTTTATGCTATACCATCTAAAGAAGTAAGCCTCGACGGCATACGGCCTGGGAAACCAGCTAACATAGGATATTCTTATCATCCGATATCTCTCCTATCGCCATTAGCCAAGACACTTGAAGCCATTTTGCCCCCCACCCCCCGTTTCACTGTAAACTTGCGTCTTGCCAATCATCAGCATGGTTTTCGAAAACTACATAGCACAACCACCGTGCTAAAAGCCATCAGCACGCAGATGAATTGCGGATTGAATCAAAAACACCACCATAGAACCATGCTCATAGCGCTAGACTTATGAAAAGCTTTTGATACAGTCAACCATGGCACGTTACTTCAAGACTTGGAAGGGTCCCCCTTTCTTCATGTCTCAAAAGGTGGACCATAAATTATATGTCTTCACCATCAGAAAGAGTCACCATAGTATTCTACGCCGATGACTGCGCGATAATGGCCACCTGTCCTGGCCCACCCATCAATGAGCTATGTAATAAAATAATCAACTAAATCCCTGATCTCTTCAGTTTTATAGCCTCGCGAAACCTGACATCGTCACCCACCAAATCAACGGCGACCTTATTTACAACATGGATGCGGCAAATGTCGACGATATTGAACATCCACGTCGATGGCATAACGCGTCCGTCTTACAACCGAAAATACTGGATGTGACGTTCGATCAGAATCTGCATTTAGGCGAACACGCAATTGTACCTAAAATCCATAGCCGTAATAAAATTCTCTAATCTCTTGCCCGCAGCACTTTGGGTGAAATCATAGAAACGCTCATTACCACTTACAAAGCGATTGGCCGGCAGATTGCATTCTATGCGTCCCCGATATGGTCGCCAAGCCTAAAGGTTACTCACTGGAAGAAAATACAGGCCTGCCAAAATACTTCCATCAGAAACACTACGTCCCCAGAACACCACGTAGCACTGCTGCAACAACGACAACAACCAGATTGAACCTTCTACTCCTTAGGTGCCAATAATATAGGTCATAATTTTTGAGGGAATTTTTCAGATTAGAACAAACGTTTTTAACACAATTGACACCATCACCTAAACCAGACCTAATGGTGAGTCATTAAATTTAAGACAGTTTCTGTAAAAAACTTCATTTTACTCAATATTTTTTATTTACATAAGTTTAGGACCTCTTTTATACATATTTTTATTCGCCCAATTCATTAAGTAATTATCAGTATAGTAGTGTGAAAAAGCTGCCTTCTAATTCAAAATCATTTTCGCCATTAGGTGCCGACACCTTATCTTTGAATTCATTGAAAAATTTATCATCCGATTCTCATTCCAAGTGATCGCATCTGATGATTTATTAACTTGCACCCCGTCATATTTTAGTTGAGGCTATATACACTTAGCATATTCCAAGGGACTACTATGCGATTCTGTGTGGCGCTTTAAGTCATAACGTTCCTCAAAAATTTTAAATATTTGTTGATTGCTCGTAAAATTGTTGAACTCCAAGCGCAGCTTCTTTTTATATGACTGCTCCACATAAATGTAAGATGGTGCTGAAAATATTAAATATGTATGCGATCACCAGCACGTGTGGCAATATACAACCATTGCTGCACACATTCCATCGATGTTTGGGCTTCCTCGCAGTGTTCGTTAAAAAGTGTAGGATTTGAAAATAAACCTTGTGCGGCCATTGCACCATCAGCCTGTGTTTGTGCATGCAAATGTTTAGCGTCTTTCCAGATGCGAACATTGACATTAACAATAAGTGGTTTTTGGATGGATTTCTTTACTTCGGACATAGCGCTAATATTAAGAGGATCTGATACCTTCTGCCACATGTTTCGTCCATGTAATGTCAATAATGTGGCACCACATTTTTCTAGTTCATGTGCCAGTTCCACTGTAGATCGTACTAATTGCTCTCCACTGCCATTTAATCAGCGTATTTTTACCGATAGCATTACCGACGCATTGTAATTTGTACATTATCTTTCATCAGTTCTGGATGTTTCAGCAGACCACAGCCATATGCTTTAGAAATTGCCCATGATTGCGCAGAGTCACAATTCAAATCCATGCCATCAACATACGAATATATTAACTGGGCTGCTAACGAGAATCCATGCGCATCGCACGCAGCGACTTGTGATATACAAGGAATGTCTTCTAAACTTGTGGTAAATTCATTATCATGCGCCTTTTTACTATTTATAAATAAATCAGCAATGATCACTGGTGTCAATGCCAATTTCACACCATGTTGACGAAGAAGCCGCCTGAATGCCAATTTGCTTTATTCCACCATTGGCGCACTGACTTTGTAAATCCATGTGATGTAATATTTTCAGTGTTAAAAACATTTAAAATATCTATAGTTGGCCTTTGTTCATATTATTGCAATTTAAGTTCGTAGATAATTACATTTATTCATATTTTCCAATTTTGGTTATGTTCTGTATTTCAACGCTCAACTTGTAAACAAATGTCAAATTCTTCTTCTTATGATTTGTTTGTAACAAAATTTGAGAGTTGGCTACTTTTCACAATATCAGATGGCGCCAGTGCCGCTCACTATACCGTTCTCCTTAAAAATACGTGCAATCTACTCATAATGCATAAGCTTGTGTTAAAATCATCTATATGAAAACTGCATATGTGACGGAGCTATAAAGGCCGTGACATAATGAAATTTTTCATATAATGTTATGGTCCACTTGCAGGATGCACGCTTTGCATGCTCTGCTGACTGGTGGTAGTTGGTTAGTTAAGAGGGAAAGGGTTGGGATTCACCCTCACTCATGTCCGCCTGGGGTGGTTAAAACAAATTGTCTTTAATTTCGCGCGGGTGGCATCGCCAAAGATTCCAATGGTGTGGGAAATTTCCCAATAACGGCAACCACCATGGCGTAACTATACAAGGTGACAGCTGACTGTAGTTTTTATATGATTTGGCACATCAACTTTCAGCGCAGTGCGATTTTGACATTAGTCCATCGTTTCACAAAAACAAAGTACATGGAGCGTTTAAATATGGATGCAGGGATGTCACCGTGGCTAGCACATTGTGTGGTTCCACCATGGGCAACCAAAGTTAAATCATGCGATTTAACAGAGCCGTTCCACTGCGTAGTCGCAGTAATGGAATGGAAGTTTTCTAGACGTGGTTGGCCATTTTGGGCAAGAAATCAGAAAGGTAGTTTGCAGCGTCCTGATCAGTAGTATCTTTGCGAAGTAATATCTTCTTGGTGTGAATCTCCCAATTAAAGTTTAAAAGCGTATTAATTAAAAAAAAACGTTCAACTGCTTTAAAGAGTGCGATTAGAAGCAGCATAAGCGGAAAACTAGCGTAAAAACAAAATGAATGGAGTAATTATGCTACAAATTTAGTTATGTGAAGAAGACACTAAAAAGTGGTTGTACAGTGGAAATTATGGTGTTCAACCCGTGCTAACAAATAGATATAAATTCCTTGAGTGATTCCGCATTGGAGAGAAAAGTGGCTAGTAAGCAGCACGAGTAAGCAGCACGCTGCCGCTATAAATTGGATTTCTAGACCACATATTTCATCACCAAAAGAACATTATGAGTGAGCCAAAAATTGTGCTTAAAATACCTTGCTATTTCTTTTGCAAAATTGTGACGTGCTAAATAGTAATCCCTTGCAGAGATGGAGTAAAATCAAAAGTATATCAACGATAGAAGGCAAACGCGGGTGTGGCCAAAATTTCCAAATACAAAAACAGATCAGCAGGCAAAAATCCAAAGCGGAGCCAAAGGGTTACCAAAAAAATTAAAATTTGTTTAACTAAAATGATCAACTATTAAAAGTTTCCGCCTGGTCGTTTTATCGGTGTTTTGTTTTAATGGTGGCGAAATGTAGGAATTCATCTGCCTATCAAAACCAAAATGCAATAATCTGTATGCTAGAGATTGTGCAAATCCTCTCTTAAAGGCTTGCGTGGGGTAAAAGGGGATAAACTGGGAAAATTGGTTATGGCTAATTAATGCAGCATAATTAACTTGGAGTATCTATCGGCCCTCCGTCTGAACTGGGTATATATTAATGTTCGCATTACAAATTGTTCGCACTACACCTACGCCAATTTCAAGGTACACCACCAATTGCTAGTAAAATTTGGCTTAGCCTATATCCAAAATTTGACTGTGTTCCGGAATAACTGAAATTTCAAAGACGCAACTTTTTCGTCCACATTGGGTTTGCTACAACAACATGAAGGAAAATCTCGAATAAAATTATAAGTAAACGACCCCATAATACAACATTTAAATCAGTAGTAACACCGACCAAGTGGCGCCTCTGCATAGACACTATAAACGGTGCCTCCAACTGCGCACATCAAACCGCATATCCACAATACGCTCCTCAGTCTCAGCCACAGGCGGTGTTAGCTCAGGTTGTCCGGCTAGTAAAAGTACGACAATTGCTGAATTAAAACGTGCCATAATCGTGGACCCAAACAGCGCACTTAAACCACCAACCGTGCCAACAACCGCGCACAACCATTATCAATAGCGCAACCACCAACCGCACCAACAACCGTGCGTTAACACCACCAGCGCGCAACCACCACTGGCAGCGCCAACCAAACGTGCACCAAGCACCACTGGCAGAGCCAACCACGAGCTCTATGACTGCTCCACATAAATGTAAGATGGTGCTGAAAATATCAAATATGTATGCGATTACCAGCACGTGTGGCAATATCCAACCATTGCTGCACACACTCCATCAATGTTTGGGCTTCCCCGCAGTGTTCGTTAAAAAATGTAGGATTTGAAAGTAAACCTTGTGCGGCCATTGCACCATCAGCCTGTGTTTGTGCATGCAAATTTTTAGCGTCTTTCCAGGTGCGAACATTGACATTAACAATAAGTGGTTTTTGGATGGATTTCTTTACTTAAGACATAGCGTTAATATTAAAAGGATCTGATACCTGCTGCCACATATTTCGTCCATGTAATGTCAAAAATGTGGCACCACATTTTTCTAGTTGATGTGCCAGTTCCACTGTAGATCGTACTGATTGCTCTCCACTGCCATTTAATCAGCGTAATTTTACCGATAGCATTACCGACGCATTGTAATTTGTACAATATCTTTCATCAGTTCTGGATGTTTCAGCAGACCACAGCCATATGCTTTAGAAATTGCCCATGATTGCGCAGAGTCACAATTCAAATCCATGCCATCAACCTGCGGATATATTAACTGGACTGCTAACGAGAATCCATGCGCATCGCACGCAGCGACTTGTGATATACAAGGAATGTCTTCTAAACTTGTGGTAAATTCATTATCACGCGCCTTTTTACTATTTATAAATAAATCAGCAATGATCATTGGTGTCAATGCCAATTTCACACCATGTTGACGAAGAAGCCGCCTGAATGCCAATTTGCTTTACCGCACCATTGGCGCATTGACTTTGTAAATCCATGTGATGTAATAATTTCAGTGTTAAAAACATTTAAAATATCTATAGTTGGCCTTTGTTCATATTATTGCAATTTAAATTCGCAGATAATTACATTTATTTACATTTTCCAATTTTGGTTATGTTCTTTATTTCAACGCTCAACTTGTAAACAAATGTCAAATTCTTCTTCTTATGATTTGTTTGTAACAAAATTTGAGAGTTGGCTACTTTTCACAATATCAGATGGCGCCAGTGCCGCTCACTATACCGTTCTCCTTAAAAATACGTGCAATCTACTCATAATGCATAAGCTTGTGTTAAAATCATCTATATGAAAACTGCATATGTGACGGAGCTATAAAGGCCGTGACATAATGAAATTTTTCATATAATGTTATGGTCCACTTGCAGGATGCACGCTTTGCATGCTCTGCTGACTGGTGGTAGTTGGTTAGTTAAGAGGGAAAGGGTTGGGATTCACCCTCACTCATGTCCGCCTGGGGTGGTTAAAACAAATTGTTTTCAATTTCGCGCGGGTGGCATCGCCAAAGATTCCAATGGTGTGGGAAAATTCCCAATAACGGCAACCACCATGGCGTAACTATACAACGTGGCAGCTGACTGTAGTTTTTATAGGATTTGACACATCAACTTTCAGCGCAGTGCGATTTTGACATTAGTCCATCGTTTCACAAAAACAAAGTACATGGAGCGTTTAAATATGGCTGCAGGGATGTCACCGTGGCTACCACATTGTGTGGTTCCACCATGGGCAACCGAAGTTAAATCATGCGATTTAACAGAGCCGTTCCACTGCGTAGTCGCAGTAATGGAATGGAAGTTTTCTAGACGTGGTTGGCCATTTTGGGCAAGAAATCAGAAAGGTAGTTTGCAGCGTCCTGATCAGTAGTATCTTTGCGAAGTAATATCTTCTTGGTGTGAATCTCCCAATTAAAGTTTAAAAGCGTATTAATTGAAAAAAACGTTCAACTGCGTTAAAGAGTGCGATTAGAAGCAGCATAAGCGGAAAAACTAGCGTAAAAACAAAATGAATGGAGTAATTATGCTACAAATTTAGTTATGTGAAGAAGACATTAAAAAGTGGTTGTACAGTTGAAATTATGGTGTTCAACCCGTGCTAACAAATAGATATAAATTCCTTGAGTGATTCCGCATTGGAGAGAAAAGTGGCTAAGTATCGTCGGTGGTGGTCGCGAGTAAGCAGCACGCTGCCGCTATAAAGTGGATTTCTAGACCACATATTTCATCACCAAAAGAACATTATGAGTGAGCCAAAAATTGTGCTTAAAATACCTTGCTATTTCTTTTGCAAAATTGTGACGTGCTAAATAGTAATCCCTTGCAGAGATGGAGTAAAATCAAAAGTATATCAACGATAGAAGGCAAACGCGGGTGTGGCCAAAATTTCCAAATACAAAAACAGATCAGCAGGCAAAAATCCAAAGCGGAGCCAAAGGGTTACCAAAAAAATTAAAATTTGTTTAACTAAAATGATCAACTATTAAAAGTTTCCGCCTGGTCGTTTTATCGGCGTTTTGTTTTAATGGTGGCGAAATGTAGGAATTCATCAGCGTTTCAAAACCAAAATGCAATAATCTGTATGCTGGAGATTGTGCAAATCCTCTCTTAAAGGCCTGCGTGTGGTAAAAGGGAATAAACTGGGAAAATTGGTTATGGCTAATTAATGCAGTATAATCCTCTTGGAGTATCCATCGGCCCTCCGTCTAAACTGGATCTATATTAATGTTCGCATTACAAATTGTTCGCACTACATCTACGCCAATTTCAAGGTACACCACCAATTGCTAGTAAAATTTGGCTCAGCCTATATCCAAAATTTGACTGTGTTCCGGAATAACTGAATTTCAAAGACGCAACTTTTTCGTCCACATTGGGTTTGCTACAACAACATGAATTATAAGTAAACGACCCCGTAATACAACATTTAAATCAGTAATAATAACGACCAAGTGGCGCCTCTGCATAGACACTATAAACGGTGCCTCCAACTCCGCACATCAAACCGTATATCCACAATACGCTCCTCAGCCTCAGCCACAGGCGGTGTTAGCTCAGGGTGTCCGGCTAGTAAAATTACGACAATTGCTGTATTAAAACTTGCCATAACCGTGACCCCAAACAGCGCACTTAAACCACCAACCGTGCCAACAACCGCGCACAACCTTTATCAATAGCGCAACCACTAACCGCACCAACAATCGTGCGTTAACACCACCAGCGCGCAACCACCACTGGCAGCGCCAACCAAACGTGCACCAATCACCACTGGCAAAGCCAACCACGAGCTCTATGACTGCTCCACATAAATGTAAGATGGTGCTGAAAATATCAAATATGTATGCGATCACCAGCACGTGTGGCAATATCCAACCATTGCTGCACACATTCCATTAATGTTTGGGCTTCCCCGCAGTGTTCGTTAAAAAAATGTAGGATTTGAAAGTAAACCTTGTGCGGCCATTGCACCATCAGCCTGTGTTTGTGCATGCAAATTTTTAGCGTCTTTCCAGGTGCGAACATTGACATTAACAATAAGTGGTTTTGGGATGGATTTCTGTACTTCAGACATAGCGTTAATATTAAGAGGATCTGATACCTTCTGCCACATGTTTTGTCCATGTAATGTCAAAAATGTGACACCACATTTTTCTAGTTGACGTGCCAGTTCCACTGTAGATCTTACTGATTGCTCTCCACTGCCATTTAATCAGCGTAATGTTACTGATAGCACACGCATTGTTATTTGTACAATATCTTTCATTAGTTCTGGATGTCTCAGCAGACCACAGGCATATGCTTTAGAAATTGCCCATGATTGCGCAGAGCCACAATTCAAATACATGCTATCAACATACGGATATATTAACTGGGCTGCTAAGGAGAATCCATGCACATCGCACGAGGCGAATTGTGATACACAAGGAATGTCTTCTAAACTTGTGGTAAATTCATTATCACGCGCCTTTTTACTATTTATAAATGAATCAGCAATTATCATTGGTGTCAATGCCAATTTCACACCATGTTGACGAAGAAGCCTGAATGCCAATTTGCTATATCGCACCATTGGCGTACTGACTTTGTAAATCCATGTAATGTATTATTTTCAGAGTTAAAAGCATTTAAAATATTGTAACGAATTTGCTGCAAATCCTCTTATTTGCCCTTTTGCTGGGTTCGTATCGCTAAACTGTTGAATAAATAACTCCAATATTGAATAATGGAAAAATGGTCTTTATTAAAATACTCCACAATAACACTCAAACTGTGCAACGAATAGCTTAATAACCAAACTGATAGCTTAAATGAAACTGACTTTCAGATATCGTCGTAGTCGTAACTGCTTGACAACTCAAATCAAACTGAATTACAGCGCCTCTACATCTGTCGCCTTTTATACTCTTTGGTTTCCTCGTTCGCATCTTCTAGTATCTACTAGCATTGTCCATGAGCTCTCAAACTTCCAAGCTGTAACTAAAATTGCACAATTTTATACATCTTCTAGGCGCTTCCAGAATCTACTAGTCCAGTAGCTCTCAAACTTCTCAGCTGTAACTACAATTGCACAATTTTATAGTTTTTCTCATTGCATACTTATAGGAGTATCTCAGATATATGCATGTGTTAGTGCATTGACTCTCCGCTGCTCGTATACGTGCATGGTACATATATGTAGGCGCAGTTATTGTTTCGTTTATGTAGATACATAATGATTGAATTATTGGTGTGCATTCACGTCACTGCTTAGCATCGGCTTAGAGACGGCAGCACTCCTTAGTTTTGCTAATATTCGTAACACTGCCCTCCACCTAAGTCTGATCGTCCAGATTAGACAAATCTCTCGATTTAACCGCTGCTAGCTTCTCCAAATGAACAACTTTCATTTTGGTTCGTGGTTTGCCAATGGTTTGTATTGCGTACACTACATCGTTGATCCGTTTTACAACTTTGTATGGGCCTTCCCAGTTACACTGCAATTTCGGGGACAAACCTTTTTTTCGTTGTGGGTTGTATAGCAGCACCAAATCTCCTTCCCGAAACCCTTCCGAATTAATTGCTTTATCGTACCTCGCTTTCATCTTGTCACTCATAATCTTTGCTTGTTGCCTTACCAGATCGTGAATCTCTCTCAGCTCTTCTTCCAAGACACCAGTGGATTTCTTGACATTCCTCTCCGCATCGGCATCTATCCCATACTTCAAATCAGCTGGCAGTCGAAGGTCATTGCCAAAAATTACCTTTGCGGGAGTTTGGCCCGTTGTGTCATGTACTGCCGATCAGTAGGCCATCAAGAATAATGATATGTGTGTATCCCAGTCCTTATGGTACTTGTCTACTACTTTCCTTAAATGCTCCTCAAATGTTCTATTGAAGCGTTCCACCATACCATCGGACTGAGGATGCAATGCAGTTGTCCGTGTTTTTCGAATGCCCAACTTCTTACACATTTCTTGGAACACAGCTGATTCAAAATTCCTGCTTAGGTCAGAATGTAACTCCATTGGTACACCATACCTTGCAACCCATTCGTTTTTAACCACTTCTGCTACTGTTTCTGCTTCTTGGTTTGGGATTGGGTATACCTCTGGCCATTTACTGAAATAATCCATAACCACCAGTACGTATTTGTTTCCGCGGTTGCTAGTAGGAAATGGACCTGTGACATCCATGGCGATCCTTTCAAATGGTGCACCTGAAATATACTGCTTCATCTGGCCATGACTTCGGGTTTTGGGCCCTTTCGCTCTGTTGCATACCTCGCTGTTGGCAATCCACTCGGTGACCGACTGACGGCAACCAACCCAATAGAATATCTGCTTAATTTGCTCGAGCGTCCTTGTGATTCCAAGATGATCTCCACTTGGACCATTATGCAGCTCGCTGAGCACGTCAGGAATCCTCTTTCTGGGAACAACTATCAGTTTCTTCTTGCATTGACCATCCTCACTCTCCCATACTCGATGCAAGCAACCGGATATCAATTCTAAACTATTCCACTGTGCCCAATATGACTTCGCAATGGGACTCTCTGCTGACATCTCCTCTCTGCTTGGTCTTTCGTTCCGTTCGAGCCCTTGCATAACATGTGACAGATCTGTATCTTCTAGCTGACACTTTCTAAGTTGTTCCTTGTCCCATTCATCCGTACACGTTATAGTCATTAGCCGGACATCTATAATGTCTTCTTTAGCCTCGGCCTTTGAGCAGTGCTTTCATTCCAGACTACATGGTCTTCGTGACATTGCATCAGCATTTCCATGGGTACTACCTTTTCGATGCTCAATGGAAAAGTCATAGCTTTGTAGTCGCTCGATCCACCGTGCCAATTGTCCTTCCGGATTACGGAACTGCATAAGCCATTTCAACGCTGCGTGATCTGTCCTGACGTGGGATCGCTGGCCGTAGAGGTATTTGTGGAAATGTTTAATGCACTCTACCAATGCCAACAGCTCTCTTCGTGTAACGCAATAGTTCCTCTCTGGTTTTCCAATTGAACGGCTTTAATATGCAAATACCTTCTCATGTCCATCGACCAGTTGTGATAAAACGCCTCCTATAGCATATCCGCTCGCATCTGTATCTAGAATAAACGTTGCTCCTGGAATCGGATATGCCAACATTGGGGCAGTGAACAAACGCTCTATCAATGTTTGGAAAGCTACTTCTTGCTCCTTCTTCCATTCAAAAGCTTTATTTTTTCTTGTTAGCTCGTGGAGACTATGGGCTACGCTGGCAAAATTTGGTACAAATCGGCGGTAATATGTGCACAGCCCAAAGAAATTTCTCAATTCATGCAGATTCTGTGGTCTTGGCCAATCCTTTACTGCCTCTTTCTTTTCATTCGCTGTACAGATACCTTCTGTCGTTACCTTGTGGCCCAAATAATTTACTTCCTTTTTAAACAGCGTACACTTTTTGGGACTTAACTTCAGACCAGCGCCAGCTATTCTCTGGAAAACTTCCTCCAAGTTCTTAAGATGTTCATCAAAATTCTTGTCCAATACGATGATGTCGTCGAGGTACACCAAGCATGTTATCCAATGTAGTCCTTTCCGTACCTGGTCCATGAGTCTCTCAAAAGTAGCTGGTGCATTACAAAGTCCAAAAGGCATCACTGTAAATTGCCAAAGACCATCACCGACACTGAAGGCTGTTTTCTCTTTATCTTCCTCCTTCACCTCAACTTGCCAGTAGCCGCTTTTCAAGTCCAGTGTGGAAAACCATTTCGTACCTGATAGCGAGTCCAGAGTGTCGTCAATTCTTGACAATGGGTAGCTATCCTTTTTCGTAACGTCATTCAACTTCCGGTAGTCCACGCAAAACCTCATTTTTCCATCCTTCTTCTTTACAAGTACTACCGGTGAGCTCCATGGACTAGCTGATGGTTCAATGACGCCGCTGTCGCTCATTTCTTGTATGATTTGACTCAAAACTTCCCCCTTCGCCAGTGGAACATTACGTGGAGCTTGACGGATCGGCCTCGCATCTCCAGTGTCAATTTGATGTTTCACAACACTGGTGTGGCCTGGTTTGGAACCATCCTGGTCAAATATGTTCGCGTACTTTATGAGCAGTTGTTTTGCCTTACTCTGATAGGCTTCCACTACCCCATGCGTCCATGCCGTGATGTCATTTGAAAGATCAGTATTACTAGATGAAACGTGTTCCTGGAGCTGTTCACAGTTAATAACTACTTCGGCCTCTTGGCATCTTCCCAAAATAGCTCCT
Organism: Eurosta solidaginis; assembly: GCF_040869045.1. Taxonomy (NCBI): domain Eukaryota; kingdom Metazoa; phylum Arthropoda; class Insecta; order Diptera; family Tephritidae; genus Eurosta; species Eurosta solidaginis. Next base: position 154,377,229 of record NC_090319.1, read on the forward strand.
TTGGTCAAATTGAATGGTGGACTTGAACTCATTGAGTACTCTTACCGGAATACGTCCATCTTGTTTTGTCATAGCCAGGGTTTTTCCTACAAGTAAGTCCAGTGCCGATTTATTGGCTGCTTCGACAACCCACAATTTGTTTGTCCCACAAACTCCATCAATCTTTGCCCAGATTACTGCTTCTGATTTTCGTGGTATTTGCTGACTCTCTTCCACCAGCACTCGTTTACTGCTGTAGCCTCTCTCTTAGCCGAAATTAAGTGGCACATCCATGTTCTTATATCGCATCGTCTTGCTTTGCATATCGATTTTGATGCCTTGGTTGATTAAAAGTCCACTCCAATTATGATTTCATCAACAATATCTGCCACTATAAAATTGTGTAGTACCGTGACGTTCCCAATTGCTACTTCACATTCTACTTCTCCAATTACCTGGGTGTCCTCTCCCGTGGCTGTACGTAATCTTGCTCCCAGCAATGGTCTTATCTTTTTGTTGACCAAATCCGCTCGAATGATGGAATGAGATGCACCCGTATCTACAGTCAGTAAACGTTCCTTTCCATCCACATGTCCTCCGACAGTAAGATTGTTTGACCTTCTTCCAATTTGTGAGATAGAGATTATGGGGCATTCAATTGAGGGAGCCAGCTGTCGCCCCTTGCGGCTGACTCGCTTTAGTTTAACGATTGAGTGGACTTGGAGATTTGCTCATCTCCTTCAGCTCTGCGTTTACGGTCACCCACATTGTTAGAGCTATTGGGACCGCTGCTGCAATGTCGTGCAATATGCCTGGGTTGCCGCACTTGAAACATTTAATAACTCCGACATTTTTCTGTTGTGATCCCTTCAGTGCTTCCAAAAGATAAGATTTCCGCAGCTGGTCCTTTTAAAGCTACGAACAATGCAGCAACTTTATCTTCAGCATTCCAGTTGTTCACTGTTGCGGTCTTCTCAAATTGTAGCTTAAAGACCTGGAAAGGAACAGAACCGTCAAAGGATGGTGTTTTTACCTTTGGATTACTAGTTGAAACTGCTGGGCGATTTAGTTGCAACTGCTCGATACGTCCTCTCAAAGCATCCACCTCGGCCTCGATTTTTTCTTCAAACTGTAAAATTTTTGTATCTTGCGCTTCAAACTTAGAGGAAATACGTTCTTCTTGCTCTTCCAGTTGAGCAGAGATCTGCGATGATATCTGTGCTGAAATTTGAGCCGACATTTCGGATATCCGTGCCTCTTGTGCTTCCATCTTCGATGTAATCTGTGTCAACATTTCTGACATACGCATTTCTTGTGCTTCAATCTTCGATGTTATTCGTGTCTCTTGGGATTCCATCTGTGATGACATATACTTTTTCTGTTCTTCTAGTTGAGATGACATATACGTTTTCTGTTCTTCTAGTTGAGATGACATATACGTTTTCTGTTCTTCTAGTTGGGATGACATTGTCGATGTTTGAGCAGATATTGCAGCCAAAATCATGTTCAAGTTTGTGCTCGTAACTGTCTGCGATGTCTCGTTTTTCTCTTCAATTTTTGTTGTTGTCTCGTCCCCATCAGGATAAAATACCTACTCGTCCACATCAATTCCTTCTGCTTCCATTGCCTCTCGTAGCCGTGCCTGAAGTTCGAGTTTAACGCCGTTTGTATTCAATCCACGCCTCTCCAACTCCTTCTTCAGTTGCTGGATCTTCAATTCACTGAACTTTGCCATGTCCTTGTTGTCCTCCGGAATTTATTCAACAATTCCTCTTCTGACACCAATTGTAACGAATTTGCTGCAAATCCTCTTTTTTGCCCTTTTGCTAGGTTCGTATCGCTAAACTGTTGAATAAATAACTCCAATATTGAATAATGGAAAAATGGCCTTTATTAAAATACTTCACAATAACACTCAAACTGTGCAACGAATAGCTTAATAACCAAACTGATAGCTTAAATGAAACTGACTTTCCAAATAATACTGCTATTGCTCGCTAGATATCGTCGTAGTTGTAACTGCTTGACAACTCAAATCAAACTGAATTACAGCGCCTCTACATCTGTCGCCTTTTATACTCTTTGGTTTCCTCGTTCGCATCTTCTAGAATCTACTAGCATTGTCCATGAGCTCTCAAACTTCTAAGCTATAACTAAAATTGCACAATTTTATACATTTTCTAGACGCTTCCAGAATCTACTAGTCCAGTAGCTCTCAAACTTCTCAGCTGTAACTACAATTGCACAATTTTATAGTTTTTCTCATTGCATACTTATAGGAGTATCTCAGATATATGCATGTGTTAGTGCATTGACTCTCCGCTGCTCGTATACGTACATGGTATACGAACAGCGGAGAGTCAATGCACAAATACATGCATATATATGAGATACTCCTATAAGTATGCAATGAGAAAAACAATAAAATTGTGCAATTGTAGTTACAGCTGAGATGTTTGAGAGCTAATGGACTAGTAGATTCTGGAAACGCCTAGAAGATGCGAATGTTAAAGTCAAAGAGTATAAAAGGCGACAGATGTAGAGGTGCTGAAATTCAGTTTGATTTGAGTTGTCAAGCAGTTTCGACTAAGACGCTATCTAGCGAGCAAGAGCAGTATTATTTTGAATAGCAGAGTTTCATTTGAGCTATCAATCAGTTTGGTTATTAAGCAAGCTATTCGTTGGACAGTTTGAGTGTTATTGTGAAGTACTTTAATAAAGGCCATTTTGCATTATTACAAATTGGAGTTATTTATTCAACAGTTTAGTGATTCGAACTTAGCAGAGGATTGCAAATAAGAGGATTTGCAAGTAAATTCGTTACAATTGGTGTCAGAAGAGGAATTGTTGAATAAATTCCAGAGGACAACAAAGACATGGCAAAGTTCAGTGAATTGAAGATCCATCAACTAAAGAAGGAGTTGGAGAGCCGTGGATTGAATACAAGCGGCGTTAAACTTGAACTTCAGGCACGGCTACGAGAGGCAATGGAAGTAGAAGAAATTGATGTGGAATAGTATGATTTTCATCTTGATGGCGAGGAAATAACAAAAATGGAAGAAACACCGCAGACAATGGCGAACACAGACCTGAACATGATATTGGCTGCAATATCGACACAAATGTCCAACATGTCATCACAATTGGAATCGCAGGAGATACGCATAACATCGAAGATTGAAGCACAAGAAACGCGTATGTCAGAAATGTCGACACAAATTACATCCAAGATGGAAACTCAACTGGAATCGCAGGAGAACCGTATAACAGCGAAGATTGAAGCACAAGAGGCACGTATAACAGAAATGTAATCACAAATATGTCATCACAGCTGGAAGAACAAAAGACATATATGGCAACCCAACTGAAAGAACAAGAGACACGCATAACAGTACAACTAGAAGCACAAGAGGTGCGTATATCAAAACTCGAAGCGCGCATGGACGAAAAAATAATGCAGTTTGAAGAAAAATTCGAGGCAGAGGTGGATGCGTTGAGAGGTCGTATACAGGAATTGCAACTTAATCGGCCGGCTGCTTCAGCGAGTAATACGAAGGTAAAAACTCCATCTTTTGACGGTTCTCTTCCTTTCCTGGTCTTTAAGCTACAGTTTGAGAAGACCGCGGCAGTGAACAACTGGAATGCGGAAGATAAAGTTGCTGCACTCTTCGTAGCATTTAAAGGACCAGCTGCCGAAATCTTACAGACTAGTCCAGAGTACGAACGGAACAGTTATGACGCATTGATGGCTGCTGTAGAACGACGTTATGGAAGCGAGCATAAAAAACAGATATTGCAAATTGAGTTGCAAAACCGCTACCAAAAAGCAAATGAGACATTGCAGGAGTTTGCTTCAGATATTGAAAGATTGGCTCATCTTGCAAATGCGGACGCACCCGTGGAATACACTGAAAGGGTAAAAATCTAGAGTTTCATAAATGGCATACGGGACGTGGAAACGAAGCGAGCTACATACGCAAACCCAAAGCTGACATTTGCTGAAACGGTATCGCATGCTCTGATTCAGGAAACAGCGTCGCTTCTGTGTAAGCCAGTTTTCAAAGCGCGCCATGTGGAAGTAGAAAGGCCAGAGTGGGTAGACACAATTTTGGAAGCACTGAAGGGATCTCAACAGAAGAATGCCGGAGTTATTAAATGTTTCAAGTGCGGCAACCCAGGTCACATTGCACGTCATTGTGATCTTGGTCCTAATAGTTCCAACAATGTTGGTGGCCGTAAACACAACTCTGGCGGAAATGAGCAAGAGCGTGTCGGATGTAAAGAACGAAAACTTGCCCCGGCATTCAATAGTCCTGTGATATCTGTGTCGCAGATTGGAAGGAAATCAAGCAGTCTTACCATCAGAGGGAATGTGGATGGTAAAGAGCGTGTACTGACTGTAGATACGGGGGATCTCATTCCTTGATTCGATCTGATTTGGTCTACAGGAGAGTAAAGTCATTACCTGGAGCAAGGTTGCGTACAGTCACAGGCGAGTATAATCAAGTTCAAGGCGAAGTGGTATGTGAGGTATTAATTGGAAAAGTCATGGTTCTACACAAATTCGTTGTGGCGGATATCGTTGATGAAGTCATATTGGGAGTGGACTTCTTGGTTGACCATGACATCAGGATCGATATTAACCAGGACATACCACTTAACTTTAGTTTGAAAAAAGGGTTCAGCAGTAATCGGGTACTGGTGGAAAAGACTCGACAAAGACCACGAAAGTCAAAGGCAAAGGTTGATAGATCGAATGGGCCAAATAAATCAAAATCAAAAGTACCTTCGAGAGAAACACTGGCATTGACAAAACCTAAAAGACGCAGGAAAACGAAGCAACGAATTTCCGAGAAAGAATGCTAGGGTAGTTTCAAGCCAGAGCTCACTACTGTGGGGAAACGTGGGAACGATACTGATTATGCAAAGCAAATCCGTCCAGCGCAAGCTCTACGAAGTAGTTCATCGGCCAAACAACAGAGTGTGAAGGAACGAACCAGGGTATTGAGTAGTACGATGAAACACAGGTACCATGAGAACAATAATTCGAATCGTTTCTTGGCGGGAGATTTGGTACCGTTATACAACCCTCACCGGCGGAAAAGTGTTCCATCCAAATTTCGGTGCAGTTGGGAAGGCCCGTACAAGGTTGTGAAGAAGATCAGTGATACCATCTACCGCATACAAAGCATTGAGAAACCACGGAGTAGAAGAGTGGTACATTTGGCGATGCTAGCAGCGTTTAGATCGAGAGATTTGTCTGATCGGGACGATCAGACTTAGGTGGAGGGCAGTGTTACGAATATTAGCAAAACTAAGGAGTGATGCCAGCTCTAAGCCGATGCTAAGCAGTGACGTGAATGCACATCAATAATTCAATCATCATGTATCTACATAAACGAAACAATAACTGCGTCTACATATATGTACCATGTACGTATACGAGCAGTGGAGAGTCAATGCACAAATACATGCATATATCTGAGATACTCCTATAAGTATGCAATGAGAAAAACTATAAAATTGTACAATTGTAGTTACAGCTGAGATGTTTGAGAGCTAATGGACTAGTAGATTCTGGAAGCGCCTAGAAGATGCGAATGTTAAAGTCAAAAAGTATAAAAGTCGATAGATGTAGAGGCGCTGAAATTCAGTTTGATTTGAGTTGTCAAGCAGTTTCGACTAAGACGATATCTAGCGAGCAAGAGCAGTATTATTTTGAATAGTAGAGTTTCATTTGAGCTATCAATCAGTTTGGTTATTAAGCGTTGGACAGTTTGAGTGTTATTGTGAAGTACTTTAATAAAGGCCATTTTGCATTATTGCAAATTGGAGTTATTTATTCAACAGTTGAGTGATTCGAACTTAGCAGGGGATTGCAAATAAGAGGATTTGCAAGTAAATTCGTTCCAATATCTATATTTGGCCTTTGTTCATATTATTGCAATTTAAATTCGCAGATAATTACATTTATTTACATTTTAAAATTGTGGTTATGCTCTTTATTTCCAGGCTCAACTTGTAAACAAATGTCAAATTCCTCTTCTTATGATTTATTTGTAACAAAATTTGAGAGTTAGCTACTTTTCAATATCAGATGGCGCCAGTGCCGCTCATTCTACCGTTCTCCCTAAAAATACGTGGAATCTACCATGGTACAATAACCAGGTAAAAGCACCAGAGTTGCATTTTACATGTGTTTTCATTCGAAGCTGCTATAAAATGTCAAACTTTGTTTATGTTTACGTTTTTTGTTTATTTATATTTGTCATGAAAATTTAATAGTTCGCGGTTCTTTTCAAACATTTTACTAATTAATATAAAAGAATTTCTTTTTAAAAGGAAATAAGAAAACTTTCCCGCACTAGGCAGCAATGATGGAGGTAAGTAATTAATGAATCAAAAGCTTGCAAAGTAAATTATTTTCCTTTTCATTTAGAAGTTGGTAATAATCGCGCACAAAACGAACAGCCAGCACCGCTTATATCACCGCGGAGTTGCGTAAAGCGCCAGCTGTTTCAACAGGCCTTATCATTCGCACAACGCGCAATGCTGGGAATAGCACAGGGCCAAGCGCTTCCTCATCCGGTATGGTACTTCATGTATCTAATCAACCAACATCAAGTAATGCACATCAAAATATTGGAGCGGTACAATGCTATGGTTTTCCCAGCTTTACCAACAACGGGAAAATCAAAAAAGAGTGCAACACCACATTCACCAGTAGATGAAGATATGCTGCCATCTGGTGTACATATTCCCTTGACAAATATAGCTGCTAAACACGCACGCTTCTCAATGACTTTGTGTCGGTAGCGAATCAAAGCAATTTCCAAAAGCTGCAAACCGTACAAAAAAAGAACTGGAAACCAAAAATAGAAAAGCTGCATGTCAAGCAAACGCGCCAAAATTAACAGCGCAAGATTTTCCTTCATTGGGTGGTGGAGCGCCGGCATAAGCAAACCACCACTATGAATTTTCCCAGAATTGGCAAAAGGGACCAAATCAAATAGAGAAAAATCTGCGTGAATTGGAGAATCGCAAAGCAAAGGTAGGACCACCACTAATATTGGCAACAGAAAAAATTAATAAACAAAACACGAATGCAACGAAAAAAAACAATCGGCAACAACATTGTTAAACAATGCAAATGTTGTAGATCAAAATCACACCAAACAAAAAAGGGAAAAATCAAATATAGATAATAATATCATTTAACAACAGCAAATGGTAAATGATAGGAATAAAGAAACCAAAACCAAAAATAACAACAGTAATAATAATTCAACTAAATGTGAAAACTTAGACAAAAGCTATCTCTGGTGAATGGTAATGACGACGATAATAATGCAACGGAAACGCGCTCACCACTTGGATATGGCATGCAATCTTCAAGCTAAGCACAATAACGGGGCTTCAGTCAACCAACGTTACGGTAAATTCTATATCAAAGTCTCCCAATAATCTAACGTTTAGATATTCATTTGGGGAGCGGTATAGTACTACCCGCGCTCATTCATATATGCATCCACCAGACGTAACTTTAAGAAATCAGGTAATATTAAAACACATTCTACATTATACGTTTTATTATGTATATAAAAATGTGTATATATTCCATATATTATCTATCATTGTAGTAACTCGTTTCGGTTTATCAAGATGCCTTAAACACGCCTGAAGCCATGATCGAATTTCGTTACATATCACAATAGTTTCGTGAAGGTATCTTTAGACCCAACCCTACTATGAGCATTGCCAAGCAGCGCTTAAAGATCGTTTTAACTACATTTTTCCTGTTTTATTAGCGCTTTTGCCAGACATAAATAAACAGCAAGTAAGAATAATTGGCTTATTTTTTTAAGTACTCAAATAATATACTTACGTTTTGTATCATTCACTAGGAATTATATTTGGTGCACTCACAACAACTGAACAAACTTCCACCAAATGAACGAAAACAAGCACATAAATTAGAAGTATATACTGTATGTAAACAGGTATTGATAAGCGGCAATTTCTTAAGGAAAACTTCCCTGAACTTGGTAACGCTATTTTTAGTGGCCGTAACAAAACACATTGTGCCGAATATTAGCAACCCTAAGGGATACTATCATCTCTAAGCCAATATTAAGCAGTGACTTGTATGCACATCAACAAATAACTGCCTCATTCTGTTTGACGATATCGTCTCAAAAACGATCATCGTTCGTGTGTTCGTATATGAATCATTGTGAATGATGACTAAGTGTGTTATCTTATCTGTCAACTGCCTGACAGGCTGTTCAATATGGCTACTTTTCAGCGTTTTGACAGGCTGTTCAATATGGCGGCGCCTATCTTCAGCGGGTGATAGAAAGAGAGACAGAATGAGACAGCGATAGTCAAATACAAATCAGGTGATCCAATTACTTTGGAATTTTGACGTTTATGCAGAAGATATCACACTTAGTCATCATTCACAATGTTATGAATTGCAATACGATAGACAAAACGATAAAAGCTGACTGCCCTACAAGAAACGCTGATAGTTTTACTAATACACTCACACTTGTAATTGACAATGCTGATCCTGCGATGACGCAAACATTGATACTCAAATTTATGTATGTTCCTTTGTTCGCACACGCATGTCCGCATGTACCCAACGACAGCCTATAATCATAAAAAAGGACTCAAACTGGAAAGGCTTCGGACACCTGGTACAGAACAAAAGTACATACAGCAGATACCATTATGCATGTGAGACAGATTCATAATTCTCAACGAATTTTATGTATGCGAGAACAGTTTATCCGATTTAATCATGTTGTCACTACTGACTGTCATATGACAGTCAAATGATTATCACGGTTGTTTTGTTATTTTTTAAATTCCGCCATTTTCAACCGACGAAAACCATATAAAAAATAAGTTTAAAAAATGAAAAAGAGAGCATTTCAATGCTCCATGCTAAAAGAAAAAAATTCGAAAATAATATTAAAAAATACCAACTGTCTAAGCTTTGGGCAATTGAGGGCGAGCAGTTTAATAAGAGTTATAAATGAGTAATTTTATGTGCTTGTAAGCGTATGAGTCGTGGCACAGTGGCTGACGTACCCGACCAAACGCCCGGGGTTGCGGGTTCAACTCCCACCAAGCATTCCTTTTTTTTTTAAATTTATAAATTATTATTATTAATGGACTGTATTGAGTTTATGGGGTTTTTGATTTAATGTATTCCATTTATTGAGTTGGGTAGTTTTAGTGTTATTGGTGTATTTAAGTCATGGGACGATGCATAGCATCAGTACACCTTTATTTATTTATTTGTGTTTATTTTAAGGGATTCAGTTTATTAAGTTGGGTGGTTTTAGTGTTATTGGTGTGTTTAAGTCATGGGAGGATGCATAGCATCAGTACACCTTTTATTTATTTAATGTGGGGGCGAGCACTGGGGGGCTCTGAGGCTTCGCTCTACTGAGCCACCTCATCCTCTATTTGAAGAACCCTTTAAAATGTGATTTGGAGGCGAGCACGGGACGGCTCTGAGGTATTGGCACCCCATTTTCTAGAAGAAAAACCTCTATTTATTTAATTTGGGGCGAGAGTTGGGCACTCTGAGGTTTCGCTCTAATGAGCCACCTCATCTTCTATTTGAAGAACCCCTTCAAAGTGTGATATGGAGGCGAGCACTGGGCTCTGATGTATTAGCACACCATCCGAAGAACCTCCATTTTAATTAAAAAACTCAAACTATGTCTTTAGAATATTTCACTAACCAGTTGAGAATTACAAGCACACTCAATGGCTACTGAAACAAACGAACGAAAAATGTTCATAGTTTAAGTCGCTTAAACATACTCCCCCCTTAGGCGGCTTAGTCGTCTAATGAAACTTCCATACGAGCCAGTGATCCGGCTCGAAGGACCATGTCTAAGCTTTGGGCAATTGAGGGCGAGCAGTTTAATAAGAGTTATAAATGAGTAATTTTATGTGCTTGTAAGCGTATGAGTCGTGGCACAGTGGCTGACGTACCCGACCAAACGCCCGGGGTTGCGGGTTCAACTCCCACCAAGCATTCCTTTTTTTTTTAAATTTATAAATTATTATTATTAATGGACTGTATTGAGTTTATGGGGTTTTTGATTTAATGTATTCCATTTATTGAGTTGGGTAGTTTTAGTGTTATTGGTGTATTTAAGTCATGGGACGATGCATAGCATCAGTACACCTTTATTTATTTATTTGTGTTTATTTTAAGGGATTCAGTTTATTAAGTTGGGTGGTTTTAGTGTTATTGGTGTGTTTAAGTCATGGGAGGATGCATAGCATCAGTACACCTTTTATTTATTTAATGTGGGGGCGAGCACTGGGGGGCTCTGAGGCTTCGCTCTACTGAGCCACCTCATCCTCTATTTGAAGAACCCTTTAAAATGTGATTTGGAGGCGAGCACGGGACGGCTCTGAGGTATTGGCACCCCATTTTCTAGAAGAAAAACCTCTATTTATTTAATTTGGGGCGAGAGTTGGGCACTCTGAGGTTTCGCTCTAATGAGCCACCTCATCTTCTATTTGAAGAACCCCTTCAAAGTGTGATATGGAGGCGAGCACTGGGCTCTGATGTATTAGCACACCATCCGAAGAACCTCCATTTTAATTAAAAAACTCAAACTATGTCTTTAGAATATTTCACTAACCAGTTGAGAATTACAAGCACACTCAATGGCTACTGAAACAAACGAACGAAAAATGTTCATAGTTTAAGTCGCTTAAACACCAACAGCTGTCGGAATGTGTGGGGCGCACTCAAAAATTGATATAATAGTAGTTAGTAGTGATTCATTTTTAAACATGTTTCCGCATGAGGAAAGCGCTCTTCTGTTGTTTTGTTATTTTCTGAATTTAAATTGAACATTCTGAACTCGAATTCTTAAAAAACTATTTATTTTAAATAAATAAGAAACACGTATGCTTTTATCACGTACAAAATTAAAAACGTAATAAAATAAAGTAAATAAAAAGCAAAAAGCATTGTTTCATTTTTGGCGGAATATAACAATGGTCATTTATAATAGTACAACAGTCAAACCTGATATCGACAGTAAACTATCATTTATGACACTTTTTGATAGTTAGAGTGTCAGCACCGATCCAGGAAAGGCACTTCACAACACATTATGCTCACGTTCTCCCAAGTTTATACAACAGATGCACTGAGTACACAAAAGCGTGAATATCACGATCGAAAAAATAAGTGCTTCTTCTTAAGATTTCTGAAACTTCACATAAAGCAAAAATTCAAGTAGAAGGTCGGAAGTCTTAAGCTGAAGCAATTGCTCAATTTTTATTAAGATGCAAATGAATTTTAAAATAAAAAAAATAAAAAAAAAAAACAATGAATTTAAAATGTGATAAGCAATGAATTTAAAAACTTAGTGATAGTCAATTTATTTCGAAATTCAGGGCTAAGGCTAAATTAAGTATTTAAAAAAAAATTATCGTTAGTATTTTAGAATTTTAAAATTAAAAAAAAACAATGAATTTTAAATGTGATGAGCAATGAATTTAAAAACTTAGTGATAGTGTATTCATTTCGCAGGGCTAAGAGTAAATTAAATATTTAAAAAAAAAAATAAAAATAATCGTTAGTATTTTAGGCAAGTAAGCGAATTTATAAACTGAATTATGTTATGAATGTGTGTAAATATGTATGTAAATTTAAAATGATTGAATTGAGGAATTTAATTTTGCGATAATTAGACAATTATATTTTGAATTTGACAATTTAATTTTGTTACAAAAAACAAGACTATATATAGACTACTGAATGGAATACCTCGGCTGCTGGTTCGAAAACTGTTTCAGAGTTTGTTTGGAAAATGCCATGCTTCTGAAATAGGGCGATTTCGAACTGGAAGCCGAGGTATTTCACTCAGCAGTTGATATAGTAATAAATAAATGTATATACATGAAGTCAGCCAATTTAAATGAATTTTATGAATTAATTTTAATTTCTGTCAATCGTGTAACACAGTACTGTTTTAAGACAGCATACAAAACAGTTAATTAAATAAAGTATACAAGTTTAATTTTACTTCTGTTATAGTATTCAGCGTTGTGGGGCCATTTGGAAATCATTCTATTTTGCGATAGGTCGTTTTCGGGCCTTGATACCAAGATCCATCAGCTAAAAGTGACTACATTAGGAATGGTATTTTCGAATCAAGAGGTTCAAGAAAATTGTGGATAGGGTAGATGTCTTTGTTCAATATTACAGTTTTTGTTTCTAGATGGCGACCGCATCGGAAATTCGCCAGGCCTGCTTTTGAATCCGTAGTAGCGAATATCCTACCCGGACGTTACTATTTTCCGTATCCCTCCATCACACTAATGTCTTTTCTTACCCTCTTTCTTTTCCTTTCTAACTTTGCCTCTATTACTACTGTTGCCCGTACCATCTACCTCTACCTTTTATCTCTACCCCAGTTTAGGCCAATACCTCGGGAGCAGAATAAGATATGGAAATAAAAACCATCATTTATTCATATCTTTCGTTTGACACCCATATCGTTAAAACAAAAATCCTTGGAGGTACCTCTGGTATATATATAGCTTTCTATCTCCAGAACAGAGCAAGGGTATATAAACCCTCGTTGTATGGTCTCCGGGGTCCATATTTAGGTAGATATCTCCAGGCCCTGGTTACCCAAAAGTACGATATATATTTAGCTACGTTCTTGCATACCTACCATATATACATACAAAATTCGGTTCAGTAATTTCTGAAGGAATTGTTCCAGTAAAACCATAACACGAGATTATTATATATAATAAATACATTTTAATTCTGATTTTCAATCATACATTAAGCCAGCAAATTATATTATTTATGGCATTCAAAGGTTTTTAGTGTAGTAAGGAAGTCTCATGTTGTGACTTTTGTTCTCTAAAACTCCAGGCAGTGGAATCATTGTGTCCTTACCGATTAGCTCATATTCAATTCCCGGATGAACTTTCCTTCGAGACTCCCTATAAGGGATATTTATTGCTTTCATTAAATCTTTGTCGCTTCAACGTACTGGTAGGGGATACACGCATTGAATTATAACTATTGTTACGGTGATGCTGTAATAGAAAAAAACTTATTAAAATAACAATATGGTAATGAGTGTTAGTTTCGACTTTAGGGCACTATTAACTTTGTCGTTTTCAACATCATTTAAAGCAAGGAAGGACGGGGCTTACCTTTCATGAACCTAGCTGAACTAAGGAAGCGAATTTTTAGATAAAAATTTAATTAAAAAGTAGGTAATTTGTGTGAGAATACAAAGTTTCACGTTTCTTGTGGTCTGCATGACATAGCTATGAATTACTTATCTGAAGAACATATGACGTATACGTAAGTATTTCATGAAATTTTAAACTTGTAGCTTTTAAAATGGGGCAGAAATGACGAAAAGCTTCTTATATGAACCATCTGTTTTTATGGGGCATAGACTATATGACCATCACAGGGCGATGCTCGTTGTACTTGACTTCTCAAAAGCTTTTTACACAGTCAAACACAGCACGCTACTCCAAGATATACATATAAATTAGGCTTACACATGTCCCCCTTTCTAAACAGATGGACAGCTAATTATCTGAATGGTTAGCAAGCGTCGGTTCAATTTAGGAACGAAATCACAAAGCTAAGGAAAATTAAAAAGAGGGTTGTTGTTGTTGTAGAGATAAGGTTGCTCCCCGAAGGCTTTGTGGAGTGTTATCGATGTGATGGTCCATTGCCGGATACAGATTCGGTACGCTCCGGTAACACAGCACCATTAAGGTGCTAGCCGGATCATCTCGGGAACGATTTATGTGGCCATGTTAAACCATCAGGCCATCCCTCCCTCCCCATCTCTAAGTTCCATGAGAAGCTTGGGGTTGCCAGAGCCTCGTCTGTTAGTGAAACAGGATTCGCCGCGGATAGGTGAGGTTGACAATTGGGTTTGGAGTAGCTATATATTGCGCTGGCAACTTGAAGGGTTGCGCTGTACAGCCCCTTGAATCTTGTATTTTAGTCGCCTCTTACGACAGGCATACCTACCGCGGGTATATTCTGACCCCCTGGGGGTCCCACAGGATGGTGTCCAATCCCCGCCTAATCTCATTTCTACATATCAAGGTTCCCTTCCCACCAGAAGGAGTTACAATCATTTCCTATGCTGGCGACTGCACGATTATGGCAATGGGACCTGGCCCTTCAATGGATGAATATCAGCATCTACATTTTGGTGAGCATGCAGCCGCAATTGTACCGAAAATCCAGGATCGTAATAAAATGTCAAATCCTTTGCTGGTAGTACTTGGGGAAAATACAAAGAAACGCTCATTACCACATACAAAGCAATTGGCCAGCCGATTGCATGCTACGCGTCCCCTATATGGTCGCCAAGCCTAAAACCTACTCACTGGAAGAAGCTACAGGCCTGCCAAAATACAGCTCTCAGAACCGCAACGGGCAGTCTTCTTATGTCCCCATAACACCATCTACAAAATGAGGCGAGAATACTCCCCATTAGAGAGAGAAATGAAATGCTAACCAAGCAAACCCAGAAACCTGGGAATCCCAACAGACATCTGATTGAAGAGCCTACAGCGCCAAAGGGGCTTAAGGAGGCATCTCCGTAAGCATTATGAGGAAATACGGCATCTGAGAACGCAGCCGTAGGAAGCTAAAAAACACAAGCAGGTCCTCAGTGAAATCCACAAACAGGCGTCGGACCCCTATGACAGGAATTGTCCATTGAATCATGTACTCAAAAAACAATATCCAAAACTAGCAGAAGAAACGCGCGTCACTCTAGCTCAGCTTCGATCTGGGTACTGTAACAGGTTAAACTCTTAGCTATCCAGAATCAACCCCGGCATACAAAACATATGTCCTGCTTGTAACGTGTCCCCACATGACACCGACCATATCTTCAAATGTAATGTGGAACCAACGCCTCTAACACCCCTCCCATTATAGTCCACCCCTGTTGAAACAGAAAGTTTCTTTGGACATTGATGACAATTTGTGATCGGCCGCACCTATTGGATGGGGCGAAGCACAGCTATAACAACAACAGCAGGCGGACAACCCGGAAACAACGTTTTGCACAATAAACGGAGACGCCCCAACACGTATGGTAAGAAGCTGTCACAGTTCGCCGGATATTTGAATCGTGAGCGCAGAACTCGTAAACTTCGTCAGCTGGCAGCCGATGGTAACATTGGCATCCGACCACCTGCCTATACTTATTTCGCTCGAGCGTTCTGCCGACTTCATTGTCACAGAAAAACGCACTTTTATTCACTTTAAAAAAGGAAAGTGGGACGAATAGAAATCCTTTACAGACAACCGCTTTGCTGCCCGCCAAGGGGAGCGTGCTTTCCGCAAGGTCATTGAATCCGCCTCGGCTCGTTTCATTCCCGCCGGTAGAATTCCCGAAATTCGACCCCACTTCCCGGCGGAGACCGCAAATAAGGGATTGTTTGTGGATGAATACAAGCGGGCGAAATAGGAGGAGCACCTAAGCGGTTGTAACCTCTCTGCCGGTGTAGGTAAACTTTGGTTCACCTTAAGTCCCTATCGAATCCGTCTAGGCACAATGACAAAGTTTTCATCGCCTTTGGCGATAAAGTGCTGTCGGATGCGAAAAAATGCGCGAGCGCTTTCTGCCGACAATATATATTGCATGCCACGGTCGAAAAAGATAGACGGAGGGCCAACAGACAGGCACATAAACAAAATTTCAGCGCGTCACCAATTACCATCATCGCCAAAGAGGTTGAGGATGCCATCGGTCAGGCTAAACCATCCACAGCAGTCGGCAAGGACGGCATAGCCATGCCGGTGCTTAGAAGCCTAGGGAAAGAGGGTTTCAAATATTTAGCACATGCCTTCAGCCTGTCTGTTTCCACCTTTGTTATACCCGAAAAATGGAAAATGGCCAAGGTGGTCCCGCTACTAAATCCTGGGAAACCAGCTAACATAGGAGAGTCAAATCGCCCGATATCTCTCCTATCGCCAGTAGCCAAGACGCTTGAAGCCATTTTGCTCCCCTACTTCAAAGAAAATTTGCAGCTAGCCTGTCATCGGCATGGCTTCATAAAACTCCATAGCACCACCACCGCGCTAAATGTCATCGGCACCCAGATAAATTGCGGTTTAAATCAAAACCCCCACCGTAGAACAGTACTCGTTGCGCTAGACCTATCAAAAGCTTTTGAAACGGTTAACCATAGCACGTTACTGCAAGACCTGGAAGGGCCTACTCTTCCCCTATGACTTAAAAGGTGGACCGTAAATTATCTGGGTGGTCGGCAGGCATCGGTGCAATTTAGAAATGACTATTGTTTAATTTCTACAAATCTACGCTACCTTCGCCACCAGAAGGAGTTACTATCGTTTCCTACGCCGATGACTGCACAATAATGGCCACAGGCCCAGGGCCACAGATCGATGAGATTTGCAACACAATAAACGGCTACCTCCCTGATCTCTCCAGTTTTTCGCCTCGCGAAACCTGGGCATCCCAACAGACAACTGATTAATTAGCCAACACCGCCTAGGGACTTAAGGAGTAATCTCCGTAAGCACTTTGAGGAAATACGGCACCTGAGAACTCAGCCGTATGAAACAAAAAAACACAAGCAGGTCCTTGGTGAACTCCACAAACAGGCGTCGGACCTTTATTCCAGGAATTACCCGGTGAATCCAGTACTCAAAGAACAGTACCCAAAACTTTCGGAAGAGGAACACATACTCCCCAGGGAAACGCGAGTCACTCCGGCTTAACTTCGTTCTGGATACTGTAACAGGCTAAACTCTCACCTATCCAGAATCAACCCCAACATACAAAATGTATGCCCCGGTTGCAATGTGTCCCCTCATGACACCAACCATCTCTTTAATTTTAATGTGGAACCAACGCCTCTAACACCCCTTGCATTATGCTCCACCCCTCTTGAAACAGCAAGTTTCCTTGGACTTCCGTTAGAGGATATTGCTGACAATTTGTGATCGGTCACATCTATTGGATGGGGCGAAGCACTGCTACAATAACAACAACAGAGGCAGCAACTGCATCGCCCATCGATCCCGAGCCGTTCCTGCCACTTGGCTTACAGGGGCATTTATTAGTAGAAGGGAGGGAGAAGAGAGAACACTGGAGCAATACGCCAGGTTTCAGAAAATCTAAGATACTGTTTGGAGGTTATAGCACAAGTCGCTACAGGGCGATAATAGACCTGTCGCAAGATAACCTGAGAATCCCAAGAGCTGTTCTTACAGGGCATTATAGACTGAACAGCCGTATGCAGAACCTGGGCATACTATCGAATAACACATGCCGATTTTGTGATCGATCAGCAAACGGTCATATGCTCCCAGAATGCGACGCAATCTCAAGACGTAGGGGTAAGTTCATGGGCTCACCATGGGCAGAGCATTTCCACATTTAATTCCTCAAGCCAAGAACACTGCTGGGGTTCATCAAGGAAGTCGACTAGGGTGAGGTGCTGTGAAGGAGATGTGCAATCCTCAATAAACTATCTATCTATCTACGTTCCGGTAACAAGCGCCATTGAGGTACTAGCCCGATCATCTCGGGAACTTTGATATGACTTCATTAAACCTTCTAGGGTTTGAATATTAATAATGACCGCAATGCGAAAGTCTGCTAAAATTTACCATTCTCCGTGGAATGCTCGATATATAACTTTCCACGTTGTGAATCAGTAATGAAAAAAGCTAAATTTACTAAAATTTTAACTGGCTGTGGGTAATAAGGTGATGATGTCCTCTCTTAGCGCAACGTAATGACAATGGATCGCAGGGAAAATGACAAAAATCTTGTAAATCTACTGATCATAATTAATTAATTCCGCCCTTTCTATGCATACATACATATGTATTGTCACGGATATTAGCATCACTAAGCTATACCATCACTAAGGCGATGCTAAGGCCATGCTAAGCGGGAATTACGGCAATAATCAAATCATGTATACACATATATAAGGCAGCCGAGAGATGTCACACACAGCTGCATTTACTTTTACGCCTATGTGTGTGCGAGAGACGGTAAACTACAAACAAAAGTAGACAATTGGAAACAGGTAGAAACTATATGAGAACTATAAACATACGAAATAGTTGGTAAGTTCTGGAAATAGAAGAGCCTAGATTTATGCAGCGTAAACTATAAAAGCGGCGGAAGCGAGTAAGAAGGAATTCAGTTTGATTTTAGTTGTCAAGCAGTTCCGATTAAGATGATATCTAGCGAGCAATAGCAGTATTATTTTGAATAGTAGAGTTTCATTGAGCTATCGATCAGTGTGGTTATTAAGCAAGCTATTCGTTGCACAGTTTGAGTGTTATTGTGAAGTACTTTAATAAAGGCCCTTTTGCATTATTACAAATTGGAGTTATTTATTCAACAGTTTAGTGATTCGAACTTAGCAGAGGATTGCAAATAAGAGGATTTGCAGCAAATTCGTTACAATTGGTGTCAGAAGAGGAATTGTTGAATAAATTCCAGAGAAAAACAAGGACATGGCAAAGTTCAGTGAATTGAAGATCCAGCAACTGAAGAAGGAGTTGGAGAGCCGTTGATTGAATACAAGCGGCGTTGAACTCGAACTTCAGGCACGGCTACGAGAGGCAATGGAAGCAGAAGGAATTGATGTGGACGAGTATGTCTTTTATCCTGATGAGGATGAGACAACAGCAAAAACTGAAGAGAAAAATGAAACACCGCAGACAATGGCGAACACAGACCTGAACATGATATTGGCTGCAATATTGGCACAAATGTCCGAAATGTCATCACAAATATCTACCAACATGTCATCACAATTGGAATCGCAAGAGACACGTATAACATCACAATTGGAAGAACAGAAGACATATTTGGCATTTCAACTGGAAGCGCAAGAGACACGTATATCCGAAATGTCGGCACGAATTTCAGCGCAGATATCATCTCAGATCTCTACACAACTTGAAGAGCAGGAAGTCCGTATATCATCAAAGCTGGAAGCACAGGATACAAAAATCTCGCAATTTCAGGCAGAAGTCGATGATTTGAAGGGTCGTATGGAGCAGTTACAACTAAATCGCCCAGCTGTTTCAGCGAGTAATCCAAAGGTAAAAACACCATCCGTTGACGGGTCTGTTCCTTTCCAGGTCTTTAAGCTTCAGTTTGAGAACACCGCAGCAGTGAACAACTGGAGTGCGGAAGATAAAGTTGCTGCACTGTTCATGGCATTATGAGGAAATACGGCATCTGAGAACGCAGCCGTAGGAAGCTAAAAAACACAAGCAGGTCCTCAGTGAAATCCACAAACAGGCGTCGGACCCCTATGACAGGAATTGTCCATTGAATCATGTACTCAAAAAACAATACCCAAAACTAGCAGAGGAAACGCGCGTCACTCTAGCTCAGCTTCGATCTGGGTACTGTAACAGGTTAAACTCTTAGCTATCCAGAATCAACCCCGGCATACAAAACATATGTCCCCACATGACACCGACCATCTCTTCAAATGTAATGTGGAACCAACGCCTCTAACACCCCTCTCATTATAGTCCACCCCTGTTGAAACAGAAAGTTTCTTTGGACATTGATGACAATTTGTGATCGGCCGCACCTATTGGATGGGGCGAAGCATAGCTATAACAACAACAGCAGGCGGACAACCCGGAAACAACGTTTTGCACAATAAACGGAGACGCCCCCACACGTATGGTAGGAAGCTGTCACAGTTCGCCGGATATTTGAATCGTGAGCGCAGAACTCGTAAACTGCGTCAGCTGGCAGCCGATGGTAACATTGGCATCCGACCACCTGCCTATACTTATTTCGCTCGAGCGTTCTGCCGACTTCATCGTCACAGAAAAACGCACTTTTATTCACTTTAAAAAAGGAAAGTGGGACGAATAGAAATCCTTTACAGACAACCGCTTTGCTGCCCGCCAAGGGGAGCGTGCTTTTCGCAAAGTCATTGACACCGCCTCGGCTCGTTTCATTCCCGCCGGTAGAACTCCCGAAATTCGACCCCACTTCCCGGCGGAGGCCGCAAATAAGGGATTGTTTGTGGATGAACACAAGCGGGCGAAATAGGAGGAGCACCTAAGCGGTTGTAACCTCTCTGCCGGTGTAGGTAAACTTTGGTTCACCTTAAGTCCCTATCGAATCCGTCTAGGCACAATGACAAAGTTTCCATCGCCTTTGGCGATAAAGTGCTGTCGGATGCGAAAAAATGCGCGAGCGCTTTCTGCCCACAATATATATTGCATGCCACGGTCAAAAGAGATAGACGGAGGGCCAACAGACACGCACATAAACATAATCTCAGCGCGTCACCAATTACCATCATCGCCAAAGAGGTTGAGGATGCCATCGATCAGGCTAAACCATCCACAGCAGTCGGCAAGGACGGCATAGCCATGCCGGTGCTTAAAAGCCTAGGGAAAGAGGGTTTCAAATATTTAGCACATGCCTTCAGCCTGTCTGTTTCCACCTTTGTTATACCCGAAAAATGGAAAATGGCCAAGGTGGTCCCGCTACTAAATCCTGGGAAACAAGCTAACATAGGAGAGTCAAATCGCCCGATATCTCTCCTATCGCCAGTAGCCAAGACGCTTGAAGCCATTTTGCTCCCCTACTTCAAAGAAAATTTGCAGCTAGCCTGTCATCAGCATGGCTTCATAAAACTCCATAGCACCACCACCGCGCTAAATGTCATCGGCACCCAGATAAATTGCGGTTTAAATCAAAACCCCCACCGTAGAACAGTACTCGTTGCGCTAGACCTATCAAAAGCTTTTGAAACGGTTAACCATAGCACGTTACTGCAAGACCTGGAAGGGTCTACTCTTCCCCTATGACTTAAAAGGTGGACCGTAAATTATCTGGGTGGTCGGCAGGCATCGGTGCAATTTAAAAATGACTATTGTTTAATTTCTACATATCTACGCTACCTTCGCCACCAGAAGGAGTTACTATCGTTTCCTACGCCGATGACTGCACAATAATGGCCACAGGCCCAGGGCCACAGATCGATGAGATTTGCAACACAATAAACGGCTACCTCCCTGATCTCTCCAGTTTTTCGCCTCGCGAAACCTGGGCATCCCAACAGACAACTGATTAATTAGCCAACACCGCCTAGGGACTTAAGGAGTAATCTCCGTAAGCACTTTGAGGAAATACGGCACCTGAGAACTCAGCCGTATGAAACAAAAAAACACAAGCAGGTCCTTGGTGAACTCCACAAACAGGCGTCGGACTTTTGTTCCAGGAATTACCCGGTGAATCCAGTACTCGAAGAACAGTACCCAAAACTTTCGGAAGAGGAACGCATACTCCCCAGGGAAACGCGAGTCACTCCGGCTGAACTTCGTTCTGGATACTGTAACAGGCTAAACTCTCACCTATCCAGAATCAACCTCAACATACAAAATGTATGCCACGCTTGCAATGTGTCCCCTCATGACACCAACCATCTCTTTAATTTTAATGTGGAACCAACGCCTCTAACACCCCTTGCATTATGCTCCACCCCTCTTGAAACAGCAAGTTTCCTTGGACTTCCGTTAGAGGATATTGATGACAATTTGTGATCGGTCACATCTATTGGATGGGGCGAAGCACTGCTACAATAACAACAACAGAGGCAGCAACTGCATCACCCATCGATCCCGAGCCGTTCCTGCCAGTTGGTTTACAGGGGCATTTATTAGTAGAAGGGAGGGAGAAGAGAGAACACTGGAGCAATACGCCAGGTTTCAGAAAATCTAAGATACTGTTTGGAGGTTATAGCACAAGTCGCTACAGGGCGATACCTGTCGCAAGATAACCTAAGAATCCCAAGAGCTGTTCTTACAGGGCATTATAGACTGAACAGCCGTATGCAGAACCTGGGCATACTATCGAATAACACATGCCGATTTTGTGATCGATCAGCAAACGGTCATATGCTCCCAGAATGCGACGCAATCTCAAGACGTAGGGGTAAGTTCATGGGCTCAGCATGGGCAGAGCATTTCCACATTTAATCCCTCAAGCCAAGAACACTGCTGGGGTTCATCAAGGAAGTCGACTAGGGTGAGGTGCTGTGAAGGAGATGTGCAATCCTCAATAAACTATCTATCTATATACGTTCCGGTAACAAGCGCCATTGAGGTACTAGCCCGATCATCTCGGGAACTTTGATATGACTTCATTAAACCTTCTAGGGTTTGAATATTAATAATGACCGCAATGCGAAAGTCTGCTAAAATTTACCATTCTCCATGGAATGCTCGATATATAACTTTCCACGTTGTGAATCAGTAATGAAAAAAGCTAAATTTACTAAAATTTTAACTGGCTGTGGGTAATAAGGTGATGATGTCCTCTCTTAGCGCAACGTAATGACAATGGAGCGCAGGGAAAATGACAAAAATCTTGTAAATCTACTGATCATAATTAATTAATTCCGCCCTTTCTATGCATACATACATATGTATTGTCACGGATATTAGCATCACTAAGCTATACCATCACTAAGGCGGTGCTAAGGCCATGCTAAGCGGTATTTACGTCAATAATCAAATCATGTATACACATATATAAGGCAGCCGAGAGATTTCACACACAGATGCATTTAGTTATACGCCTATGTGTGTGCGAGAGACGGTAAACTACAAACTCACATACATCTGAGAGACGCTGAAAAGTAGACAATTGGAAACAGGTAGAAACTATATGAGAACTATACACACGAAATAGTTGGTAAGTTCCTGAAATAGAAGAGCCTAGATGTATGCAGCGTAAACTATAAAAGCGGCGCAAGCGAGTAAGAAGGAATTCAGTTTGATTTTAGTTGTCAAGCAGTTTCGATTAAGACGATATCTAGCGAGCAATAGCAGTATTATTTTGAATAGTAGAGTTTCATTGAGCTATCGATCAGTGTGGTTATTAAGCAAGCTATTCGTTGCACAGTTTGAGTGTTATTGTGAAGTACTTTAATAAAGGCCATTTTGCATTATTACAAATTGGAGTTATTTATTCAACAGTTTACTGATTCGAACTTAGCAGAGGATTGCAAATAAGAGGATTTGCAGCAAATTCGTTCCAGTATTTTACTCTCCAACGCTAATTAAAAAAATCAATTGGTATTTACATGAACTTCGTACTCTTTGGTATTTGCTTTCTTCAGTTGATTATAAACCAAAGCATGACAAATTATCACTAACAAATTCATACATGTTGTTTATATATTTAAAATAGTAGGCAATTTACTTACCCTTTCTGGTGTGATGATTCCTGGACAATCGGGTCTGACTAGACGCGATTTATTTTGCCTTAAGACAGCGTGTTTAACGCGAACCATATCATGTTAGGGCACACCTTTGGTGAGGCAAACAATCAAAGAAATTTCTGCTTCTAATGCTTCTACGATAGCAGCAGCAGCTCCCGGTGGCGGCACATAAATAACAGTTTCATGCGGATCAGTTGCCTTTTTTGCTTCGACTACCTATTCAATTTTAATTCACATTATATTACCTACAATTCAATTTTTAATCAATACAAATATAAATTACCGAAGCAAATACTGGCAAACCAAGATGCGTAGTTCCACCCTTTTTTGGGGAAATACATCCAACCAGTTTGGTACCGTATTCCAAAGCATGTTGGTTGTAGAAAGTACCTTGTTTACAGGTAAATCCTTGGCAAATGAAACGTGAATCTGCACTTGATTGTAGGTTTCCTCTTATTTTGGCATATTCAGAGCTGAATCGCACCCCGGCAGAGGTGTTATCTATTAAATTAATATAACACTTTTTTTATTATTTAAAAATTCACATACGTATGAATGAAAAGCAGAAAATAACAAATGTTGTTGTTGTACCGATGACACTCCCCGTTATGGACTTTGTTGGTCCTTTGCCGGATTGAGATCGGGTACGTTCCGGGAACAAGCACCATTAAAGTACTAGCCCGACCATCTCGGGAGCGATTTAGTATGACCACATGAAAACTTCTAGGCCATCCCGATGATTCTGTATAATGTTTTCCGGAATAATTAATGAACTGTCATAAATAAACAAAAAAAATATGTATACTTATATAGTTCTGCCAAGTTTTTGTGGCATTTTGACATTTGCGGGGCAGTGCTGCCAAATCTTTTATATGGTTATGCGCAACTGTCGATGGCCGTTTTTTTTTACCCGTAAACGTAAACGTATATACGCGTGTTAAAAAACACGGCTCTTATTGCTTTAAATGTATGAAAACATCTATTTGAAGCAATTTTTAATTTATAATTTATTTAATAATTTGGGAAGAAATTTAAACAACGTGACATCAGGACGGGACCATCGCATAACTTTACCATATGATCCCATACGCAGTATGGACTACGAATAAACAAAACATGCAAAGAAGGATATTGGGATAAGGTTTACAACAACTAAGGCATGACGTGGCTATGGGTTTATAATACTTCAGCCATCGTAGGATTGCGGGAATTCCACTCCTGGGGGAAAAGGCTTTGAAGAGATTCAAAAAAGATATAATCGAAACAGCTGTTGCCTTTTCCGTCCTGATGTCACGTTGTTTAAATATTTTCCAAATTATTAAATAAGAAAAATAAACAATTTGTTGTTTTACTAAGCGTCCGGTATGTGAAGAACGTTCGAGCGGTCTCTCAATATCAGCCTTTTGATTTATAATTCTTCTTCTTGCGACAATAATAGAGCAATAGCTTGATACATTTTTATTATATTTATATCACTATATTTATTTCACTAACAACTTTATTTTTATTTCAATTATTTTGTTAAATTTATGGACGAGCGCAAAAACAAAACATATGTGCACAGAGTTGCAAGTTTAATATTTGATATCGTGTAGTTGACGAACGACGTAAAGCTACACGATAAACGGCAACGTAAGATTCAGAATACCATGAGCACACGATATCGTCCAAGCAAGTATCGTTCGTTGAGCGTATCGTTCGCCAAACAGAATGAAGCTTGAAACACAATGCCCTGACGCCGCGAAATAAACGCGACGAACATCGCCTTGTCAAAAATAGAATTCCCATAATTACATGAAGGTGAACACAATGAACGCCAAGAGCGAAATTCACGCGACGTCATTTTGCGACGATAGATTTATTTTTATCGTCGCCGCCGGTCGATGACGACAAACATCCCAAGGGTTGCTGCTGTTCAATTTTTTAAGTATAAAAAAAGAAAACATAATATACAAAAACAATTTTTTTTTTCTTTACATATAATTTTTAATTTAATTTCTTAACATTTTTGTTTTGTTTTGTTAATTTCTTAACATTTTGGGCGTGTTTTAACAGTCAAGTTCTAAAGCAGAGAATTAAAAAAGTTTTAATTGTTTTCTTCTTTATTTCTAAATAATGGCCACTCTGAATAAACAACAACAGCGTCAATTTCGCCCGGCATTGTGTTTTAAGTATACGAAATGTCTGGGCGTAATTTCATCGCCCGACGCGGCGTATATCGTCGTCGCTCGGCATTGTGTTTCAATCATGAGGCTGTAAATCATTAGGGGGACTCATGTAACCGTATAAATGCCTTATAAAGTGTGTAAACGTATAAATTTATCTAGTGCGTAAACGAGCTGTCAAATTTTGTATGAAAAATCATTTACACAATTTGTATAAATTTACGCGCACATTTCATTATGTAAACGCGATAAACTCAAGGGAATGCAACCTTGCAGACATTACAGCAGGCATTTTCATCAGAAATCTCCAACATTAGCAAGTAAAGACGTTTTAGTTTTGATTTTTTACTTAATCTTGGTATTTTTTAATTTGTATAACAATCAAAAATTGTTTTTTTGGCAATAATACAGCTGATAAACAATTAAGTTTATCAAGAATATTACTACGTGCGTTCATATAACCGCGTGTGTAAATGGATATAATTTTACACCTTATAAGTTTATATGCTTTCATGAGCCCCCCTATTATTTCTACACAAATGTATGTACACGCAGCGGAGGGAGATGCACAAACACATGCATATATCTTATCTGAGATGCTCCCAAAAGTAAGCAATTATCTGTGGAAGTATCACTCACATATACACGCGCATATGAGAAGCTATAACGTGCCTCTGTAGTTATGTTATAGCTGGTAGCAAATTCTAGAAATAGAAACGCCCAGAAATATGTCAACGAGGAAACCAAAAAGTATAAAAGCAGCAGCAGTTGAGGCACGACCAATCAGTTTGATTTAAGCACGCTATCTGTCGAGAAGTAGTAGTGTTATTGTGAAGTACTTTAATAAAGACTGTTTTGCATTAATGGATAGTGGAGTTATTCATTCAACAGTTTAGTGATTCGGACGTTAGTAGAAGGTTGCAAATAAGCGCAATTTCCCAAAATTCGTTACAACATGTTAGTACAATGCAACGTAAATAGTTGAATCAGGCATGTTGAAAATAAAACAAAATCAGGTGTTATAACTACAAATGTAATCTAAAAATGTGAACCACAAACATACACCAATGTGTGCATTTTAAATTTTGAGATTGAATTTTCTTTATAATTTTAATAAAAAAAAACTGTAATAAACTATACCGAACCACCATTAGTGCTCAACTTTAAGGAGTACTTATTTATGTATCCGCCCACCCTTAACCGCGCATCGTATTTTTAATTTACTGTTAGTGTGGTGTAATGCATTAAGATTTCATTTTATAATAACATAATTGAGAAAACTAAACAAATTTGCGAAGTAGTTGCAAACAATTTTTTTATTCTCTGCAAACAAGATTAAAGTATTTAATTAGTCCAAATGAAATTACTAAAATGTAACTTAAAATAATGTACTGGAATACATACCATATACATAATTTAATCAAAATAAAAAAAAATAAAAAAAATGGTGCCATACCATAACGCCCTAGCCATAACGTTTTTGGGTTTTTCACCATATCCATAACCTAAAAATATTTGATTTGGATAATTTATTAACTTTTTGTAGATTTTATTTATTGTTTTGGATACGTTTTGATTAAGAGACTAATTTTTTGTGGTATATGTTTGTAATTTTTTGCGTTTTCTTCATTTTTATGAAAATTTCACGATTTTTTGGTTAAGCCACCAATAACTGATGCCAGTTGATATAGTATGATAAGTAAAAATATCATTATGACTATGGCGTTATAACTATGTCAACTTTGCCAGACCTTTTAGATACCAGTCATGGTTCAACTATTCAACTATATGGTTGGATTATCTCTACAGTACAAACAACTTATTAAGACGAGATGTGAATTTATTTTCAACACTCAATATTTTCTCCGTTAACGCTTTTTATTAAATTACGAATACAAATCTTCATACTAAATTCATATGAAATACATGTTCTTATTATTGTTACATTAAAATATATACATCGAACTTTTTGTAAAAGTCTTTGATTTACTGTATATAATATGTACTTGCATCTACATTAACAAATCAATCATTATTTCCACACATATGTACATACAGCAGCGGAGAGATTCTCACAAAAGTATGCAATCATCAGCAAAGTAGTTCTCACACATACACATGCATATTTCTGAGATACTCACAAAAGTATGCAATCTTCAGCGAACTGGTAAATTCTAGAAGGAGAAACGCCTAAAAATATGCCAACGAGGAAACCGAGGAAACCTGCTTTTATGCAGCTGCGACATGAGCAATCAGTTTAATTTAAGCAGTGTGAAATATAAGTGTATTTGTGAAGTATTCTAATAAATACATTTTGCATTATTGAATACTGGAGTTATTTATTCAACAATTTAGCGACACGAACGTTAGTAGAAGCTGTGAAATAAGCGGAGTTTCCCTAAATTCGTTACAATATATAAATGATAAATTTTAAGAAGGGTAGAATAGCTATTCCTTCTGTTCTAGATCCAAAGATTATTGGATTTCAATTTGGTGCCACCCTAGCTATTAAAACTTGCAGAGGCCAAAGCCTTTTGTTTTTTCCTCTATAGGTCTAAAAAAAAATTCCCGAAACAGTCCAGAAACGATCCAAAAATGGTCAAAAAATGATAGCGCAAACATTGGGCAAAAATAAAAAACCTTGGTACGATGTACCTCCAAGCAGATTAAGATCCAATTTGTGGTATTCTGCTTTTCACTTTTTTAAGGCAGAAATACATTCGCACGGCTTGAAAACCACTGCCGTGAGCCAACTCTGTTTTAGAAAATAAATTCCACTAGCAAAAACATTGAACAATAGCGATAGCATTTCCAATCTCATTTTAATACTTCAAAGTAACGACCTTAAGCAAATAAAGTAAGAACTACATACTTCCTAAAAAGTTCTATCTTGCTTTACATTAAACTGGAACTTACATTCAATATTTAAATATATACATAAAAAGATGCATACAATACAAAACAGTGCCTTATTTATATATCATATACAAAATTAATGTTGCGACCATTGGATATTTTTAAAATCAATAGGTAATGGAAACATTTGACGTAAACGTTCGACATATTTGATGCATTTATCGGGAATATAATCAACCTCTTCAAACCTGTAAACAATAAATTGCATTCAAATTATCTACACAATTCAGTACGGTAAGCTCGTATACCTCATTGGACTATGACCTAAATCCCCATCAGTTCCAATCGCACGTAGTACGTGCAAAGGTTCCAGTGATGCTGAAGTACATGCTAAGCCCATATACAATGGCCCCTATTATGAGCATTTTTCGATCTTCGATCTTCGCTGGCTATCGAATTTGAAATTGGTATTATGACATCTAATCTCTGTCGAAATTTCGTTGTGTATCTAATCTTGAAGCGAATAGAAATTTTTTGTCGACGCTGTATGGAATTAGAAGAAAATTGTTTGAAACGCAAGTTTTTTGCGGTTATCTTCTACTTTTTTGCCACCTAATAGTAATTTCAAACTATTTGTATTAGTCATATATATTTTAGGATGCTTTATTTTTATTAAAATTAGTATACACACAAAAATTATTTAAAAGAAAATAAAATTTTATTATTAGTTATGTTACCGCCATAATTAACACTTAATGTGAACATGATATTAGTTGAATTCATTTGTAATATTAAACCTTGTACTTATTTAATGCAGTCTTGGAAACCCTAAAAGTCTATCTTCTCTCAGGCAACTCTGAACGAATGTCATATTCGGGCAAGAGTTGGTAATTGTCATCGTCACTTGATAAAAAGAGAGAAGAGAGGGAAGATAGATTAAAATTTTTAAAGCCTGCTGCGCTATTAATTATATTGTAAATTAATAAATAATAACGTTAAATTTAGCTTGCTTGAAAACAATATTCTTTCTCTTACTCCGTAAACAATTCTTTAAAAATTTTAATTGCGGTTGGAGATTATTACTTGGATTAGCTATACCGACCAATCTTCGGTAACGCACGTGCCGCCAAAACTTTGATAGAAAAAGCGGCAACGACGAATGCATTCGCAAGAATAAAATCCAATGAAATCTACAGCATCCGCATTTAAAAGCGTACATTTTGTTTGCGAATCGATCCATTTGCGATTTAACGCTCTTGTCTCAAAAGTCATCGCAAAAGTTGTTTTTCAGAAAAGAAGTGCGGCGTAAATAGCTGTGTGTTAAAACATCACCCGTTGCTTCACAGCGATCGTACACAAAAATCTGAAAACAAGACCAATGATCAAGCAGTTGTAAGTACGCATCAGAGCGGCAAGCATAGTACACAATACTTTCGTATTATACCAGTAAACCTACATTAAGCTGGAAAGACTGTCGAAGTGTTTGCATTTTTGGAAGAAGGGTCTTCCGTAACGCTTATAGACGAGTTGATGTTCCGAGAGCTCGGTGTTAAAGGGGTTCCAGCACCGATATGTTTGCAATGGACCAGCAATACTACGCGTAATGAAAATAATTCGGTGCGAGCGTCGATTCAAATTTCCGCACTAAATAGTAGTAAGCTGTATTGGCTCAATGACGTGCATACGGTTGAAAACATCGCTTTGCCCAAGCAATCCATGAACGCAGAAGAGCTTCAATCTAAGTATTCGCACCTAAGAGGTATTCCTCTGCCGTCATATTCGGGCATTCGACCGATGCTGCTCATCGGCACCGATAATTGGAAATTTGCTGTTCCGCGTAAAATACGCGAAGGCAAGCGAAGCGAACCTATCGCGTCAAAATGTTTGTTGGGATGGTGCGTTCAAGGCACTTCAAATGCAGCGAGCTACGTGACGATGCATCACTGTGATTGTGGGTGGCAAGAGCTCAACGACGTCGTTAAAGATAGTTTTAATCTAGACGAAGTAAAACCACACAATCTGCAGTCTAATGATGATAAGAAGGCTATGGAAATTCTAGGTCGAACTTGCACAAAAACAGATGGACGTTTTGAAATTGGCCTATTGTGGCGCAACGAAAATGAGTCGCTACCCGAAAGCTACACGAACGCATTAAACCATCTTACATGTTTAAAAACCAAAATCAGTCGACAGCCAGAAATGTATGATAAAATCAATGATCAAATAGACAATCTAATTCGAAAGGGATATGCGCTACAACTATCAGAAAACGAAATGGCAGTTAAGCCTGACCGCTCTTGGTATTTACCAATATTTATAGCTCTTAATCCCAATAAACCAAATAAGGTGCGACTTGTGTGAGACGCTGCCGCAAAGTCTCATGGCAAATCATTAAATGATTTTTTGCTAACCGGGCCGGATTTACTAAAACCACTTGTCGAGGTACTTCTAGCATTCAGAGTTGGTCAGGTGGCCGTGTGCGGTGACATCGCGGAGATGTTTCACAGAATCAACATCCGCGATGAAGACATGCATACCCAACGGTTCATGTGGTACGATAAGTTGAACAACCAAACAAAGGTATATGTTATGCGCGCAATGACATTCGGCATAAGTTGCGGGCCCTGTATCGCCCATTATGTCCGAAATAAAAATGCAGAGGTGTATCGCAACATATATCCACGCGCATATGAAGCCATCAACAATGCGCATTACGTCGACGATTACATTGACACGGCAGACAACGACGAGACAGCCTTGGAGGTAGCGGAACAAGTCCGTAAAGTCCATCTAGCCGGCGGATTCGAAATACGTAATTGGGCATCAAATTCAGTAGTTGTTCTAGCAAAGCTACTTGGCGGCAACCCAGGCGTGCAAACATCAGTCCAGTTTGGAGATACCGAAAAAATACTAGGTATGTATTGGGAACCACAGTCTGACGTTTTTAAATTTATTCTCAGGTTCACCCGACTGCGTCGAGATCTGTTCACGCAGGACGTAGTTCCAACTAAAAGGGAAGTACTCCAAGTACTGACGTCGGTTTCCGATCCATTGGCGCTGTTAGCACGCTATACAGTGGGGCTAATCTATATTGATCCAACGAGTCTGGCGAGCAAATATTGGGTGGGATGAAGAACTTCCCGAGACACTATACGAAGACTGGTTAAAATGGAGGCAACTTTTACCACTGATCGAAGCGGTTGAAGTTCCGAGATGCTACTCACGTAATCTGAAATTCGCTACCGACGTCGGCATTCATACGTTCGTTGATGCCAGCGAACATACCTATGCTGTAGTTTGCTATGTGAGGGTACGCCAAGGAGACGACGTCGACGTGTCATTGATAGCGGCAAAAAGTAAAGTCGCTCCATTAAAACCAATCTCTATTCCTCGTTTGGAACTGCAAGCCGCCGTAGTGGGAGTACGCTTGACGCAAAAGGTAATAAAAATACGTGGGCTTGAACACCGAAACACCACGTATTGGTCAGATTCCAAAACCGTACTGCAATGGCTTAATATGGACCCACGCAGCTTTCAGCAATTCGTAATGCATCGCGTCGGAGAGATCCTAGAAAGTTCCGACAGCAAACAGTGGCGCTGGGTTCCTACGAAGCTGGACGTAGCCGATCTAGCCACAAAAATCAACAGCGCGGTCGATGACAAACAGTGGCTGAAAGGGGCCTAACTTTTTATTTCTACATAGTAGCATGTGGCCGAGTTCCGATATGCATAGCGAGGTATTAGATACCACCGAGCTTCGAAAGCGAGTATGCGTAATCTGTAAAGTCGCACCAATAGCTCTCAATGTTGAGTATTTTTCAAAGTGGCGCAATCTATATAGAGCAGTTGAGACCTTCATCTTGTACATATTCAAGTTAAAATCCAGACGAGTAAGGCGCATCATGCCAAAAGAAGTTACACCAGATATGATTGAGATCGGCGAAAATATTCTCTTCAAACAAGCACAAGCTGAAATTTACTCATCGGAAATTAATGTACTGTATGCGGGTCACACGCGGAGCAAGCAAAGCAAATTATATCAGCTTAACGCTTATCTCGACGACAAAGGTATTCTGCGCATACAAAGCAGATTAGATTCAATTAACGAGCACACGGATACCATCATACTGCCGAGAGAAAGCTACATAACGTTTTTGATCGTTAGAAATTACAACGAAAAGAACCATCATATGGCACACGAAACAGTCATTAATAATGTCAAAGGCAAATATTGTATTCCGCGTCTACGAGTATTGTACAATAAAATACGAAAATCTTGCCAGAGGTGCAAAATTAACAACGTCTTACCAGAACCTCCACAAATGTCGCCGATACCAGCTGCAAGATTAGCCAGTTTTACTAGACCGTTCACATTCACAGGCGTCGATTATTTTGGTCCAATACTTGTCAACGTAGGGATACATAAGGAGAAAAGATGGGGAGTGCTTTATACTTGCTTGACACTCCGGGCAGTACATTTTGAAATCGATCATAGTCTCGATACAAATTCTTGTATTATGGCTCTTAGAAACTTCATGGCACGTCGTGGTACTCCAGCGGAGATCCTTTCCGATAACGGCACCAATTTTAAAGCGACAGAGAAACTCGTCCGATAAAAACTGATCACGCTTGACTTCGATCGAATTACAGCGAAATATGACCGTATTAAGTGGCGCTTCAATCCACCAGGCGCACCCCACATGGGAGGCGCGTGGGAACGTCTCGTACGAACAACTAATAACATTTTGCGAAGCATATGCCCCTCATACTCTTTTAATGACGAAAGCTTGCGATGCGCACTGATGGAAGTAGAATTCATCATAAACTCGAGACCGCTTACTTTCGTTAGTCTTGAGTCGTCGGATTATATTGCTCTCACACCAAACCACATGTTATTGGGGTCGGCAGATGGTCATAAACCCGCCTTCAGCGACGGTATGGACCTAAGGCAATGGTGGCACAAAACGCAGGTCTTTGCAGACGTCTTTTGGCAACGTTGGGTGAAGGAGTATACGCCGATACTGACCAGGCGAGCCAAGTGGTTGAAAAAAGCTACACCCATAGTAATCGATGATGTGGTTATTGTAATCGACGAAACTCTCCCTCGTAACTTATGGCCGAAAGGAAGAGTAATCAGCACCATAGTAGCCAAAGACGGACAAGTTCGGCGAGTGACGGTAAAGAGACCTCTAGGGATAATGGAACGACCAGCGACGAAGATAGCCAAGTTAGATGTCGGTAATAGCTTAGTAAGCACCGGGGCTACTTACGAGGGGGGGAATGTTACCGCCATAATTAGCACTTAATGTGAACATGATATTAGTTGAATTAGTTTGTAATATTAAACCTTGTACTTATTTAATGCAGCCTTGGAAACCCTAAAAGTCTATCTTCTCTCAGGCAACTCTGAACGAATGTCATATTCGGGCAAGAGTTGGTAATTGTCATCGTCACTTGATAAAAAGAGAGAAGAGAGGGAAGATAGATTAACATTTTTAAAGCCTGCTGCGCTATTAATTATATTGTAAATTAATAAATAATAACGTTAAATTTAGCTTGCTCGAAAACAATATTCTTTCTCTTACTCCGTGAACAAGTTATTTGCATGCAATATTTTACTTTTGGCAACTCTGTTCGATCGTCATCGTGTCGTGATCACTGTCGTTAAAAAACGAGCAATGATCGGCTGATGGTGGTCCGCAAACGCATTGCAAAGGAGTATTGTTAGAGTACTCCAACATGAAGAAAATGGAACACGTAATCCAAAAATTTTTGCAGGGTACCCTTCAAAAACGCGAGTACTCTATAAAGAATGTAAGGAATACTCCTTTGGGAGTATAGGACTGCTCCAAATCTAATCTCCCTTCAAAAAACGCGAATACTCCATAAATAATGTAAGGAATACTCCTTTGGGAGTATAGGAGTATTCCAAAACTAATCTGTATTCATACAAAAAATTTGCTCCAATTAACATTGCGATGTCCTAGGAGAGGAGTAGGTGATCCCACTCTCGCTTTGTTTGTGAGTATTCCATAGAGTACTAACGTGAGAGTACTTTTCCAAGTACTTTCACTGTAGTACTCCATGGAGCAACCACAGATGATCATATGCCAAAGTACTAAACATTTACCAATTGGCAACTCTGGCTAAGCAAGTCGAAAGTTTCTTTGCTCGTCTTTTTGAAAATTTAATTAATTGGTTTAAAGTGTCAAACAATTGTGAGAATTGCTAAATACATGGTTATATCCTTGCTATTGATTGGAAGTTAAGGGACGTTTTTTGCTCTCTGGCGTATTTCTTGTAAAAGTGGATAGTTGTGAATCTAAAATTAAATTGCAGTGCAACAACAATAACTAATG
The DNA here is from genome assembly GCF_040869045.1 of Eurosta solidaginis. Classification (NCBI taxonomy): domain Eukaryota; kingdom Metazoa; phylum Arthropoda; class Insecta; order Diptera; family Tephritidae; genus Eurosta; species Eurosta solidaginis. Next base: position 154,411,907 of record NC_090319.1, read on the forward strand.
CACTTATAACTTTAATTGCATGCAACAACAACTAGTGCGTAGAACAAGAAAATACACTTTGCGCCATTACTAACTAACCTGACATTTGCCAAGCGGTCAACTGCGCCACCTGTGTGTGAAGACATCTGTCCATCAGTTTATATAAAGGTGACCAGACCTTCATTATTGAATCTACTTGCTCGCGTTGTTTTCGTTTTTGTTTTGGTATTTTGTTCTCGAGTTTTTGATCTCAACTTAATTATGGATGACTTTTGCGGAAAATGTGATAAGGGTTTTGGTCGTACTGACAATACAAGTATGCCGTGTAATGGCTTTTGTAAAAAGCGCTTCCATCGTGCGTGCTGTGAGGGCGCCATCACTGAATATGACGTTAAACTAATAAAATCAAATTATCATATACGCTACATGTGTGCGGAGTGTGTAAATGTGCCTATTAAAATTTCGAAGGCATTTGACTCCGTCCTAGACTCTCACAAACTGGGGCGGGAAGCCTTAATTTTAAGTATGAAAGGGACATCTCGTCTTTTAAAATATCAGTGCCTGATGCATATTTTGACAAAATTCTTGACCAGTCTTTTTGGCCGAAACATTCGGTGGTACATTTGTTCAAAAAAAGGCAAATGTAAGAGTTTCAAAAAACTTACCGGACTCGGCAAGAATACTACAGACGTAAATATCGGTTTGTCTTATATATCTATTCATTATCAGAATGTTCGTGGCTTACGATCCAAATTGAGTTCGTTATTTGTATTCTGGTTCCTGTCATAGATATAGATATTGTTCTGAAGAGTCTTCTGGAGTTGAAAACAATTACCTCTCAGGGTCCAGATGTTGTTCCTAGTTGTGTTCTAAAGTTTTGCGCTGTCAACTTATCTAAGCCGATCCTTAAATTATTTACATTATCTCTTGAATCTTCTGTATTCCCTTCAATTTGGAAGCAATCATTTATTATCCTCTTACATAAGAAAGGTAGTAGGTCCAATATCGAGAACTACAGGGGCATAGCTAAACTTTCGGCTATTGCTAAAATGTTTGAAAAGATCATCACCTGCCAAATTCAATATGCATGTACTTCTTTATTATCACCCAGCCAACATGGTTTTGTGTGCAGAAGATCAACCACAACCAACTTATTTGAGTTCACCTCTCTAGTCAAGGATGAATTTTTATCCAATAAGCAAACCGATGTTATTTATACCGACTTCAGCAAAGCATTTAATTCTGTTAATCATGAGCTTTTAACTCATAAACTTGACTTACTGGGTTTTTCGAAGAATTTATTACTTTGGCTTCGCAGCTATCTCTTAAATAGAACTCAGCGAGTTATGTTCAAAAACAGTCTCTCAGAGTCAATAGAAGTAACTTCTGGTGTGCCTCAGGGTAGCCATCTGGGTCCATTACTTTTTACCCTCTTTATAAATGACTTACCAACGGTTATCTCGTATTCCCGTGTTCTAATGTATGCAGATGATGTTAAACTATGCTATTCATACTTGCCTTCTGACTCTTCCCGTTTGGATTTACTTCAGGCCGATTTGGACTCATTTCAATTATGGTGTACAGTAAATCTACTAGTTTTGAACTGCTGCAAATGTAAACTAATGACACTTCACAGAGTCAAACCAGTTTTAAAATCCTATATGCTAGATGGTGCTCCCTTGGAGCGTATATCTGAAGTAAGTGACCTAGGTGTTCTTTTTGATGCAAAATTGAGCTTTAACATGCATATTTCATCTATTGTAAACAAGGCATCGGGTGTACTCGGATTTATTAAAAGATGGGCTAAAGAATTTGATGATCCTTATTTAACCAAGACCCTTTACACATCTTTGGTTCGCCCAATACTTGAGTATTGTTCCTGTATTTGGTCCCCGGGGTATAAAAATCATATAGATCGGATTGAATCGGTACAGAAGCAGTTTCTAATCTTCGCTTTACGCGGTCTTAACTGGGAATCAAATCAACATCTTCCACCTTATAGAAATAGACTTATTCTCATTAGTTTGCCAACTTTAGAGAATAGAAGAAAATTACTCGGGGTAATGTTCCTTCATAAACTGATTATCGGTGAGATAGACTCCACTGACCTTGTAAGCAGACTGAATTTTTCCGTTCTTGCGAGAACTACTAGGCACTATGTACTCTTTCATTTACCCATTCTACGGCGTAATTTTGCCAAATATAGCCCTCTTCGCAATTGGTGCTCGCGCTATAACAAACTGTACAACTGCATTAGTTTTGAGTATTCGATTGCTGCTATCCGTAAGGAAATACTCTCACGTCTGGCATGATATTTTTAAAGATTTTTAAATAAGATGTCAATTTTATTTCAATATTAATTTTAACTAATCTTTATTTTTGATTTGATTTATGTATTAATTAAAATTTGATTGTTTATTATTTAAGTTTTTACTTTAAATTTTGTTTTTTACGCTTATGTTTTCTTTCCTTGTTATATGTATTGTATCTTATATTCAGTAGTCGACCGCTTTGTGTCTGTGTTGACTTTAACAAACAAATAAATAAATAAAAAAATAAATAAATAAAGAGGAATTTTGTCGGAAAGAATTATCGGAGTGAATTTAATTTAAAATGAAAGTAAATGAAGAGGGGCAATACAACTTTTATATTTTATATTACGAATATTCTTATGTTATTTAGCATTTGCGTGAATAAAGAAACTAATATAATACGCATACGCATACGTGAATAAAGAAACTAATATAATATGTATACATAAAACCAGTGCGCTGTTGCATTTTATCAGAGTTGCCAAAGTAAAATTTTATTATTAGTTATTTGCATGCAATATTTTACTTTTGGCTACTCTGTTCGATCGTCATCGTTTCGTGATCACTGTCGTTAAAAAACGAGCAATGATCGGCTGATGGTGGTCCGCAAACTCTCTGCAAAGGAGTATTGTTAGAGTACTCCAACATGAAGAAAATGGAACACGTAATCCAACAATTTTTGCAGGGTAGTCATGAACGAATGAGTATCATAATACCGAATGAAAATTTATTCTATCAGCTCTTTCGACCACAGTCGAAGATCGAATTTGTCTCATAATAGGAGCCAATGCCACATCTTTTAAGGCCATCAGTAATGATTCACCCTCAACATAGGCAAATTATAAATTTAAAAAACCACTATACGTTTGCTCTGGATCACAATTACATATAACATGCGATAATCTTGAAGTTATGCGATCATATAAACGTTGCGAAAGAAACCCTATATATTTCTTATCATATTCCATTTCGTTGAGTGCAAGATCACATGCAGTACCAAATCAGTCCAGGTACATTACCACTATGTATACCACGCTCTTGCCCACCACCACTCTGTATATAAAGCGGGCCAATACCCTTTGGACCATATAATTTATGGCCAGATATTGACATTAAATCTATGTTCGTTGCATTAATTGGAATTTTGCCAACTGCTTGTGCTGCATCGGGGTGAAAGAATATATTTCGTGAACGGCAAAGGGCTCCTATATCAGTAAACCAACTTTTACTCGTTAATTTTCTGATTTAGTTTTCGGTTTGTTGACAAAAACTACAAATTACATTTTTCTTCTTCCATCACTTTTGACAGAGGAAATTTAAAGAACGATTGACAGTCTATGTACGAGCGGCAACAACCAAATTCACAGGAGGGTTACATTTTCACCAAGCTTTTACCTGGTAATTGTACCATGCAATCTACTCTTAATGCATAAGCTTGTCTTAAACTCATCTATATGAAAAACTGCTTATGTGACGGAGCTATAATTCTTGTTGTTAGTCGCCGCAGCATAACATATCGATATTTTTTGCTCATGTTTCCTCATAATGCAAGTACAGCCAAATTCGTGTGTTTCCTGCCTTTTACCTGCCAAGTTTTCCGAGAGTTGGTCGCACAAGGTTAGTTATGATTAATATGGTAGGGTTTATGTATTCAGTTATTGAATTGTCATGATGAAAATAGCTATGCACCACTCTGAGCTTAATTCAGTGAAGATTTAGTTATACTGAAACAATAATTGGTAATAGTCTAGTTGAGGGGTCGACTGCTAATAGGCGTCCAAAAATATCGAAAGAGGTGTCAAATGACGCGTCTTGACATCAGTAGCGAAGGCGGAAAATAAAAATTTTAACTGTCAAAAGATGTTAACGAAAAACCGAAAAAAGACCGGTACGTCCGAAAGCGGGGTGTAATCCATAGTATTTTTGTGCAGAACACCTTTCTGCGTTTGCGGCCTTCGGCCGCGGTTATAAAAAATAACCCTGGGCTACGCCATGTTGTAGCAATGCTCGCCCCACCTAATAGCCGCGACCGATCACAAATTGTCAACAATATCCTCTAACGGGGAGTCCAAGGAAACTTGCCGTTTCAACAGGGGTGGACCATAAGGAAAGGGGTGTTAGAGGCGTTGGTTCCACATTACAATTGAAGAGATGGTTGGTGTCATGTGAGGACACGTTGCAAGCGGGGCATACATTTTGTATGTCGGGGTTGATTCTGGATAGGTAAGAGTTTAAACTGTTACAGTATCCAGAACGAAGTTGAGCAAGAGTGACACGCGTTTCCCTGGGGAGTATGCGTTCCTCTTCCGCAAGTTTTGGATAATTTTCGTTAAGCACTGGCTTCACCGGGCAATTCCCGGCATAAAGCTCCGACGCTTGTTTATGGAGTTCACAAAGGACCTGCTTGTGTTTTTTCACTTCATACGGCTGGGTTCTCAGTTGACGTATTTCCTCAAAATGCTTACGGAGATGACTCTTTAAGCCCCTAGGCGGTGCTGGTTCATCAATCAGATGTCTGTGGGGATGCCCAGGTTTCTGGGTATTCAACAGTAACTGTTTGGTCAGCATCTCATTTCTCTCCGTGATGGGGAGTATTCTCGCCTCATTATGCAGATGGTGTTCTGGGGACATAAGAAGACAACCCGTGGCGAATCTGAGAGCAGTATTTTGGTATGCCTGTAGTTTCTTCCAGTGGGTGATTTTTAGGCTTGGCGACCATATGGGTGACGCGTAGCACGTAATCGGCTGGCTAATTGCTTTGTATGTAGTCATGAGCGTTTCTTTATCTTTTCCCCAAGTACTGCCAGCGAGGGATTTGATGATTTTGTTACGGCTCTGAATTCTCGAAACAATTGCGGCAGCGTGCTCACCAAAATGTAGATCCTGATCAAACGTCACACCCAAGATTTTGGGGTGTAAGACAGTCGGTAGCGTAGTGCCATCGACGTGGATGTTCAAAATGGTCGACATTTGGGGCGTCCATGTTGTAAATAAGGTCGCGGAAGATTTAGTCGGTGATAATGCCAGGTTTCGCGAGGCGAAAAAACTGGAGAGATCAGGGAGGTAACAGTTTATTTTATTGCATAGCGCATCGATCTTTGGGCCTGGGCCTGTGACCATTATTGTGCAGTCATTGGCGTAGGAAACGATTGTGACTCCTTCCGGTGGTGAAGGTAGCTTAGATATGTAGAAATTAAACAAAAGTGGGGATAGGACACCACCATGTGGCACCCCTTGTTTAATTCTCCTTGGTTTTGATGTTTCGTTTCCAAATTGCACCGATGCCTGCCGACCACCCAGATAATTTGCGGTCCACCTTTTAAGACATGGGGGAAGGGTAGACCCTTCCAGGTCCTACATTAACGAGCCGTGGTTGACCGTATCGAAAGCTTTTGATAGGTCTAGCGCTACGAGTACTGTTCTATGGAGGGGGTATTGATATAAACCGCAATTTATCTGGGTGCTAATGGCTATGGGGTTTTCTGAAGCCATGCTGATGAGGGGCTAGCTGCAAATTTGCTTGGAAATAAGGGAGCAAAATGGCTTCAAGCGTCTTTGCCACTGGCGATAGGAGAGATATCGGACGATACGACTCACCTATGTTAGCTGGTTTCCCAGGCTTTAGTAGCGGTACCACCTTGGCCATTTTCCATTTCTCAGGTATGACAGGTGGAATGAGACAGATTGAAGACATGCGCTAAATATTTGAAACCCTCTTTCCCTAGGCTTTTAAGCATCGGCATGGCTATGCAGTCTGGGCCCACTGCTTTGAATGGTTGTTGTTGTTGTTGTTGTAGCGATTAGGTTACTCCCCGAAGGCTTTGGGGAGTGTTATCGATGTGATGGTCCTTTGTCGGATACAGATCCGATACGCTCCGGTAACACAGCACCATTAAGGTGCTGGCCCGACCATCTCGGGAACGATTTATATGGCCACATTGAACCTTCAGGCCATCCCTCCCTCCCCACCCCCAAGTTCCATGAGGAGCTTGGGGTCGCCAGAGCCTCGTCTGTTAGTGAGACGGGATTCGCCGCTCGAAGGTGAGGTTGACAATTGGGTTGGAGAAGCTATATATTGCGCTACACAACCCCTTGAATCCCGCTTTGAATGGTTTAGCACGACCAATGGCGTCCTCAACCTCTTTAGCTGTGATGGTGATTGGTGACGCGCTGAATTTGTGTTTATGTGCGTGTCTATTGGCTCTCCGTCTATCTTTGTCGACCGTAGGATGCATTATATATTGTCGGCAGAAAGCGCTCGCGCATTTTTCCGCGTCCGACAGCACTTTGTCGCCAAAGGCGATGGAAACTTTGTCTTTGTGCTTAGTCGGATTCGATAGGGACTTTACGGTGGACCAATGTTTACCCACACCGGTAGAGAGGTTACAACCTCTTACCGCCACGGTGATGCACAATTTTTTTTGTGGTTACAACCAACAACCACATGAAAATCGCCAACTTCAAATGCAAATATCTCCGGACATAGATACAATTTTTCTTTTCCGCCTGCGGATTATTGTTCTCGAGATTAATACGCGTCTTTTGACACCTCTCGATATTTTTGGTAGCGTATTAGCAGTCGACCCGTCAACTAGACTTTTACCCAATGTTTGACTTATGCAGCCGCATTTGTCGGTCAAGCGCCTAATATTGTTTTCAGTTCTAGGTCAAGTAAAAATGGGTGCGTATCGTTACATGCAAGAGTTGTACAGAAAGAAACAGAGTGACGTTATGCGTTATCTGCTTCGGATCAGAGTGTGGCAGTATCGCCAATTAACGAAACTGCATAGATCTCCTAGACCGACACGTCCTGATAAAGCTCGTCGTTTGGGGTATCGCGCTAAACAAGGATATGTCATATACAGAATACGTGTTCGGCGCGGTGGTCGCAAACGTCCAGTTCCGAAGGGTTGCACTTATGGCAAGCCGAAAAGCCATGGAGTAAATGAGCTAAAACCATATCGTGGGTTGCAGTCTATTGCTGAGGTAAGATTTGAATCGTTAAAAGATGTTAACGGAGTTGAAAGTCTAGAGCAGGGGTTGTTGTATTGGTAATTCTTTCCTTTAGCTCACATCTGTTAAAACTCGTCCAAAAACATCGAAAGAGGTGTCAAAAGATGCATATTAATCTCGACAACAATAATCCGAAGACGGAAAATAAAAATTGTATCTTTGTCTGGAGATATTTGCAGTTGAAGTTGGCAATTTTTATTTGGTTGTTGTAATGTTGTCGTACCCACAAAATAAATTGTGACCATATGTGTTTTGCGAGGATATAGATTTGGTCGCCAACCCGGTTTTGGACCCACCCAGGGTAATTTTTTATAGTAATAGTGCAGTTTACGGTACCCACCGAAATTTGGGCCAAAATTTTCGAGTGAGGTATCAAAAGACGCGTATTCACGTCTAGATCAAGAATCCGAACGCGGAAGTTAATTTTTTTTACTCGTTCAAAAGCTATTAACGAAAAACCGAAAAAAGACCAGCGGGACCCTCCGAAACCGGGGGTGGGATCCATAGTATTTTTGCGCAGAACATCTTTCTGCGTTGGCGGCCTTCGGCCGCGCTTATAAAAAATAACCCTGGGCTACGCCATGCCAAGTCCGGGTGTGGTATAACCGTGGCTACCGCCACGGTGATGCACAATTTTTTTTTGTGGGTACACACAACAACAACCACATTAAAATCGCCAACTTCAACTGCAAATATCTCCGGACAGAGATAAAATTTTTCTTTTCCGCGGATTATTGTACTCGAGATTAATACGCGTCTTTTGATACCTCACTCGAAAATCTTGGCCCAACTTTAGGGTGGGTACCGTAAACTGCACTACTACCTTTTTTATAACCGCGGCCGACGGCCACCAATGCAGAAAGGTGTTCTGGACAAAAATACTATGGATTCCACCCCCGGTTTCGGAGCGCTCTGGACCATTTTTCGGTTTTTTGGAAATATCTTGACAGAAATAAAAATTTTATTTTCCGCTTTGGGATTCGCGGTCCCGGGTTCAAATCACGACTTCTGACACCTCTCCCGATATTTTTGGACGAGTTTTAGCAGTTGTGAGCTAAGCCTTCAAGGCCATCCCTCCCTCCCCACTCCCTAGTTCCTTGAGGAGCTTGGGGTCGCCAGAGCCTCGTCAGTCAATAAAACAAGATTAGCCGCGTGTAGGTGAGGTTGACAATTGGTTGGAGAAGCTATATAGTGGGCTACACATCTCCCTCTAGAGGCAGGGGCCGACAGCGAATACGCGTTCAAAAATATCGAGAGAGGTGTCAAAAGACGCGTGTTGACCTCGAGAACTTAATCCGAACGGGAAAAGAAAAATTGTATCTGTGCGGAGATATTTGCAGTTGAGGTTGGCAATTTTAATACGATTGTAGTGTGCTAAAGTATTTTTTTTATAACCGTGGCCAAATCTCGCAGAAGAGAGCTCTGCTCAAAAATACTATGGATTCGGTAATTCTATACGACAGCATGACACTGCTAATACGCGTTCACATATGTCGAGAAAGTTGTCAAAAGAAGCGTATTGACCTCGAAAACAATAATCCGAAGGCGGAGGTCAATTATTTTGGGTCTGTCAAGATATATTTGTTGTAATTATTATTATTTATTTAGAAAATATAAATAAAATAATAATTTGCGCCAATCAGCCTTACACATGATTGTTTAAAAAAAGAAAGACAAACTATAAATATACAAATATGAAAAATGACTTGAATAGTTACAATGAAATTTTGAAGCTTCTTTAATTTTAGCAGAGAATGTCGATAAAGTCCCACTGAAAAGGTCGACGTCGCCTCCATTGCAATTAACAATGTTTGCTATTCTATTCCCAGGTCCGTTACACACATACGATCTTGTTGAGTTTACAGTGTGTAATAGTCTTCTTGTCCTTAGATCTGGCTTGTTGCAAATCAGACGAAATTGCTCTAATATATCCGGACAATCGATGTGTCCATTGATCACTATAGAAAAATATTAAGTCTGCAGCTTGCCTGCGGTTTTCTAACTTCGTGATATTATACTGTTTATAAACTTCTTCGATGCTTAGGCTAACGCGTTTTCGTTGTAAAATGTATGTAAGGGCTTGCAGAGTTTGTACTGTATTTTTTCCACTTTGTTAGCAAGAACATTGGTGTTAGGCGACCAAATTGTTGAGCAATACTCCAATATTGCTCTAACCAGTGCTGTGTAAAGTCTCGAAATTGTTCTGGCGTCGCAGAAGTCGTCCCTAGATCTAAAGATGAAGCCAAGTATTCTGTATGCTTACGATGTGAATTTGTCCACATGATCGGTAAAATTTAATTTGTTGTTGTTGTTGTTGTTGTTGTTGTTGTAGCGATTAGTTACTCCCCGAAGGCTTTGGGGAGTGTTATCGATGTGATGGTCCTTTGTCGGATACAGATCCGATACGCTCCGGTAACACAGCACCATTAAGATGCTGGCCCGACCATCTCGGGAACGATTTATATGGCCACATTAAACCTTCAGGCCATCCCTCCCTCCCCACCCCCGAGTTCCATGAGGACCCCATTTAATTTGTTATCAATGGTGATACCTAAGTCTTTTATTGATGTAACTGATGACCTTACCGTCCTGCAAATAGTACTGAACAGGGTGCTGAGATCGTGATCGCGAAAAAAACATTGCGGCACATTTCTTAATATTTAAATTGAGTTTATTCACCACGCACCAGCAATGCAGCTTATCAGCATCGTTTTGCAGAATAGAGACATCGTTGTTGCTCTTGATTGATCTGTATAGTTTTAAATCATCTGCATATAATAAATATTCTGACATAAGATTATCACCAATATCGTTAATAAAGATGGTGAAAATGATCGGGCCAAGATGAGAACCCTGTGGAACGCCAGAAGCTACTTCATATTCTTGGGATACATGATCGTTGACACGCACCTTTAGAAACCTTTCCGATAGATAAGTTCGTATCCAGGCCAAGGCTTTGTCTTTTACACCATAGTGGTTCAGTTTCTTAATTAGAATTTCGTGATCTACTATGTCGAACGCTTTACTAAAGTCGGTATAAATAGCATGTACATCAAATCCTTGGTTCATAGCATTTATGTGGTTTTGTGTATAGAAAAAGGTTTGTTGTAGTTGATCTACCACCGAAGAAATCGTGTTGTCGAGTTGAAATTATGTTCTGAAGCTAAAAGTTAACTGCGGAAGAACTATTTTCTCGAATATTTTTGCGATCGACGATTGTATACAGATTGGTCTGTAGTGACTTACATCTGACTTCGAACCATATTTGTGTATTTGGGTAGTGTACGACGATTTCCAAGCTGACGGAAACATACCCGTCTGAAACGAGTGATCGAAGATAGCAGTTATTGGTTCTGCGAGTCCAACAGCACAGTTTCTAAGAAATCAGGTAATCCATCAGGCCCGGCACCTTTTTTTTATATCTAGCTTTAATAAAAATAAATAAATGTAAGACGCGATAACCTCCGAAGAGATCTAAGGCCGAGCTTCTCTTCCAATTTGCGTCTTGCTCCTCTTCATTTTTCCCTACAAATCGGCCGGACGGGACCTACATTTTTATGCCGACTCCGAACGGCATCTACAAAGGCAGATGAGTTTTCACGGCAGAAATACACTTGGAGCGCTTGCCAAACACTGCCGAGGGGCGACCCCGCTCAGAAAAATTTTCTTCTAATTGAAAAACCATATTTCTAAAATTTTGATTTTGCTTTGCCCATGGTGTGAACCTAGGGCATACGGTGGTGGTAGCCGGAGCACGCTACCATCACACCACGGTGGCCGCCATATAGCTTTAATAGCTCCTCGAAAACATCGTCGAAACGGGTATAGAACACTTTTATATTTGCATCGTTACTTCCAAGTGCTATGTCATTGGCAACTGCACTGTTTCTGGGACGAGTAGGTAAGTTGTTATAAATGCTTTTAAAAAATGAGGCAAAAAGGTTGCTAACTTCTTTTCCGCCGTTCGCGGACATATCACCCCACGTAACTGGGTAAGGAATCTCTACGTTAGTAGATCTCTTTTGCTTTACATCGCATGAACAAAAATGCATTTTGTATGTGGGAAATTGCTCAACACCCTCGCCGAAAAAAATTCTGAGAATTCAGGAAAAATTTTGAGCAATTTCTAACTTGCACATTATTATATTAAAATTTATTGGGTTACAAAACTGCATACTTAAAAATTTTCTAGAAATTCTGAAACAAAATTTGAAAATTTTGAAATTTGATTAATTCTCCTCACCTTTGAATAACCTTTGACATTTTTTTGAATGTGGTTTCTGTTAGGGAATTTGCGATAGTTTAGATGAAAATTTATCAATTAAGCTGTGAGCCTCTGCATTTGGGTTTTTTTTTCAGTATAAACCAAGTGTACTTATTTTTGTGAGTAACTGTATGTTAAATAGAACCGGTGCCAAAACCGATCCTTCTGGCAATCCTGTCATTACCTCATCCGAGACAGCCGACTCAATAGCTCTTTTTTGTCTTCGGTTACTTAAAAAGCTCTTAAACCACTGCAGCTCGTTGCCTCTAATTCCGATTTTATCTAATTTTGCAATCTTTATATTTCTGTCTAGTTTCAAATGTTCTCTTTAATTAGTGTTTTATTTATTTCTAATGGCGTTTTCTTTACTGAAAATAGTGTCGCCGTGTTGGTTTTTCCCAGCTCTCTTGTGAGTTTGTTTGTTCTTTTCAGAAAATATTTTCCACCGAATAAGAAAAAGGGTCTCATTAACTACGAAGAAGAGCCATTTTGCATCGCGGCAGGTGACTAGATCAAGGCCGTCGGTTCTATGTACCGAAGCCACTCGGGATTTTTCCCGACCAAGGACTGCCATCTCAGTGTAACCCCATTTAATTTGTGCGTCCCTCTCACAAATTGTCATCCTCCCAGCAGCTCCTTGCAGCGGGACTGCTTCATATTCTCTTGCTCCGGGAAGGTATCGAAACCAATCCGGGTCCGGATCCTGATCCCGGTCCTGAGAAATGGTCTTGCTGCATCTGCCGAAAAATAATCCTTTTAGGACGGTCATACTCTTGTCAGTGTGAATCGTGTAAGGGATGGTTGCATCGGACAGGTTGTTCTGGGCTAGATCCCAAAACCAGACGTCCACGTAACTTCTATAAATCTTTTGTGGCTCCTTGCTGCTCCTGCCCTAGGACGTCCCGTAGTCTGCGCCTTTTAAAAAACAAGTGGGATGAATACAAATCCTTTACAGACAACCGCTTTGCTGTCCCCCCGTGCTTTCCGCAAGGACATTGAATCCACCTCGGCTCGTTTCATTCCCGCCGGTAGAATTCCCGAAATTCGGCCCTACTTCCCGGCGGAGGCCGCAAGTTTAGCGAGAGAACGTGCCCTTATAAGAAAGCTCGATCCCGGCGACCCCCAAATAAGGGATATAAACCAACGCATCAGATTGCTTGTGGATGAACACAACCGGACGAAATGAGAGGAGCACCAAAGCGGCTGTAACCTCTCTGCCGGTGTAGGTAAACTTTGGTCCACCGTGAAGTCCCTATCGAATCCGTCTAGGCACAATGACAAAGTTTCCATCGCCTTTGGCGATAAAGTGCTGTCGGATGCGAAAAAATGCGCGAGCGCCTTCTGCCGACAATGTATAATGCATTCTACGGTCGACAAAGATAGACGGAGGGCCAACAGACACGCACATAAACATAAATTCAGCGCGTCGCCAATTACCATCACCGCCAAAGAGGTTGAGGATGCCATCGGTCATGCTAAACCATCCAAAGCAGTGGGCCCAGACGGCATTGCCATGCCGATGCTTAAAAGCCTAGGGAAAGAGGGTTTCAAAAATTTAGCACATGTCTTCAACCCGTCTCTTTCCACCTTTGTCATACCCGAAAAATGGAAAATGGCCAAGGTGGTCCCGCTACTAAATCCTGGGAAACCAGCTAACATCTCCAGTTTATTCACCTCGAGAAACCTGGCACTATCACCGACTAAATCCTCCGCGACCTTATTTATAACATGGACGTCCCAAACGTCGACCATTTTGAACATCCACGTCGATGTCACTACGCTACCGACTGTCATACACCCACAGCTCCACAAGAAGCTCGTTGACTACCACAACCCAGTGGAGAGGAGATAGGACACCCCCCTGTGGCGTGCCCCTGCACACCTTCCTCTTAATTATGGCCCTTCCCCACTCCGCTGCAACAATTCTGCCGCATAGAAGTTTGCTAATAAATTCAACCAGAGCCGCCTCGACTCCTAAACCCACCAGAGCTCTTTCGATTGCCCCCGGTAAGACATTGTTAAAAGCTCCCTCGATGTCTAGAAAGGCACCCAGAGCATACTCTTTGTGTTCTAGGGACCCCTCTATTTGCTTTACAATCGAATGGAGAGCCGTTTCCGTCGATCTGCCCTTGCAGTACGCATGCTGTGAAGCCGACAGTAACCCCCGAGGTATCCTTTCCCGTAGGTACAGGTCAATCAACCGCTCAAACGTCTTAAGAAGAAACGACGAGAGACTGATTGGCCTGAAATCCTTAGGTGATACATGAGAGCTTCTGCCGGCCTTAGGAATGAAAATAACCCAAACCGTGTGCCAAGACTTCGGGATATAGTTAAACCTGAGGCAGTTAGTATATATGATGGCCAACCAGCGGCAGGAAATCCCCAAAGACCTTTGAAGCTGCGCAGGAATGATTCCATCCGGGCCCGGAGACTTATAGGGCTTGAACGACCCTATAGCCCAGGTTATTTGACTTTCCCGTATTGGAATGGCAGGCACTTCTGCATGGCCAACGACCGCCGACCATGCAGGCGAAGATCCCTGCGCAACTAAGACATCGGGAAAATGATTGTCCAGTAAAAGCCTTAGGGACTCCTCGCTACTCATCGACCAGTCCCCACCATCATCTCTCAGATACCCAAGAGGAGCGGGGTTCCTAGAGAGTATTTTCCTAAATCTCGCGGATTCATTGCAGCCCTCTACGTTTTCGCAGAAGCTTCGCCATGAATCTCGCTTGGCTATCCTTATTTCATATTTATAAAGCCCCAGACTCACCTTATAGAGCTCCCAGTCCGAGGGTAATTTACTCCTCCTGGCTCTGTTGAAGTGCCGCCGACTGGACGGTCTTAGGTCGTCAAGAGAATCCGACCACCAGGGCGGCTTGCCCTTCCCCCTGTAAGTTTTCAATGGGCAGGACAGCTGAAAGGCGCTATTGCTTGCCGAGGTGAAGTTTTCCACCAGAACGTCTATCTCAGATTCGGACAGGCCCGAACTAATGATAGGCACCGCAGGCAGTAGCTCTCCCAGCTTCCTACAATACAAGTCCCAGTTTAGGGTTCCTAAAAGATATTTTACCGGGACGTTCTTCGTTCACTGAAAACTGAATATATCGGTGATCAGAGAAGGAGTGCTCGTTGAGACCCCTCCATCCAGATATCTGACCTTCCAGTTCTCTACTAACCAGGGTGAGGTCCAGGACCTCCTCCCTTACCGCAGTAATAAAAGTCGGGTCATTCCCCCTATTAAATATACAACGTCCCTCATCTACAATAAAAGTAAATAAAGACTCACCTCTAGTGTTGGTATCCGAGCTTCCCCAAATGCTATGATGGGCATTAGCATCGGCACCGATGATCACGCCAACACCTCTCCGCCTTGCTTCAGCGGTGATTTCACCCAGTATCGCAGGTGGTGGTCTCTCTACGTCCCCGTGGGGCATGTACGCTGAGACCACCCACACTTCATTACTTCCTCGCTCGAGGCAGACCGTGGTTACGCCAGCATTGCTGAAATTAGAGAGAATAAAAGCTTTAATCTCTTTTTTAACAAGCACACAGGATCTAGGCCTACTTGCCTCCCCATGCACCAAGGTGTTGAATTTTTCAGTCCTTAATCCAGAAATCTTACTGCCGTTACTACTCAGCCACGGCTCCTGGACAAGGACTATATCCACTCCGCCTTTTTCAAGGCAGAGCAACAAATTTGCGGAAGCCGCCTTGGAGTGCTGAAGATTGATTTGACGGATTTCCATCAAAAGCGCTCTTCTTCCGCACCCCATCCTTGGCGGATTCGTATTAGTCTTGTCCATTCTAAAAAAGTCCCCCCTCAAGGCCGCTATCCGGAGCCGATTGTGTAGTCGCCCTTAACGGTTTCGTGGTTATCTATGCTACGCAGGGAGGCCACGTGAGGGTTGACGCATTACCTTATGAGTAATGCGTTCAGAGCCAGACCGGACGCGAAGCGGGAAAATCTTCAACCGCACCTACACCACCAACTTAACGGCGACGGAGCCGGAACGTACCTTGAGGCCCGCCACGGTTTTAACGGGACGTGGGCAGGTGCAGCATTAGCCTACCAGCCATTTGGGTAGGGTTTCACCCCGACCTACTAAAGTGGCAGAATACCGCACCTACCAGCCCAAAGTCATCAAGTCCAAATTTAATGTCAAATCAAAGCCCTAAAACAGTCCAGTTCGTCACCGTTGTGTACCGATCTTGACTCTTAAAGAGTACTCCCTCCCCTGAGCTCGGTACAATGACTCAGGGGATGCGGGTTTTATCGAGTTGTCCTCTCTAGATCCGCCATTATCAGTAGAAGCAGGGGCACCTCGTGCAGGACGTGAAAACTAATCACGCGTGACATTCGTCACTATGGCCGGTCTAAGACTGAAATCAGTCCCTGATCCAGAGCCTGAAACCACTTATGATATCCAAGCCAAGTATCTTAGCCTCCATATATCGGACTATAACCACACCCACTTTTTCGATATCGAAAATTTCGAAAAACAGAAAAAGTGCGACAAAGCGATGAAACTTGGTAGGTGAGTTGAACTTATGACGCAGAATAGAAAATTTGTAAAATTTTGGGGTGGCACTGCCCACTTTTAAAATAAGGTAATTTAAAATTTTGCAAGCTGTAATTTGGCAGTCGTTGAAGATATCATGATGAAATTTGGCAGGAACGTTACTCCTATTACTATATGTATGCTTAATAAAAATTAGCAAAATCGGAGAACGACCACGCCCACTTTAAAAAAAATTTTTTAAGTCAAATTTTAACAAAAAATTTAATATCTTTACAGTATATAAGTAAATTATGTCAACATTCAACTCCACTAATGATATGGTGCAACAAAATGCAAAAATAAAAGAAAATTTCGAAATGGGCGTGGCTCCGCCCTTTTTCATTTAATTTGTCTAGGATACTTTTAATGCCATAAGTCGAACAAAAATTAACCAATCCTTGTGAAATTTGGTAGAGGCTTAGATTCTGGGACGATAACTTATTTCTGTGAAAAAGGGCGAAATCGGTTGAAGCCACGACGAGTTTTTATACACAGTCGACCGTCTGTCCTTCCGCTCGGCCGTTAACACGATAACTTGAGCAAAAATCGTTATATCTACTAAAATCAGTTCACGTACTTATCTGAACTCATTGTATTGGTATAAAAAATGGCCGAAGTCCGACTATGACCACGCCCACTTTTTCGATAACGAAAATTACGAAAAACGAAAAAAATGACATAATTCTATACCAAAAACGAAAAAAGGGATGAAACATGGTATTTGGATTGGTTTATTTACGCAAAATATAACTTTAGAAAAAACTTTGTAAAATGGGTGTGACACCTACCATATTAAGTAGAATGAAATGAAAAAGTTCTGCAGGGCGAAATAAAAAACCCTTGAAATCTTGGCAGGAATACTGTTCGTGGTATTATATAAAAAATAAATAAATGTAAGGCGCGATAACCTCCGAAGCGATCTAAGGCCGAGCTTCTCTTCCAATTTGCGTCGTGCTCCTCTTGATTTTCCCTACAAATTGGCCGGACGGACCTACATGTTTTATGCCGACTCCGAACGGCATCTGCAAGGCAGATGAGTTTTCACTGAGAGTTTTCATGGCAGAAATACACCCGGAGCGCTTGCCAAACACTGCCGAGGGGCGACCCCGCTTAGAAAAATTTTCTTCTAATTGAAAAACTGTATTTATTTGCCCGGGGTGCGAACCCAGGGCATACGGTGTGATAGGCGGAGCACGCTACCATCACACCACGGTGGCCGCGTGGTATTATATATATAAATAAATTAGCGGTATCCAACAGATGATGTTCTCGGGCACCCTGGTCCACATTTTGGTCGATATCTGGAAAACGCCTTCACAAATACCTTTAATTTGCAGCGTACAAGCACATTCTAGAGTCACCCCTGGTCCACCTTTATGGCGATATCTCGAAAAGGTGTCCACATATAGAACTAATGCCCACCCCCTTTTAAAATACTCATTAGTATCTTTCGTTTGATACCCATATTGTACAAACGCATTCTAGAGTTACCCCTCGCTTCCCAAGGTAGTCGGTTCTATGTACCGGAGCAACTCGGGATTTTTCCCGACCAAGGACTGTCATTTCAGTGTGACCCCATTTAATTTGTTGCGTCCCTCCCACAAATTGTCATCCTCCCAGCAGCTCCTTGCAGCAGGACTGCTCCATACTCTCTTACTCCGGGAAGGCATCGAATCCAATCCGGGTCCGTCTCCTGACCCCGGTCCTGAGAAATTGTTTTGCTGCATCTGCCGGAAAAGAATCTTTTTAGGACGGTCATACTCTGTTCAGTGTGTCTCGTGCAAGGGATGGTTGCATCGGACAGGTCGTTCTGGGCTTGATCCCAAAACCCGACGTCCACGTAACTTTTATAAATCTTTTGTGGCTCCTTGCTGTTTACGCCCCAGGGCGTCCCGTAGTCTACGCCTAAGCGCCCTCCCCCCTACCTTCCAACAGCCCCGCTGCTCAGCAAGCCACAACAAGTACCCACTGCTGCTCTCGCCCCACGGCGCTAACAACTCAAACAGCTGCTACCACTCATAACTACTACCTTCGTAGTAGAGTCGGTAGCAATGCTGATCATCAGCCCCTGCCCCCGTCTCCCCCCCCCCCCCCCCCTCTTTTCCGGCAGCAATCGTGTAGGTCAGGGAAACATACTCTTAGTCCCTACCTCCGTTTGCACCGTTTGCCAGCACAGAATATATAGGTTTGCGACATCCGCCCATTGCAGCTCCTGCCTTGGGTGGTGCCATTTTCCTAGATGGTCTGGTCTCCGCGACGGCAACCCTCCCGACGGGTTTCATCGCGCCATGTTGCCAGGTCGCAAACCCAAATCATCCGGGTACCCCAATGCTTGCACAAGGACGCCCAGTCCCAGGGCCACAACAGCAATTGCGTCCTGGCCTTCCACAACCCAGGCGTAGTCACCCGTCACTTACCCCCAGAGTGGCGACGTCTCCGCTTATGCACTTCAGAATTCTGCAATTAAACTGTAATGGACTAACTGGGAAGATTACGGAGATAGTCGATTTCATGAAGCGGCACAACATCCGCATTGCTGCGATTCAAGAGACTATACTCACAGCAAGATCTGCATTGCAGACCTGCTCTGGGTATAATGTCCACAGGAAAGACCGCGAGAGCGGAAATGGAGGCGGCCTCGCGTTTATCATACACCACCCTGTGCAATATTATATATTTGATCCTGGCATCGACCGCAGGGACAATGTCTTAGAACGTCAAGGCCTATCTGTCGCAACAATCGCATTATCTTAGGCGATTTCAATGCCCATCACGATCTATGGCATTCAAACTTGCGGGCGGACAGTAGGGGTGAGATGTTGGCGGATCAAAGAGAAGAAACGACGTTCTGCACAATAAACGGAGACGCCCCCACACGTATGGTAGGAAGCTGTCACAGCTCGCCAGAAATCTCAATCGTGAGCGCAGAACTCGTAAACTGCGTCAACTGGCAGCCGATGGTAACATTGGCATCCGACCACCTGCCCATACTTATTTCGCTCGAGCGTACCGCCGACTTCATCGTCACCGAAAAACGCACTTTCATAAACTTCAAAAAAGGAAAGTGGGAAGAATATAAATATTTTACAGACAACCGCTGCCCTCCCAATCCCGACTGATGCCCGCCAAGGGGAGCGTGCCTTCCGTAAGGTCATTGAATCCGCCTCGACACGTTTCATTCCCGCCGGGAGAATTCCTGAAATCCGGCCCCACTTCCCGGCGGAGGCCGCAAACTTAGCGAGAGAATGTGACCTTATAAAACAGCTTGATCCAGGCGACCCCCAAATAAGGGATATAAACCAACGCATCAGATTGCTTGTGGACGAACACAAGCGGGCGAAATGGGAGGAGCACCTAAGAGGTTGTAACCTCTCTACCGGTGTGGGTAAACTTGGTCCACCGTAAAGTCCCTATCGAATCCGACTAAGCACAAAGACAAAGTTTCCATACGGCACCTGAGAACCCAGCCGTATGAAGCGAAAAAACACAAGCAGGTCTTGGTGAACTCCATAGACAGGCGTCGGACCTTTATGTCGGGAATTGCCCGGTGAATCCAGTACTTGAAGAAAAATATCCAGAACTCGCGGAAGAGGAACGCATACTCCCCAGGGAAACGCGTGTCACTCTTGCTCAACTTCGTTCTGGATACTGTAACAGGTTAAACTCTTACCTATCCAGAATCAACCCCGACATACAAAATGTATGCCCCGCTTGCAATGTGTCCCCACATGACACCAACCATCTCTTTAATTGTAATGTGGAACCAACGCCTCTAACACCCCTTTCCTTATGGTCCACCCCTGTTGAAACGGCAAGTTTCCTTGGACTCCCGTTAGAGGATATTGATGACAATTTGTGATCGGTCGCGGCTATTAGGTGGGGCGAGCATTGCTACAACAACAACAACAACAAAGTTTCCATCGCCTTTGGCGACAAAGTGCTGTCGGATGCGAAAAAATGCGCGAGCGCTTTCTGCCGACAATATATAATGCATCCTACGGTCGACAAAGATAGACGGAGAGCCAATAGACGCGCACATAAACACAAATTCAGCGCGTCACCAATCACCATCACCACTAAAGAGGTTGAGGACGCCATTGGTCGCGCTAAACCATCCAAAGCAGTGCGCCCAGACGGCATAGCCATGTCGATGCTTAAAAGCCTATGGAAAGACGATTTCAAATATTTAGCGCATGTCTTCAACCTGTCTCTTTCCACCTTTGTCATACCCGAGAAATGGAAAATGGCCAAGGTGGTCCGGCTACTAAAGCCTGGGAAACCAGCTAACATAGGTGAGTCGTATCGTCCGATATCTCTCCTATCGCCAGTGGCAAAGACGCTTGAAGCCATTTTGCTCCCTTATTTCCAAGCAAATTTGCAGCTAGCCCCTCATCAGCATGGCTTCAGAAAACTCCATAGCACTACCACCGCGCTAAATGCCATTACCACCCAGATAAATTGCGGTTTAAATCAATACCCCCACCATAGAACAGTACTCGTAGCGCTAGACCTATCAAAAGATTTTGATACGGTCAACCATGGCTCGTTACTGCAAGACCTGGAAGGGTCTACCCTTCCCCATGTCTTAAAAGGTGGACCGCAAATTATCTGGGTGGTCGGCAGGCATCGGTGCAATTTAGAAACGAAAAATCAAAACCAAGGAGAATTAAACCAGGGGTGCCGCAGGGTGGTGTCCTATCCCCACTTTTGTTTAATTTCTACATATCTAAGCTACCTTCACCACCGGAAGGAGTCACAATCGTTTCCTGCGCCGATGGCTGCACAATAATGGCCACAGGCCCAGGCCCAAAGATCGATGCGCTATGCAATAAAATAAACGGCTACCTCCCTGATCTCCAGTTTTTTCGCCTCGCGAAACCTGGCATTATCACCGACTAAATCTTCCGCGACCTCATTTACAACATGGACGTCCCAAATGTCGACCATTTTGAACATCCACGTCGATGGCACTACGCTACCGACTGTCCACCCCAAAATATTGGGTGTGATGTTTGATCAGGATCTACATTTTGGTGAGCACGCAGCCGTATTTGTTCCGAGAATTCAGAGCCGTAACAAAATCCTCAAATCCCTCGCTGGCAGTACCTGGGGAAAAGATAAAGAAACGCTCATGACTACATACAAAGCAATTAGCCAGCCGATTACGTCCTATGCGTCAGGCCTGCCAAAATACTGCTCTCAGAATCGCCACGGGCTGTCTTCTTATGTCCCCAGAACACCATCTGCATAATGAGGCGAGAATACTCCCCATCAGGGAGAGAAATGAGATGCTGACCAAACAGTTCCTGTTGAATACCCAGAAACCTGGGCATCCCAACACATCTGATTGATGAACCAGCACCGCCTAGGGGCTTATGGAGTCATCTCCGTAAGCATTTTGAGGAAATACGGCACCTGAGAACCCAGCCGTATGAAGCGAAAAAACACAAGCAGGTCCTTGGTGAACTCCATAAACAGGCGTCGGACCTTTATGCCGGGAATTGTCCGGTGAATCCAGTACTTAAAGAAAAGTATCCAAAACTCGCGGAAGAGGAACACATACTCCCCAGGGAAACACGTGTCACTCTTGCTCAACTTCGTTCTGGATACTGTAACAGGTTAAACTCTTACATATCCAGAATCAACCCCGACATACAAAATGTATGCCCCGCTTCAAATGTGTCCCCACATGACACCAACCATCTCTTTAATTGTAATGTGGAACCAACGCCTATAACACCCCTTTCATTATGGTCCGGCCCTGTTGAAACAGCAAGTTTCCTTGGACTCCCGTTAGAGGATATTGATGACAAGTTGTGATTGGTCGCAGCTATTAGGTGGGGCGAAGCACTGCTACAACAACTAGATCAAAAGTTAGAATTTAAGAGTCCAACATGACGGCAACATTTTTTACAGAAAAGAAAACGCTATAAGTAACTCACCAGCTGATTTTTTACTACTGTTTCTAGAATTTTTTCGATATTCGACAACGTGCTGGTCGGTCTAAGATGTTGTTTTTGTTGTTGTTGTTGTTGGTGTTCTTGTAGCGATAAGGTTACCCTCCAAAGGCTTTGGGGAGTGTTATCGATGTGATGGTCCTTTGCCGGATACAGATCCGATACGCTCCGATAACACAGCTCCATTAAGGTGTTAGCCCGACCATCTCGGGAACGATTTATATGGCCACATTAAACCTTCAGGCCATCCCTCCCTAGCCACCCCTAAGTTCCATGGAGTCGCCAGAGCCTCATCTACTATTAAAACGGGGTTCGCCGCTCGAATGTGAGGTTGGCAATTGGAGAAGCTATAAATTGGGCTGGCAACCTGAAAAGGTTGCGCTACACAACCCCTTGAATCTGGTATTATTGTCGCCTCTTACGATAGGCATACCTACCGCGGGTATATTCCCGCTGGGGGGTATCGGTCTAAGATCTGCCATTATTGAATTTTTTACTTTATTGGTTGGTACTATTGGTGATATTTTCTATACGTCGGGTACTATTCATTCATTCATACATTCATTTATTTATCACGGCAAAAAAGCCTAATTCATAGATTAAATTAGATTACAATTTACTATCTTATTGCTAAGGTTTTACAATATTCGTGAAGCTTTGCTTTAAAAGATACGATTTCATTACAATTTTTTATATCTATAGGCAGTTCATTGAAACTTTTTAGACCTTTATAAAAAATATTTTGCTGATCTATTTCAGTTCTGAATAAAGGCAGTTTGAAATTATGCTTATTCCTTGTATTAATATTATGTGTTTGCTTAACTAATACTACGTTTTTACTTAGATATTCAGGTACATTTTCACTTTTAATATTAAATATAAACTTCATAGCGTGAAAAAAAAATTTTTGCTTGACACTTAACCAGTTCAAACTTCTCAGCATATCAGCCGTACGAGTATCTCTAGGTATTTTAGGAATAAATCTCATACATCTGTTTTGCATCTTTTGAAGTTTATCTATTTCTTTGTCTGACACAATGAATAGAATAGATGGGCAGTATACAAAAAGCGGTTCTATAATGGACTTATATATAATTATTTTGTACTTTTTTTGAATATATTTGGGTGTTCTCTGCATAACCCCAATTTTTTTTTTGCAACTTTCTCGACTGTAGTTTATATGTTCTTCAAATTTGAGTTTGTTATCAAAAATAATTCCCAAATATTTTATACTGTCAACTTTTTGTATGCTTTCATCATTTATTTTTAAACCAATTATATCCTCATTAACGTTCCTCCTTGTTATTATCATAAATTTCGTTTTACTTATATTAAGTTTCAGTCTATTTCCGCACAACCATTTATACAGGTTATTCAGCTCATTTTGTATTTTAGAAAGTGCAGAATTAATATTATTCTCACTAATCATTATTAATGTATCATCAGCAAATAGTTTAATTTCACAACCTTCAATAGCGTTAAGAACAGTATCGGTGCCAAAACTGAGCCTTGTGGTAACGCTATGGGCACTTCCAATTCATCAGACATCATGGTATTTATAACCGTTTTCTTTCTCCTCTGCTTCAAATAGCTGCGAAACCAATCAAGTTCTATACCAGTTATACCTATACGTTGCATTTTTATACTCAGTTGAGCAGAGCTCACAGAGTATATTAACTTAACGACCTACTTGACAACGCCTTCCAAACTCTTAAGCAACAGCACAATATTCAAGTAAAATTTCTAGTCAAATACGTAGCCGACATATTCGCAATTGTCCGACGTAATGACGTGAAAATAACTATAGATACACTTAATAGCTACCACAAAAAAATAAATTCACATTTGAATTGGAAAAAGACAATTGCATTCCATTCCTGGATGTAAAAATACACAAAGAAAACAATTCTCTAATATTTGATTGGTACACTAAGCCCACATCTGGACGCATGATAAATTTTCACTCCTCTCAACCTCTAAATTATAAGATTAACATAGCCCGAAATTTCATAAATAAAGTGTTGTCCATAAGCCATGAGCGATTCCAAGATGCCAATGTCCTTAAAATAATAGAAGTCTTGAAAAGCAATAATTATCCATACAATATGATATTGTAACGAATTTGCTGCAAATCCTCTTATTTGCCCCTTTTGTTAGGTTCGTATCGCTAAACTGTTGAATAAATAACTCCAATATTGAATAATGCAAAAATGGCCTTTATTAAAATGCTTCACAATAACACTCAAACTGTGCAACGAATAGCTTAATAACCAAACTGATAGCTCAAATGAAACTCCACTATTTAAAATAATACTGCTATTGCTCGCTAGATATCGTGTTAATCAAATTGCTTGACAACTCAAATCAAACTGAATTACTTCTTACTCGCCTGCACCGCTTTTATAGTTTACGCTGCATACTTCTAGGCTCTTCGATTTCCAGAAGTTACTAGTTGTTTCGGCTACAAAATCGCCAGCCACAACTACGTGCACAAATTATTGCCCTCTCTTGTGACCACTGAGATAAGATATATGCATGTGTTTGTGCATTGCCGCTCCGCTGCTCGTATACGTACATATGTGTAGACGCAATTATTTATTCGTTTATGTAAACACATAAAGATTGAATTATTGATGTGAATGTTTGTAGTTTACAGTCTCTCGCGCGCACATAGCCGTATAAGTAAATGCATCTGTTTGTGACATCTCTCTGGGCTGCCTTATATATGTGTATACTTGATTTGATTATTAACGTAAATACTGCTTGGCATGGCCTTAGCATCGCCTTAGTGATGGGATAACTTAGGGGTGGTAATATCCGTGACACTGCCCTCCACCTAAGTCTGATCGTCCCGATCAGACAAATCTCTCGATCTAAACGTTGCCAGCCTTTCCAAATGGACTACTTTCATTTTGGTTCGTGGTTTACCGATGGTTTGTATGCGGTGCACTACATCGTTGATCCGTTTTACAACTTTGTATGGGCCTTCCCAATTACACTGCAATTTCGGGGACAAACCTTTTTTACGTTGTGGGTTGTATAACAGCACCAAATCTCCTTCCTGAAAACCTTCTGAATTAATTGCTTTATCGTATCTGGCTTTCATCTTGTCACTCATAATATTTGTTCGTTGCCTTATCAGATCATGTATTTCTCTTAGCTCTTCTTCCAAATCACTAGTGGATTTCCTGACATTTCTCTCCGCATTGGCATCTATCCCAAACTTCAAATCAGCTGGCAGTCTAAGGTCATTGGCAAAAATTACTTTTGCAGGGGTTTGGCCCGTTGTCTCATGCACTGCTGATCGGTAAGCCATCAAGAATAATGGTATGCGGGTATCCCATTCTTTATGGTACTTGTCTACTACTTTCCTTAAGTGCTCCTCCAATGTTCTATTGAATCGTTCTACCATACCATCGGATTGAGGATGCAATGCAGTTGTCCGTGTTTTTCGAAGGCCCAATGACTTACACATTTCCTGGAACACAGCTGATTCGAAATTCCTGCCTTGGTCAGAATGTAACTCCATTGGTACACCATACCTTGCAACCCATTCGTTTTTAACCACTTCTGCTACTGTTTCTGCTTCTTGGTTTGGGATTGGGTATACCTCTGTCCATTTACTGAAATAATCCATAACCACCAGTACGTATTTGTTTCCGCGGTTACTAGTAGGAAATGGACCTGCGACATCCATGGCGATCCTTTCAAATGGCGCACCTGAGTTATATTGCTTCATCTGGCCATGACTTCGTGTTCTGGGCCCTTTCGCTCTGCTGCAAACCTCGCAGTTCGCAATCCACTCAGTGACCGACTGACGGCAACCAACCCAATAGAATCTCTGTTTAATCTTCTCGAGCGTCTTCGTGATTCCAAGATGACCTCCGCTTGGACCATTATGCAGCTCGCTGAGCGCGTCAGGAATCCTCTTTCTGGGAACAACTATCAGTTTATTCTTGTATTTACCATCCTCACTCTCCCATACTCGATGAAGGCAACCGGATATCAATTCTAAACTGTTCCACTGTGCCCAATATGACTTCGCAATGGGACTCTCTGCTGACATCTCTTCTCTGTTTGGTATTTCATTTCGTTCGAGCCCTTGCCTAACACGTGACAGATCTGCATCTTCTAGCTGGCACTTTCTTAGCTGTTCCTTGTCCCATTCATCTGTACATGTTATATTCATTAGCCGGACATCTATAATGTCTTCTTTAGCCTCGGCTTTTGAACAGTGCTTGCATTCCAAACTACATGGTCTTCGTGACATTGCATCAGCATTTCCATGGGTACTACCTTTTCGATGCTCAATGGAAAAGTCGTAGCTTTGTAGTCGCTCGATCCACCGTGCCAATTGTCCTTCCGGATTACGGAACTGCAGAAGCCATTTCAACGCTGCGTGATCTGTCCTGACACGGAATCGCTGGCCGTAGAGGTATTTGTGAAAATGTTTAATGCAGTCTACCAATGCCAACAGCTCTCTCCGCGTAACACAGTAGTTCCTCTCTGGTTTTCCAATCGAACGGCTGTAATATGCAACTACCTTCTCCTGTCCATCGACCAGTTGTGACAAAACGCCTCCTATAGCATATCCACTCGCATCTGTATCCAGAATAAATGTTGCTCCTGGAATCGGATATGCTAACATTGGGGCAGTGCACAAACGCTCCTTCAATGTTTGGAAAGCCACTTCTTGCTCCTTCTTCCATTCAAAAGCTTTGTTTTTTCTTGTAAGCTCATGGAGGCTATAGGCTACGCTGGAAAAATTTGGTACAAATCGGCGGTAATATGTGCACAGCCCAAGAAAACTTCTCAATTCATGTAGGTTCTGTGGTCTTGGCCAATCCTTTACAGCCTCTATTTTTTCGTTCGCAGTACAGATGCCCTCTGTCGTTACCTTGTGACCCAAATAATTGACTTCCTTTTTAAACAGCGCACACTTTTTGGGACTTAACTTGAGACCAGCGCCAGCTATTCTCTGGAAAACTTCCTCCAAGTTCTTAAGATGTTCATCAAAGTTCTTGCCCAATACGATGATGTCGTCCAGGTACACCAAGCATGTTTTCCAATGTAGTCCTTTCAGTACCTGGTCCATGAGTCTCTCAAAAGTAGCTGGTGCATTACAAAGTCCAAAAGGCATCACTGTAAATTGCCAAAGACCATCACCGACACTGAAGGCTGTTTTCTCTTTATCTTCCTCCTTCACCTCCTATTGCCAGTAGCCGCTTTTCAAGTCCAGCGTGGAAAACCATTTCGTACCAGATAGCGAGTCCAGAGTGTCGTCAATTCTTGGCAATGTGTAGCTATCCTTTTTCGTTACGTCATTCAACTTCCGGTAGTCCACGCAAAACCTCATTTTTCCATCCTTCTTTTTTACAAGTACTACCGGTGAGCTCCATGGACTAGCTGATGGTTCGATGACGCCGCTGTCGCTCATTTCTTGAATGATTTGACTCACAACTTCCCGCTTCGCCAGTGGAACACTACGTGGAGCTTGACGGATCGGCCTCGCATCTCCAGTGTCAATTTGATGTTTCACAACGTTGGTGCGGCCTGGTTTAGAATCATCCTGGTCAAATATGTTCGCGTACTTTAGGAGCAGTTGTTTTGCCTTACTCTGATATGCTTCCTCTAGCCCCTGTATCCATGCCGTGATGTCATTTGAAAGATTAGTATTACTAGCTGAAACGTGTTCCTGGAGCTGTTCACAGTTAATAACTACTTCAGCCTCTTGGCATCTTCCCAAAATAGCTCCTTTAGTCAGTTTGAGTGGTGTATTGAACTCATTGAGTACTCTTACTGGAACACGTCCATTTTGTTTTGTCATAGCCAGGGTTTTTCCTACAAGTATGTTCAGTGCTGATTTGTTTGCTGCTTCGACAACCCACAATTTGTTTGTCCCACAATCTCCATCAACCTTTGCCCAGATGACTGCTTCGGATTTTGGTGGTATTCGCTGACTCTCTTCCACCAGCACTCGTTTACTGCTGTAGCCTCTCTCGTAGCCGAAGTTAAGTGGTACATCCATGTTCTTATATCGCATCGTCTTGCTTTGCATGTCGATCTTGATTGATTAAGAAGTCCACTCCAATTATGATTTCATCAACAATACCTGCCACTATAAAATTGTGAAGTACCGAGACGTTCCCAATTGCTACTTCACATTCTACTTCTCCAATTACCTGTGTGTCCTCTCCCGTGGCTGTACGTAATCTTGCTCCAAGCAATGGTCTTATCTTCTTGTTGACTAAATCTGATCGAATGATGGAATGGGATGCACCCGTATCTACAGTCAGTAAACGTTCCTTTCCATCCACAAGTCCTCCGACAGTAAGATTGCTTGACCTTCTTCCAATTTGCGAGATAGATATTATGGGGCATTCAATTGAGGGAGCCAGCTGTCGCCCCTTGCGGCTGACTCGCTTTAGTTTAACGATTGAGTGGATTTGGAGATTTGCTCGTCTCCTTCAGCTCTGCGTTTACGGCCACCCACATTGTTGGAACTATTGGAATTGCTACTGCAATGACGTGCAATGTGACCTGGGTTACCGCACTTGAAACATTTCATAACTCCGTCCTTTTTCTGTTGTGATCCCTTCAGAGCTTCCAAAATTGTATCTACCCACTCTGGCCTTTCTACTTCCACACGATGAGCTTTGTATGCTGGTGTACTCAATAATGACGCCGTTTCCTGAGTCAATGCATGGGATACCGTTTCAGAAAATGTTTGCTTTGGCTTCGCGTATGTGGCTCGCTTCGTTTCGACGTCCCTTATGCCATTTATAAAGCTCTGAATCTTCACTCTTTCCGTGTATTCCACGGGTGCATCCGCATTTGCAAGATGAGCCAATCTTTCAATGTCCGAAGCAAACTCCTGCAAATTCTCGTTAGCTTTTTGGTAGCGGTTTTGCAATTCTATTTGAAATATCTGTTTCCTGTGTTCGCTTCCGTATAGCCGTTCTACAGCAGCCATCAATGCGTCATAACTGTTCCGTTCGTACTCTGGAATAGTCTGTAAGATTTCGGCAGCTGGTCCTTTTAATGCTACGAAGAGTGCGGCAACTTTATCTTCCACATTCCAGTTGTTCACTGCTGCGGTCTTCTCAAACTGTAGCTTAAAGACCTGGAAAGGAACAGAACCGTCAAAGGTTGGTGTTTTTACCTTTGAATTACTAGTTGAAACTCCTGGGCGATTCAGTTGCAACTGCTCGATACGTCCTCTCAAAGCATCCATCTCGGCCTCGATTTTTTCTTCAAACTGTAAAATTTTTGTATCTTGCGCCTCCAACTTCGAGGAAATACGTCCTTCTTGCTCTTCCAGTTGAGCAGAGATCTGCGATGATATCTGTGCTGAAATTTGAGCCGACATTTCGGATATCCGTGCCTCTTGTGCTTCAATCTTCGCTGTTATACGGTTCTCCTGCGATTCCAGCTGAGATGACATTTGCGACGACATTTCGGATATACGCGTTTCTTGTGCTTCCATCTTCGATGTAATCTGTGTCGACATTTCTGACATACGCGTTTCTTGTGATTCCATCTGGGATACCATATACGTCTTCTGTTCTTCTAGTTGAGATGACATATACGTTTTCTGTTCTTCTAGTTGAGATGCCAGTTGAGATGTTATATCTGTCTTTTGCGATTCCAGTTGAGAAGCCACTGTCGATGTTTGAGCAGATATTGCAGCCAAAATCATGTTCAAGTCTGTGCTCGTAACTGTCTGCGATGTTTCGTTTTTCTCTTCAATTTTTGTTACTTCCTCGCCATCAAGATGAAAGTCATACTCTTCCACATCAATTCCTTCCGCTTCCATTGCCTCTCGTAGCCGTGCCTGAAGTTCAAGTTTAACGCCGCTTGTATTCAATCACGGCTCTCCAACTCCTTCTTTAGTTGCTGGATCTTCAATTCACTGAACTTTGCCATGTCCTTGTTGTCCTCCGGAATTTATTCAACAATTCCTCTTCTGACACCAATTGTAACGAATTTGCTGCAAATCCTCTTATTTGCCCCTTTTGCTAGGTTCGTATCGCTAAACTGTTGAATAAATAACTCCAATATTGAATAATGCAAAAATGGCCTTTATTAAAATGCTTCACAATAACACTCAAACTGTGCAACGAATAGCTTAATAACCAAACTGATAGCTCAAATGAAACTCCACTATTCAAAATAATACTGCTATTGCTCGCTAGATATCGTGTTAATCAAACTGCTTGACAACTCAAATCAAACTGAATTACTTCTTACTCGCCTGCACCGCTTTTATAGTTTACGCTGCATACTTCTAGGCTCTTCGATTTCCAGAAGTTACTAGTTGTTTCGGCTACAAAATCGCCAGCCACAACTACGTGCACAAATTATTGCCCTCTCTTGTGACCACTGAGATAAGATATATGCATGTGTTTGTGCATTGCCGCTCCGCTGCTCGTATACGTACATATGTGTAGACGCATTTATTTATTCGTTTATGTAAACACATAAAGATTGAATTATTGATGTGAATGTTTGTAGTTTACAGTCTCTCGCGCGCACATAGCCGTATAAGTAAATGCATCTGTGTGTGACATCTCTCTGGGATGCCTTATATATGTGTATACTTGATTTGATTATTAACGTAAATACTGCTTGGCATGGCCTTAGCATCGCCTTAGTGATGGGATAACTTAGGGGTGGTAATATCCGTGACAATATTAACTTTAATAAACCAGCGAAGCCTGGAAATGGACAAAAATCGAAACCTAATAACAACACACGAAGCAGAAAACAAAACAAAGCAATTTTACAGCGTTACATATATACCTAAACTCACCGAAAGCTTTAGGAAAAATGTTATAAACGAGAAGAATAGCATAGCTCTCGCATACAAATCAAACTACATCTTAAATAATATATTTACACAAACAAAGAGCCCTATCGAACCCCTACAACAAAACAACGTGGTGTACGAGATCACATATAAAAGAAAAGAAAATGGGGACCGCAACAAATTGTACATAGGAACTACGAAACGAGCATTGGGCGTTCGACTAACAGAACACGAAGCGGACATAAAGAACCACAGAAACAATACTGCCTTATCACAGCATATCACATCGAGTGGACATAAAGCTGATCTGGCGAATACGAAAATTTTAGACAAAAACAAACGCGGGAGAGCCAGATACACATTAGAAAGCTTGAGAATAATGCAGCAGAGAGAAAACACAGTAAACAAAAAAGAAGACACCGCAGACATCGCCGCAACTTACCTTTTGTGTTTATAATAAATTTAGTATGACAATGATACCCAACATGTGTGGTATCGATGACCCTAACTTATTTTTTAAAGTTTTATAATACATATAATTAAAGTAAGTGAGGTTTTTGTTTTTACTCAAATACATGTTTGTTTATGTATGTGCCTTCTGTGTGCTTAAAACATTTGTAGACTCTTTAACTCTATACATATATATATGTACTAGTTATTAACTTTTATTTAATATTTTTTAATAATGTAAAAAATTTTTTGTTTGTTGTTGAAAATAGATTCCGCCCTTGAAAATGCTAGGATGACTAGCGAAACGTCGGGCTGTAACAGTGAATAAACTTGTTTTATTTGCACTGACAACGCAATAGGTCAAGTAGCCTTGCATAATATTATAAATATATTAACTTTGATTAGATAACGGTTGGTTGTACAGGTATAAAGGAATCAAGATAGATATAGACTTCCATATATCAAAATCATCAGGATCGAACAAAAATTTGATTGAGCCATGTCCGTACGTCCGTTAACACGATAACATGAGTAAATTTTGAGGTATCTTGATGAAATTTGGTATTTAGATTCCTGAGCACTCATCTCAGCACGCTATTTAAAATGAACAATATCGGACTATAACCACACCCACTTTTTCGATATCGAAAAACCGAAAAAGTGCGATAATTCATTACCAAAGACAGATAAAGCGATGAAACTTGGTAGGTGAGTTGAACTTATGACGCAGAATAGAAAATTAGTAAAATTTTGGACAATGGGCGTGGCACCGCCCACTTTTAAAAGGAGGTAATTTAAAACTTTTGCAAGCTGTAAATCTAAACATCCAGTTTTTATAGACACACAGGAAATTTGTAGTGGTGTGTTCACCGCAAAGTGTATTGTTGACACTAACAATCCTATAATAAAAGTTTTAAACGTCACCGACGAGGTAAAATACGTAAGAAATTGTAACATAGTTACGGATGAAATCACCAAATATAACGTGTATAAAATCAATGATATTTCAAAAGATTCGAAAAGGTCAGAGGAATTAAAATCAGTTTTAGAAAAACAAATGCCAAATTATGCCAAAACAAAACTTCTCGATTTATGTCTAAAATATGATGATATTTTTTCACTGAAGACCGATCGTATGACGCTTAACAACTTTTATGAACAGAAACTACGATTGACAGATACAAATCCTGTTTACATAAAAAATTACATATTGTCAGAGAGAGGAAATTAATAGACAAGTTGATAATTTATTACAAAACGATCTTATAGAACACAGTTATTCCAACTGTAATAGCACATTGATACTTGTGCCAAAGAAAAATCCAAATGGACAGAAATCCTACCGCATGTGTGTCGACTTTAGAGCCGTAAACAAAAAATTGATAGCAGACAAATTTCCACTTGCACGAATAGACGATATTCTTGATAATCTAGGCAGAGCCAAATATTTTTCTACATTGGATTTGTATTCAGGTTTCCACCAAATCCCATTAAATAAAGATTCTAGAGACATCACTTCATTCAGCACTGATCGTGGTGCTTTTCGATGGAAAGTTTTACCATTCGGTTTAAACGAAGCTCCAAATTCATTCCCAAGAATGATGTCAATTGCCTTTTCAGGAATTTCTCCAAACCAAGCCTTTTTATATGTCGATGATCTTATAGTTGTTGTTGTTGTTGTAGCAATGCTCGCCCCACCTAATAGCCGCGACCGATCACAAATTGTCATCAATATCCTCTAACGGGAGTCCAAGGAAACTTGCCGTTTCAACAGGGGTGGACCATAAGGAAAAGGGTGTTAGAGGCGTTGGTTCCACATTACAATTGAAGAGATGGTTGGTGTCATGTGGGGACACATTGCAAGCGGGGCATACATTTTGTATGTCGGGGTTGATTCTGGATAGGTAAGAGTTTAACCTGTTACAGTATCCAGAACGAAGCTGAGCAAGAGTGACACGCGTTTCCCTGGGGAGTATGCGTTCCTCTTCCGCAAGTTTTGGATAATTTTCGTTAAGTACGGGGGGCCTACTCTGTATTGCGATGCGAAAGAAAAAATACGCGAAATCGCAAAATCGGTACTCTGTATCTTGACATTCGCATGCATATTTTGACTTTCGCACTCACATTTTGCCCATTCGCAACTTTATCCCTTTTCGCATTGCCAGCACTCTGTATAGCGAAAGCGAATGTCAAACAGCATACATTTTCGCATTTTTCTTGCTACAAGTAATAGGCATTCGCATTGTTCAAATATGTAATTATTAATTGATGATTTTATAAATTGATATCTTTATATTCATTGTACATTCTTTTAAAAATATAAAAAACAAAAACAACAATTTGAAATCCTAGTGGACTTCATGGCAATACACCCAGATTTGGCCAAAGGGTTACATAAAACACCCAACGCGAAAACAACTTCAACGTTGTAGAAACTTTTATTATTTCAGGAACTGCCGTTGCTCTCCGTGGAGTTTTCAACTCACTTTTAATGCTATTTAGCACATACAAAAAGGCTCCTTATTAAGCCGAAAATTCTGCACAAAACTAATGAATAGAACATAAAGCAATAGTATATGAGTAATTTAGTAACGTTTAAATTACCTTTGAACGCTGAGACTCATAATGTTAGAGTTGTCTCTTATAATCCTCCTATCAATCCTTTCTTCATTTAAATCGTCCCATAATGCTACATAATCCATTTTTTAATTTGTTCAACAAAAACTAATCGTTAGCCGAAATTGTAATCGTCTTGTTTCTTTTGTTCTTTCTTTGACGTTTGGTCAGTGATGCATACTCAAGCAAAAAATTAGCGAAAAATAAAAAAGCGGCATTGTTAGCGATGCGATAGAGCTACAGAGTTCCAATTACCTATCGCATCGCAATTTATTTTCGCATCGCACTGCCTTTCGCATCGCAATACAGAGTAGGCCCCCTGGATTCACCGGGCAATTCCCGGCATAAAGGTCCGACGCCTGTTTATGGAGTCCACCAAGGACCTGCTTGTGTTTTTTCACTTCATACGGCTGGGTTCTCAGGTGCCGTATTTCCTCAAAATGCTTACGGAGATGACTTCTTAAGCCCCTAGGCGGTGCTGGTTCATCAATCAGATGTCTGTTGGGATGCCCAGGTTTCTGGGTATTCAACAGGAACTGTTTCGTCAGCATCTCATTTCTCTCCCTGATGGGGAGTATTCTCGCCTCATTATGCAGATGGTGTTCTGGGGACATAAGAAGACAGCACGTGGCGATTCTGAGGGCAGTATTTTGGCAGGCCTGTAGTTTCTTCAAGTGGGTGGTTTTTAGGCTTGGCGACCATATGGGTGACGCGTAGCACGTAATCGGCTGGCTAATTGCTTTGTATGTAGTCATGAGCGTTTCTTTATCTTTTCCCCAAGTACTGCCAGCGAGGGATTTGAGGATTTTGTTACGGCTCTGAATTCTCGGAACAATTGCGGCTGCGTGCTAACCAAAATGTAGATCCTGATCAAACGTCACACCCAAGATTTTGGGGTGTCGGACAGTCGGTAGCGTAGTGCCATCGACGTGGATGTTCAAAATGGTCGACATTTGGGGCGTCCATGTTGTAAATAAGGTCGCGGAAGATTTAGTCGGTGATAATGCCAGGTTTCGCGAGGCGAAAAAACTGGAGAGATCAGGGAGGTAGCCGTTTATTTTATTGCATAGCGCATCGATCTTTGGGCCTGGGCCTGTGGCCATTATTGTGCAGTCATCGGCGTAGGAAACGACTGTGACTCCTTCCGGTGGTGAATGTAGCTTAGATATGTAGAAATTAAACAAAAGTGGGGATAGGACACCACCCTGTGGCACCCCCTGTTTAATTCTCCTTGGTTTTGATGTTTCGTTTCTTAATTTGCAGTCCACCTTTTAAGACATGGGGGAAGGGTAGACCCTTCCAGGTCCTGCAGTAACGAGCCATGGTTGACCGTATCAAAAGCTTTTGATAGGTCTAGCGCTACGAGTACTGTTCTATGGTGGGGGTATTGATTTAAACCGCAATTTATCTGGGTGCTAATGACATTTAGCGCGGAGGTAGTGCTATGGAGTTTTCTGAAGCCATGCTGATGAGGGGCTAGCTGCAAATGTGCTTGGAAATAAGGGAGCAGAATGGCTTCAAGCGTCTTTGACAAAGTTTCCATACGGCACCTGAGAACCCAGCCGTATGAAGTGAAAAAACACAAGCAGGTCCTTGGTGAACTCCATAAACAGGCGTCGGACCTTTATGCCGGGAATTGCCCGGTGAATCCAGTACTTAAAGAAAAGTATCCAAAACTCGCGGCAGAGGAACGCATACTCCCCAGGGAAACGCGTGTCACTCTTACTCAACTTCGTTCTGGATACTGTAACAGGTTAAACTCTTACCTATCCAGAATCAACCCCGACATACAAAATGTATGCCACGCTTGCAATGTGTCCCCTCATGACACCAACCATCTCTTTAATTTTAATGTGGAACCAACGCCTCTAACACCCCTTTCCTTATGGTACATCCCTGTTGAAACGGCAAGTTTCCTTGGACTCCCGTTAGAGGATATTGATGGCAATTTGTGATCGGTCGCGGCTATTAGGTGGGGCGAGCATTGATACAACAACAACAACACAGCTGGTTTCCCAGGCTTTAGTAGCGGGACCACCTTGGCCATTTTCCATTTCTCGGGTATGACAAAGGTGGAAAGAGACAGGTTGAAGACATGCGCTAAATATTTGAAACCCTATTTCCCTAGGCTTTTAAGCATCGGCATGGCTATGCCGTCTGGGCCCACTGCTTTGGATGGTTTAGCGCGACCAATGGTGTCCTCAACCTCTTTAGTGGTGATGGTAATTGGTGACGCGCTTAATTTGTGTTTATGTGCGCGTATATTGGCTCTCCGTCTATCTTTGTCGACCGTAGGATGCATTATATATTGTCGGCAGAAAGCGCTCCCGCATTTTTTCGCATCTGACAGCACTTTGTCGCCAAAGGCGATGGAAACTTTGTCTTTGTGCTTAGTCGGATTCGATAGGGACTTTACGGTGGACCAAAGTTTACCCACACCGGTAGAGAGGTTACAACCTCTTAGGTGCTCATCCCATTTCGCCCGCTTGTGTTCGTCCACAAGCAATCTGATGCGTTGATTTATATCCCTTATTTGGGGGTCGCCTGGATCAAGTTGTCTTATAAGGTCACATTCTCTTGCTAAGTTTGCGGCCTCCGCCGGGAAGTGGGCCGGATTTCAGGAATTCTCCCGGCGGGAATGAAACGTGCCGAGGCGGATTCAATGACCTTACGGAAGGCACGCTCCCCTTGGCGGGCATCAGTCGGGATTGGGAGGGCAGCGAAGCGGTTGTCTGTAAAAGATTTATATTCTTCCCACTTTCCTTTTTTGAAGTTTATGGAAGCGCGTTTTTCGGTGACGATGAAGTCGGCGGTACGCTCGAGCGAAATAAGTATGGGCAGGTGGTCGGATGCCAATGGGACCATCGGCTGCCAGTTGACGCTGTAAGGCAACCCTTATGATAAGTGTTGAGTGACCATAACATCAATCATTAAATATTAACCACGTCAATTTTTTGACCACACCAATCACTCACAATGAGGGTTACCTTCATAAACGTCACTTTGAATGACGCCAATTAATTTCGCGCATTCAACTCGTCAAGAAGCAAAAGTTTTCAGCAGCTCACATATATATTAAATTTCTAAGTTTGTGAACATTTTTATATTCAACAAATAAAATTATAAAAAGACTATATTTAAAGAGTAAAGTTCATCAGTTTCTTGTTTTGGTATTGAAAGCGGTGTGCGTGCGAGAAGTCTACGCAATTTATATTGTGTGCCTTACTTAAGCTGCGTTAAAGCGTTTGGGCGATAACCTGCGTCAACTACGACGCAAGAATAAAGATGACCACGATGGTCATCTTACATGGCGACCGTGGCCATGCCTGCGGCAAAAACTGGCGGCGGGGAAGGAAAAAATTCCCTGCACTACAAAAGCAGCATAATTAAAAATAAAATCTGGAAGAATACGTGCGTGGTGGTTGCGACGAAAAAGTGCGTGGTGGTTGTGCCAATATGAAGAAAATTTTTTTTGCAAAATTCATAAAATATATGCAAAAAAAAAGAAAATTACTCGAAGTAAGATAATTTCAAAACTTTACGAAAAATTACAAAAAAAATACAAAAAAAGTTATAACATTATAAAAAGTCTACAAAAAAAAAAAAAATTACAAAATTTCAAAAAGACTACTAACAATTTTTTAATAAAACTTCAAAAATACAAAATCATAAAATTGCAAAACCTACAAAACAAATATAAAATTCCAAAAACTACAAAAAAAAAAGAGTATAAAATTTCAAAACCTACAAAACAAGAAAAAATTCATAAAATTTTCAAAAACCTACAAAAAAAAAAAGTTATAAATTACAAAAACCAATACAATTTCAAAAAATTTTAAATGGTAAATAAAAACCAAATTTAAAACTAAAAGTGGACTTTTACAAAAATTTTGGAACAAAATCCAAAATATACATACATTTAATATACTAAAAAGAAAGAAAGTTATTGGTGTTACATACATACATACACATATATGTTAAAATTTTTTGAACTGGCTGTACTATGCCATAACGGTGATGATAAGCACAACCACCAGTGACGCTATTACCAAGCACCGTTAAGTGCGGTAAATTATTCACGCCATTTATTCCACCAACTCAACCTGAGAAAGAAAAAAAAGCATAGCGGAAGAGAGAGGCAAATAGGAAAAGATTCACTTGGTAACGGCAGCAACGGAAGACAACACCAACAACAACAAATTTCAGCAGTATACAAGCAAAGGCAGCAAGCAAAGCAGAAAAAAGGTGGTACAGTACCATAATATATACGTATATAAAATTTTAACTTTGTACATACGTAGGTAGTTTGGTTTTCTCAATATAAATACATGTATACTATAAACGTAGCAACAATTTTTCGTAATACACATGTAGCCTTCGCATGTAGCAACACAATTTGACACTTTTGATTATAAACATACTTTTCTTAAACATTTGTTTACTACGCATGTAGCAACACAATTTGACACTTTTGATTATAAACGTACTTTTCTTAAACATTTGTTTACTACGCATGTAGCAACATACTTTTTCTACTTTAAAGACAATAACATGTTAAACTAATTAAATTAAGAAATTGAATTTTTCAAATTACTTACATACATAAAATTAGTATATTGAAATATAAACATTCAAATTTCGAAAAACTCAAATGTACATTAAACAAAGTAATTTCAAATATACGCCCACCACATGCAAATTATCATGCATATATTACTATATTCTTTCTTTTTCAAACATTAACATGGAACTTGAATTTTTTATTTTAAATGCGAACACTGCTTCGTAATAAATACAATCGGAAAAATATTTTTTCAAATTTAAACATTTTTTTTAAAAACCTTTTTGAAACGCAAATTATACATCAATTTTATATGTATAATACCAAAAATATCAAACCTTTTCGCCAAAATTTTGCGATAATTATTCGAAGCTAATCAATTTTGAAATCTTTCATTGACTTCAAATATCAATATAGACAGGTTACAGTCACATAATGGTAATGGTGAAAATTTATTTTATCGGTGAAAGCTTACTTTTCCCTTTTTCTAATTATTTCTTCGGAAATTGAACATAGTGAATATCATAAACATTTACATATTTTTTTTTGCAACAAATACAGTGCCATTCAAATAGTTAACAATTCCTTCGAAGCATCACACGAATACAGTGTATTCCAAATATTTCAACATATCTTACATTTGCGACTCTTTTCAAACTGTGTATTATATACAGTGTCTTTCAAATATCCCAACAGTTTTTTTCTCTTTGCATTATTAAACGAATACAGTGCGGTTAAAATATTTCAACATTCACTTGCATTTACAAAATAAGTCTTAAATACAGTGCCTTTCGAATATGCGAATCTTTACCATTTACCAATTAACTCATCGATTTTGAATATTTCGAATATTCTCTGATTTTTAAACAAAAAAAAAAATTTTTTTAAATTACAAACCACAATTACTGAGCGAATGAATAGTTTCAAATTCATTCTTGTATAAACAGTGCCTACAGCGTTAATCTAACATTTTTCCGAATTTTTTTTTAGGAAACATTTTTTTTCTGCCACGGAGGTAAACATTTTCAATAAATGTAATAAAGTTTTCAAATGTCAGTTGTCAAATGTCAGATTTTGATTCCAATTTCAAAAATTTACGCTCTAATTTCACTAAAGTTACTAAACGAGTTTTAAATAACCGATCTATCTCAGCGAAAAAATCAATAGAATATGAAGATGCTTTAATTAAAAGCTATAACCAAATAATAATACAAGTAAACTCATATTTTGAAAATCGAGATAAGCCTAGTTCAATAATCGAAAGTTTGTCAAAGTGCAGAGAACAACTCACTAAATGTTTTTCTAGAATTAACTGCAATATAAAAATACCCAAAGATCTTTCTGAATTAATACAAGAAAGCGAATCAAGTTCTGATTTTGACACTGAGGAAGAATTATCCGACGCATCGACAACTTCAGCTTACAAAGCTAGTATTATTAAAAAAAGTCACGTATCTTTTCTTGAGGATTTCCCTGGATTTTCCAATTCACTCCACAATAATAATTTAGACACAATTAGCGAAGAACAACCAACAATGGCGACTTCAGAGCAAAAGAAAACTTTTATTACTATGTGTGCATCCATAATTAGAGAAAACTACAGCGGCGATCCGCTTTCACTTGCATCCTTTATAGATAAAATAGTTTTGATAGAAGATTTGATGGAAGAAAATTTGACAAATACTTTCATTTCGTTTATAAAATCCAAGTTAGAAGGGAAAGCGCGTGAGGCAATTCCAAATGAAGTAACAACAATTCAACAAATAAAAGATGCATTAAAAGTTAGAATAAAACCTGACAACTCAAAAGTTGTTGCAGGAAAAATTGCATCGTTAAAAGTTTTTAATAATAATCATACTGAATTCGCTAAACGTGTTGAGGAACTCTCCGATGCTTTAGAACGATCATTAGTTATAGAAGGAATGACTCAGGAAAAAGCGCACGAAATGGCAGTCGAACAAACCGTCAACGTTTGTCGGCTTAACACTCGCTCAGACCTAGTAAAATCAATTTTAGCGTCAACTACGTTTACTGACTCTAAGGATGTAGTTGCGAAAATGATCGTAGAACAAAATAACCAAACAAGTGAAAGGCAGGTACTAGCGTTTAGATCACGTTATAACAGGCAAAATAATAGTTTTCGAGGTAACTTCAGGTCAAATCAATATAATAGGAACAACTTTTCGAGGTACAACAACAATTTTAACAGAAACAACAATAGCAATTATAGGCATAATAACAACAATAATTATGGCTCGCGAAATAATGATAATTTTCGAAATAATAGCAGGCCCGTAAACAGAAACAACAGCAATAACAACAGTAACAACAACAACCGACGTTCAAATACTACCAATAACGCTAGTGTACGCACTTTAAACGCCAACGGCCCTCAGGAGCGAACACTGGGGGACCAGAATCTGAATTAAATAACGTTTTTCAAAATAAATCAATTTATTGTTTAAACCTGAACTACTCAGATTTTATCGAACTGAATTGTAATGACTCTTTTAAAACATGCACTTTCTTAGTAGATACACAGGCTGATATATCAATTATAAAACTTTCAAGTTTAAAACAAAATGTTTCTATAAATAACAACAATATTATAAATATAACGGGTGTTACGACAGATACAGTTTCAACATTGGGTACCATTAAAACAGAACTTTTTTATTCAAATTTTTCAATTCCACATACTTTAAATGTAGTAGATGACAAATTCAACATACCGTCAGATGGTATTTTAGGCAAAGACTTTTTGAAAAAATACAATTGCATCATAGACTATGCAAACGAGAGCATAACAATTGGCATTGGCAAAAATATTCATAAAATTTCAATTTTACATAATACAACCGATAATACATTGATAATTCCTCCTAGATGCGAAGTTTATCGCTTATTTAAGCTGAAAAAATCTAAACATCCAGTTTTTATAGACGCACAGGAAATTTGTAGTGGTGTGTTCACCGCAAAGTGTATTGTTGACACTAACAATCCGATAATAAAGGTATTAAACGTCACCGACGAGGTAAAATACGTAAGAAATTGTAACATAGTTACGGATGAAATCACCAACTATAACGTGTATAAAATCAATGATCTTTCAAAAGATTCGAAAAGGTCAGAGGAATTAAAATCAATTTTAGAAAAACAAATGCCAAATTATGCCAAACCAAAACTTCTCGATTTATGTCTAAAATATAATGACGTGTTTGCACTAAAGACCGATCGTATGACACTTAACAACTTTTATGAACAGAAATTACGATTGACAGATACAAATCCTGTTTACATAAAAAACTACCGTTTACCATACTGTCAGAGAGAGGAAATTAATAAACAAGTTGATAATTTATTGCAAAACGATCTTATAGAACACAGCTATTCCAACTATAATAGTCCATTGATACTTGTGCCAAAGAAAAATCCAAATGGACAGAAATCCTACAGGATGTGTGTTGACTTTAGAGCCGTAAACAAAAAATTGATAGCAGACAAATTCCCACTTGCACGAATAGACGATATTCTTGATAATCTAGGCAGAGCCAAATATTTTTCTACATTGGATCTGTATTCAGGTTTCCACCAAATCCCATTAAATAAAGATTCTAGAGACATCACTTCATTCAGCACTGATCGTGGTGCTTTTCGATGGAAAGTTTTACCATTTGGTTTAAACGTAGCTCCGAATTCATTCTCAAGAATGATGTCAATTGCCTTTTCAGGAATTTCTCCAAACCAAGCCTTTTTATATGTCGATGATCTTATAGTCATTGGGTGCAGCGAAGCTCACCATCTTAAAAATTTAGAACAAGTCTTTCAAACATGCAAAAAATTTAATTTGCGTCTCAATCCCGAAAAATGCAACTTCATGCGTTCAGAAGTCACTTTCCTAGGACACAAATGTTCGTCAAAAGGTCTACTTCCAGACGATTCCAAAATAATTGCAATAAAAAAATATCCGAAACCTTGCGATAAAGATGCAGTAAGACGATTCGTGGCATTCGCCAATTATTACAGAAGGTTTATACCAAATTTTGCTTCCATAGCAGCACCTTTAAATAAACTTAGCAGGAAAAGAGTGGAATTTAAATGGGATCAATCATGTGATATAGCATTTGAAAAACTTCGAAAATCTTTAATTTCTCCTCAAATTCTCCAATACCCAGACTTCAAAAAGGAATTTATAATTACTGTCGACGCTTCAAAAATTGGTTGTGGTGCCATTTTAAGTCAAAATAAAGATGGCATTGACTTACCAATTTGTTTCGCGTCCAAATCATTTAATAATTCAGAACAAAAGAAATCAATAATTGAGTTAGAGCTTTTAGCTATATTTTTTGCAATAAAACAGTTCAGACCATACGTATATGGCACACACTTTACAGTCAAGTCCGATCATCGTCCATTAGTTTACTTGTTCAATATGAAAGATCCCTCTTCAAAACTTTCACGTATCAGACTTGAACTGGCAGAGTACAACTTCACTATTGAATACATAAAAGGTAAAACGAACGTAGGAGCAGATGCACTCTCTCGCATCACAATAGAAGAAATTAAAAATTCAGGAACATCAATTTTAGCAGTACAGACAAGATCACAGACAAAACAAGAACAATTAATGCAACAAGAAATACTCAAAGAAGAAAAATTAAAAGAAAACATAAAATTACAAGTTTATGATAATTTTTCAAACAAATTTTCAAAGAAAATACCCAGAGTAAAATCCCAAATAAATTATGATAAAAGTGGTAAAATTACGAATTTTGAATTAAATGCGCATTTAAAACACAAAAAGATTGAGTTAATTAAGGTTGCGTGTGCTAACAAAATAATACATTTAGATGAATTACTTTTGAAGCTACAAAAAGAAGCTGGCAAGCGCAATATTAATATAATTGAATTGCAAAAAAATGATAATCTTTTTAAATATTTTTCGATATCAGATCTGAAAACCATTGGGAATAAAATTTTAAAACATTTAGAAATCGTCCTAACCGAACCCGTAGAAACTGTGACAGACGAAGACAAAAAACAACAATTAATAACAATTTACCATACCGACCCAATTTTAGGAGGACATTTCGGTAGCAAAAAAGTTTATGCAAAACTCAGAACCAAATATTATTGGAAGGGCATGACGCGCGATATAGCGAAATTTGTTAAAAACTGCGAAAAATGTCTTTTGAATAAGGTTAAGCCAAAAACAAAAGAAAATTTAGTCCTAACCGAAACACCATGTAAGCCATTCGACATTGTTGTCATTGACACTATAGGACCTCTACCTCAATCCGATAATGGTAACAAGTTCGCTGTCACCA
Organism: Eurosta solidaginis; assembly: GCF_040869045.1. NCBI lineage: Eukaryota > Metazoa > Arthropoda > Insecta > Diptera > Tephritidae > Eurosta > Eurosta solidaginis. Next base: position 154,455,757 of record NC_090319.1, read on the forward strand.
TTATATGCGATCTCAGCAAATACTTAGTAACGATTGCGATACCTGACAAAAGTGCAAAAACGGTCGCATCAGCTATTTTCGAAAATTTCATACTAATATATGGCATTATGAAAACAATTAAAACTGATTTAGGTACCGAATACAAAAATGAAATTTTTTCAGAGTTAACAAAATTATTAAAAATAGAACATAAATTTTCCACAGCGTACCATCATGAAACTCTCGGCACAGTAGAGCGAAATCACAGAGTTTTCAATGAATATTTAAGATCTTTTCTAAATCCCAATTTTTCCGACTGGGATGTTTACTTGAAATATTTTACTTTTCTTCACAACACAACAACAAACACAGTATTCGATAATAAATTCTCACCATATGAATTAGTCTTTGGCAAAACAGCTAATTTACCAAAAGAACTGCAAACCGATAAAATAGACCCGATTTATAACATAGCAAACTATTCGAAAGAAGTTAAATTTCGTTTTCAAAAAACTCACGAATTAGCGAATAAAACAGTTACAGAACACAAATTAAAAAATCAAACCGGATATAACAAAAGTTCACAACCAATATCTGTCAAGGTATTTGACAAGGTATTGCTTGAAAAAGAACCCCGCGACAAGCATAGTAGTATCTATATTGGTCCGTATACCGTAATAGGTATTGACGGCGTAAACGTCACGTTAATTGATGACGAAACGAAAAAGGAAAAAATAGTACATAAAAATAGAATAAGAAAAATTAATTAAATTAAATTTTAAATTCAAGATTATTTAAAGTTAATCTCTATTGTTAAATTAGGAATAAAATGTTTTTCTTCCAAACCTGAAAAAAAGACAATGAAATCAAATAAATTTAAACAATCATTAAAAATTAAGAACTTAATTCATACAGTAGAATTAAAACACAAAAAAATTGTTTTTAATTATAAAAATTAAATTTAAGTCCTACTTTAGAATTAGACTTTAGAATTTCATTTTTAATTTAGATCTAAACATAGATGTAGATTTAAATTTAGTTTAACAGTCTTAAACTTTTATTAAGATAAAATACATCACGTTTGGGACAGAAGAATTTGGCCAATTCTTCTTTTCCAAAGGGGGATGATGTAAGGCAACCCTTATGATAAGTGTTGAGTGACCATAACATCAATCATTAAATATTAACCACGTCAATTTTTTGACCACACCAATCACTCACAATGAGGGTTACCTTCATAAACGTCACTTTGAATGACGCCAATTAATTTCGCGCATTCAACTCGTCAAGAAGCAAAAGTTTTCAGCAGCTCACATATATATTAAATTTCTAAGTTTGTGAACATTTTTATATTCAACAAATAAAATTATAAAAAGACTATATTTAAAGAGTAAAGTTCATCAGTTTCTTGTTTTGGTATTGAAAGCGGTGTGCGTGCGAGAAGTCTACGCAATTTATATTGTGTGCCTTACTTAAGCTGCGTTAAAGCGTTTGGGCGATAACCTGCGTCAACTACGACGCAAGAATAAAGATGACCACGATGGTCATCTTACATGGCGACCGTGGCCATGCCTGCGGCAAAAACTGGCGGCGGGGAAGGAAAAAATTCCCTGCACTACAAAAGCAGCATAATTAAAAATAAAATCTGGAAGAATACGTGCGTGGTGGTTGCGACGAAAAAGTGCGTGGTGGTTGTGCCAATATGAAGAAAATTTTTTTTGCAAAATTCATAAAATATATGCAAAAAAAAAGAAAATTACTCGAAGTAAGATAATTTCAAAACTTTACGAAAAATTACAAAAAAAATACAAAAAAAGTTATAACATTATAAAAAGTCTACAAAAAAAAAAAAAATTACAAAATTTCAAAAAGACTACTAACAATTTTTTAATAAAACTTCAAAAATACAAAATCATAAAATTGCAAAACCTACAAAACAAATATAAAATTCCAAAAACTACAAAAAAAAAAGAGTATAAAATTTCAAAACCTACAAAACAAGAAAAAATTCATAAAATTTTCAAAAACCTACAAAAAAAAAAAGTTATAAATTACAAAAACCAATACAATTTCAAAAAATTTTAAATGGTAAATAAAAACCAAATTTAAAACTAAAAGTGGACTTTTACAAAAATTTTGGAACAAAATCCAAAATATACATACATTTAATATACTAAAAAGAAAGAAAGTTATTGGTGTTACATACATACATACACATATATGTTAAAATTTTTTGAACTGGCTGTACTATGCCATAACGGTGATGATAAGCACAACCACCAGTGACGCTATTACCAAGCACCGTTAAGTGCGGTAAATTATTCACGCCATTTATTCCACCAACTCAACCTGAGAAAGAAAAAAAAGCATAGCGGAAGAGAGAGGCAAATAGGAAAAGATTCACTTGGTAACGGCAGCAACGGAAGACAACACCAACAACAACAAATTTCAGCAGTATACAAGCAAAGGCAGCAAGCAAAGCAGAAAAAAGGTGGTACAGTACCATAATATATACGTATATAAAATTTTAACTTTGTACATACGTAGGTAGTTTGGTTTTCTCAATATAAATACATGTATACTATAAACGTAGCAACAATTTTTCGTAATACACATGTAGCCTTCGCATGTAGCAACACAATTTGACACTTTTGATTATAAACATACTTTTCTTAAACATTTGTTTACTACGCATGTAGCAACACAATTTGACACTTTTGATTATAAACGTACTTTTCTTAAACATTTGTTTACTACGCATGTAGCAACATACTTTTTCTACTTTAAAGACAATAACATGTTAAACTAATTAAATTAAGAAATTGAATTTTTCAAATTACTTACATACATAAAATTAGTATATTGAAATATAAACATTCAAATTTCGAAAAACTCAAATGTACATTAAACAAAGTAATTTCAAATATACGCCCACCACATGCAAATTATCATGCATATATTACTATATTCTTTCTTTTTCAAACATTAACATGGAACTTGAATTTTTTATTTTAAATGCGAACACTGCTTCGTAATAAATACAATCGGAAAAATATTTTTTCAAATTTAAACATTTTTTTTAAAAACCTTTTTGAAACGCAAATTATACATCAATTTTATATGTATAATACCAAAAATATCAAACCTTTTCGCCAAAATTTTGCGATAATTATTCGAAGCTAATCAATTTTGAAATCTTTCATTGACTTCAAATATCAATATAGACAGGTTACAGTCACATAATGGTAATGGTGAAAATTTATTTTATCGGTGAAAGCTTACTTTTCCCTTTTTCTAATTATTTCTTCGGAAATTGAACATAGTGAATATCATAAACATTTACATATTTTTTTTTGCAACAAATACAGTGCCATTCAAATAGTTAACAATTCCTTCGAAGCATCACACGAATACAGTGTATTCCAAATATTTCAACATATCTTACATTTGCGACTCTTTTCAAACTGTGTATTATATACAGTGTCTTTCAAATATCCCAACAGTTTTTTTCTCTTTGCATTATTAAACGAATACAGTGCGGTTAAAATATTTCAACATTCACTTGCATTTACAAAATAAGTCTTAAATACAGTGCCTTTCGAATATGCGAATCTTTACCATTTACCAATTAACTCATCGATTTTGAATATTTCGAATATTCTCTGATTTTTAAACAAAAAAAAAAATTTTTTTAAATTACAAACCACAATTACTGAGCGAATGAATAGTTTCAAATTCATTCTTGTATAAACAGTGCCTACAGCGTTAATCTAACATTTTTCCGAATTTTTTTTTAGGAAACATTTTTTTTCTGCCACGGAGGTAAACATTTTCAATAAATGTAATAAAGTTTTCAAATGTCAGTTGTCAAATGTCAGATTTTGATTCCAATTTCAAAAATTTACGCTCTAATTTCACTAAAGTTACTAAACGAGTTTTAAATAACCGATCTATCTCAGCGAAAAAATCAATAGAATATGAAGATGCTTTAATTAAAAGCTATAACCAAATAATAATACAAGTAAACTCATATTTTGAAAATCGAGATAAGCCTAGTTCAATAATCGAAAGTTTGTCAAAGTGCAGAGAACAACTCACTAAATGTTTTTCTAGAATTAACTGCAATATAAAAATACCCAAAGATCTTTCTGAATTAATACAAGAAAGCGAATCAAGTTCTGATTTTGACACTGAGGAAGAATTATCCGACGCATCGACAACTTCAGCTTACAAAGCTAGTATTATTAAAAAAAGTCACGTATCTTTTCTTGAGGATTTCCCTGGATTTTCCAATTCACTCCACAATAATAATTTAGACACAATTAGCGAAGAACAACCAACAATGGCGACTTCAGAGCAAAAGAAAACTTTTATTACTATGTGTGCATCCATAATTAGAGAAAACTACAGCGGCGATCCGCTTTCACTTGCATCCTTTATAGATAAAATAGTTTTGATAGAAGATTTGATGGAAGAAAATTTGACAAATACTTTCATTTCGTTTATAAAATCCAAGTTAGAAGGGAAAGCGCGTGAGGCAATTCCAAATGAAGTAACAACAATTCAACAAATAAAAGATGCATTAAAAGTTAGAATAAAACCTGACAACTCAAAAGTTGTTGCAGGAAAAATTGCATCGTTAAAAGTTTTTAATAATAATCATACTGAATTCGCTAAACGTGTTGAGGAACTCTCCGATGCTTTAGAACGATCATTAGTTATAGAAGGAATGACTCAGGAAAAAGCGCACGAAATGGCAGTCGAACAAACCGTCAACGTTTGTCGGCTTAACACTCGCTCAGACCTAGTAAAATCAATTTTAGCGTCAACTACGTTTACTGACTCTAAGGATGTAGTTGCGAAAATGATCGTAGAACAAAATAACCAAACAAGTGAAAGGCAGGTACTAGCGTTTAGATCACGTTATAACAGGCAAAATAATAGTTTTCGAGGTAACTTCAGGTCAAATCAATATAATAGGAACAACTTTTCGAGGTACAACAACAATTTTAACAGAAACAACAATAGCAATTATAGGCATAATAACAACAATAATTATGGCTCGCGAAATAATGATAATTTTCGAAATAATAGCAGGCCCGTAAACAGAAACAACAGCAATAACAACAGTAACAACAACAACCGACGTTCAAATACTACCAATAACGCTAGTGTACGCACTTTAAACGCCAACGGCCCTCAGGAGCGAACACTGGGGGACCAGAATCTGAATTAAATAACGTTTTTCAAAATAAATCAATTTATTGTTTAAACCTGAACTACTCAGATTTTATCGAACTGAATTGTAATGACTCTTTTAAAACATGCACTTTCTTAGTAGATACACAGGCTGATATATCAATTATAAAACTTTCAAGTTTAAAACAAAATGTTTCTATAAATAACAACAATATTATAAATATAACGGGTGTTACGACAGATACAGTTTCAACATTGGGTACCATTAAAACAGAACTTTTTTATTCAAATTTTTCAATTCCACATACTTTAAATGTAGTAGATGACAAATTCAACATACCGTCAGATGGTATTTTAGGCAAAGACTTTTTGAAAAAATACAATTGCATCATAGACTATGCAAACGAGAGCATAACAATTGGCATTGGCAAAAATATTCATAAAATTTCAATTTTACATAATACAACCGATAATACATTGATAATTCCTCCTAGATGCGAAGTTTATCGCTTATTTAAGCTGAAAAAATCTAAACATCCAGTTTTTATAGACGCACAGGAAATTTGTAGTGGTGTGTTCACCGCAAAGTGTATTGTTGACACTAACAATCCGATAATAAAGGTATTAAACGTCACCGACGAGGTAAAATACGTAAGAAATTGTAACATAGTTACGGATGAAATCACCAACTATAACGTGTATAAAATCAATGATCTTTCAAAAGATTCGAAAAGGTCAGAGGAATTAAAATCAATTTTAGAAAAACAAATGCCAAATTATGCCAAACCAAAACTTCTCGATTTATGTCTAAAATATAATGACGTGTTTGCACTAAAGACCGATCGTATGACACTTAACAACTTTTATGAACAGAAATTACGATTGACAGATACAAATCCTGTTTACATAAAAAACTACCGTTTACCATACTGTCAGAGAGAGGAAATTAATAAACAAGTTGATAATTTATTGCAAAACGATCTTATAGAACACAGCTATTCCAACTATAATAGTCCATTGATACTTGTGCCAAAGAAAAATCCAAATGGACAGAAATCCTACAGGATGTGTGTTGACTTTAGAGCCGTAAACAAAAAATTGATAGCAGACAAATTCCCACTTGCACGAATAGACGATATTCTTGATAATCTAGGCAGAGCCAAATATTTTTCTACATTGGATCTGTATTCAGGTTTCCACCAAATCCCATTAAATAAAGATTCTAGAGACATCACTTCATTCAGCACTGATCGTGGTGCTTTTCGATGGAAAGTTTTACCATTTGGTTTAAACGTAGCTCCGAATTCATTCTCAAGAATGATGTCAATTGCCTTTTCAGGAATTTCTCCAAACCAAGCCTTTTTATATGTCGATGATCTTATAGTCATTGGGTGCAGCGAAGCTCACCATCTTAAAAATTTAGAACAAGTCTTTCAAACATGCAAAAAATTTAATTTGCGTCTCAATCCCGAAAAATGCAACTTCATGCGTTCAGAAGTCACTTTCCTAGGACACAAATGTTCGTCAAAAGGTCTACTTCCAGACGATTCCAAAATAATTGCAATAAAAAAATATCCGAAACCTTGCGATAAAGATGCAGTAAGACGATTCGTGGCATTCGCCAATTATTACAGAAGGTTTATACCAAATTTTGCTTCCATAGCAGCACCTTTAAATAAACTTAGCAGGAAAAGAGTGGAATTTAAATGGGATCAATCATGTGATATAGCATTTGAAAAACTTCGAAAATCTTTAATTTCTCCTCAAATTCTCCAATACCCAGACTTCAAAAAGGAATTTATAATTACTGTCGACGCTTCAAAAATTGGTTGTGGTGCCATTTTAAGTCAAAATAAAGATGGCATTGACTTACCAATTTGTTTCGCGTCCAAATCATTTAATAATTCAGAACAAAAGAAATCAATAATTGAGTTAGAGCTTTTAGCTATATTTTTTGCAATAAAACAGTTCAGACCATACGTATATGGCACACACTTTACAGTCAAGTCCGATCATCGTCCATTAGTTTACTTGTTCAATATGAAAGATCCCTCTTCAAAACTTTCACGTATCAGACTTGAACTGGCAGAGTACAACTTCACTATTGAATACATAAAAGGTAAAACGAACGTAGGAGCAGATGCACTCTCTCGCATCACAATAGAAGAAATTAAAAATTCAGGAACATCAATTTTAGCAGTACAGACAAGATCACAGACAAAACAAGAACAATTAATGCAACAAGAAATACTCAAAGAAGAAAAATTAAAAGAAAACATAAAATTACAAGTTTATGATAATTTTTCAAACAAATTTTCAAAGAAAATACCCAGAGTAAAATCCCAAATAAATTATGATAAAAGTGGTAAAATTACGAATTTTGAATTAAATGCGCATTTAAAACACAAAAAGATTGAGTTAATTAAGGTTGCGTGTGCTAACAAAATAATACATTTAGATGAATTACTTTTGAAGCTACAAAAAGAAGCTGGCAAGCGCAATATTAATATAATTGAATTGCAAAAAAATGATAATCTTTTTAAATATTTTTCGATATCAGATCTGAAAACCATTGGGAATAAAATTTTAAAACATTTAGAAATCGTCCTAACCGAACCCGTAGAAACTGTGACAGACGAAGACAAAAAACAACAATTAATAACAATTTACCATACCGACCCAATTTTAGGAGGACATTTCGGTAGCAAAAAAGTTTATGCAAAACTCAGAACCAAATATTATTGGAAGGGCATGACGCGCGATATAGCGAAATTTGTTAAAAACTGCGAAAAATGTCTTTTGAATAAGGTTAAGCCAAAAACAAAAGAAAATTTAGTCCTAACCGAAACACCATGTAAGCCATTCGACATTGTTGTCATTGACACTATAGGACCTCTACCTCAATCCGATAATGGTAACAAGTTCGCTGTCACCATTATATGCGATCTCAGCAAATACTTAGTAACGATTGCGATACCTGACAAAAGTGCAAAAACGGTCGCATCAGCTATTTTCGAAAATTTCATACTAATATATGGCATTATGAAAACAATTAAAACTGATTTAGGTACCGAATACAAAAATGAAATTTTTTCAGAGTTAACAAAATTATTAAAAATAGAACATAAATTTTCCACAGCGTACCATCATGAAACTCTCGGCACAGTAGAGCGAAATCACAGAGTTTTCAATGAATATTTAAGATCTTTTCTAAATCCCAATTTTTCCGACTGGGATGTTTACTTGAAATATTTTACTTTTCTTCACAACACAACAACAAACACAGTATTCGATAATAAATTCTCACCATATGAATTAGTCTTTGGCAAAACAGCTAATTTACCAAAAGAACTGCAAACCGATAAAATAGACCCGATTTATAACATAGCAAACTATTCGAAAGAAGTTAAATTTCGTTTTCAAAAAACTCACGAATTAGCGAATAAAACAGTTACAGAACACAAATTAAAAAATCAAACCGGATATAACAAAAGTTCACAACCAATATCTGTCAAGGTATTTGACAAGGTATTGCTTGAAAAAGAACCCCGCGACAAGCATAGTAGTATCTATATTGGTCCGTATACCGTAATAGGTATTGACGGCGTAAACGTCACGTTAATTGATGACGAAACGAAAAAGGAAAAAATAGTACATAAAAATAGAATAAGAAAAATTAATTAAATTAAATTTTAAATTCAAGATTATTTAAAGTTAATCTCTATTGTTAAATTAGGAATAAAATGTTTTTCTTCCAAACCTGAAAAAAAGACAATGAAATCAAATAAATTTAAACAATCATTAAAAATTAAGAACTTAATTCATACAGTAGAATTAAAACACAAAAAAATTGTTTTTAATTATAAAAATTAAATTTAAGTCCTACTTTAGAATTAGACTTTAGAATTTCATTTTTAATTTAGATCTAAACATAGATGTAGATTTAAATTTAGTTTAACAGTCTTAAACTTTTATTAAGATAAAATACATCACGTTTGGGACAGAAGAATTTGGCCAATTCTTCTTTTCCAAAGGGGGATGATGTAAGGCAACCCTTATGATAAGTGTTGAGTGACCATAACATCAATCATTAAATATTAACCACGTCAATTTTTTGACCACACCAATCACTCACAATGAGGGTTACCTTCATAAACGTCACTTTGAATGACGCCAATTAATTTCGCGCATTCAACTCGTCAAGAAGCAAAAGTTTTCAGCAGCTCACATATATATTAAATTTCTAAGTTTGTGAACATTTTTATATTCAACAAATAAAATTATAAAAAGACTATATTTAAAGAGTAAAGTTCATCAGTTTCTTGTTTTGGTATTGAAAGCGGTGTGCGTGCGAGAAGTCTACGCAATTTATATTGTGTGCCTTACTTAAGCTGCGTTAAAGCGTTTGGGCGATAACCTGCGTCAACTACGACGCAAGAATAAAGATGACCACGATGGTCATCTTACAACGCAGTTTACGAGTTCTGCGCTCACGTTTGAGATATCTGGCGAGCTGTGACAGCTTCCTACCACACGTGTGGGGGCGTCTACTACGGGACGCCCTCGCGTGTGAACAGCAAGGAGCCACAAAAGATTTATAAAAGTTACGTGGACGTCGGGTTTTGGGATCAAGCCCAGAACAACCTGTCCGATGCAATCATCCCTTGCACGAGACACACTGAACAGAGTATGACCGTCCTAAAAAGATTCTTTTCCGGCAGACGCAGCAAAACAATTTCTCAAGACCGGGGTCAGGAGACGGACCCGGATTGGATTCGATGCCTTCCCGGAGTAAGAGAATATGGAGCAGTCCTGCTGCAAGGAGCTGCTGGGAGGATGACAATTTGTGGGAGGGACGAAACAAATTAGATGGGGTCACACTGAAATGACAGTCCTTGGTCGGGAAAAATCCCGAGTCGCTCCGGTACATAGAACCGACTGCCTTGGGAAGCGCTTGGGAATATCTTCAACATGGACACTTCTATTACTGATGGGTAACACATACGACTTGGACGCGTTAAAACGGAGAAAATTTTTCCGGGCCCATTCGGAAATGCCTAGCAGATCACAATTTATTTTAAAGCACAAATCCTCGACAAGACCAATTCGACTGGACAAATACAACTGAATGTCATCAGCATAGGCATGCACACTGACATACTGGCACACAGAGAACACATCAATAACAAAAAGACTAAACAAGAGCGGACCAAGTATAGACCCCTGTGGAACTCCGAATCCAACACCACTTGACAACGAAGACCCAGCACTACCTTTTACCTTTTGAGATCTTCCTGTAAGATAGCTGGCCATAAGCTTAACAGCACTATTAGAAAATGCAAAGTAGTATTTCAGCTTTTTACAAAGTAGATCATGGCTTACCAAGTCAAATGCCTGGGAAAATCCAAAAGGTAAAGAAGAGTCAGATCTCCATTATCAAATTTTATACGAATGTCGTCCATTATTTTCATCATAGCTGTAGCACGGCTATACTTAGTTCTAAACCCTGACTGTAAAGGAGACAAAAGATTATGTTTTTGTATAAACGACAATATTTGAGAGGCCATTAAAGACTCACGACTTGGCGGCCACCGTAGTGTGATGGTAGCGTGCTCCGCCTACCACACCGTATGCCCTGGGTTCGCACCCCGGGCAAAGCAACATCAAAATTTTAGAAATAAGGCTTTTAAATTAGAAGAATTTTTTTCTAAGCGGCGTCCCTCGGCAGTGTTTGGCAAGCGCTCCGGGTGTATTTTGCCATGAAAAGCTCTCAGTGAAAACTCATCTGCCTTGCAGATGCCGTTCGGAGTCGGCATAAAACATGTAGGTCCCGTCCGGCCAATTTGTAGGGAAAATCAAGAGGAGCACGACGCAAATTGGAATAGAAGCTCGGCCTTAGATCTACTCGGAGGCTATCGCGCCTTACATTTTTTTTTTTTTATTAAAGACACTTTAGAAAAGGTCGGCAAAATACTTATCGGCCTGTAATCAGAAGGGTTAGTGGGAGTATTCTTTTTCGCAACAGGGACTATGATAGCCATTTTCCATGCAGAAGGAAAAGATGAGACAGTGAAAATATGATTAATTACATGTGTTAGCGTTCCCTGGATGAAAGGCAATACCAGCTTAACGAATTTTAAGGAAATTCCCTCCTCTCCAACTGCATTGGACTTAATGGCCATGACTGAAGTAACAACTTCTGTCTCAGTGACGCCAACGAAATTGAACTCCTCACTCAGCTCATGCTGCACTGTGAAATCTTGGGCCGGAGGACTTTCACTGTTTTTACTTGCGCTATTAAAATATTCATTTAGTACATTGGGATCAATACTACATTCTGACTTCAGTCTTCCATGTACATTCAAGTTTCAAATATTGGGCCATAAATCTTTAGATGAAAGCGAAGGGTTCAGCTTAAAATTACAGAATCTACGCTTGGCCTCTCTGGTTATGGCAGAAGCTCTGTTTCGGGCGGCCTTGTACTGTGCCCAAGTAACATCAGTTTTGGTTCTCCTCCATTTTGAGCGAAGCCTATTACGCATTTTAATACCAGGGACAAGACATATTCTTAACATGAGCACTACGAAGAGGAGCATGACTACAAAAAACATTGTTTAACGTCTTATTTAAAAAATCAAGTTTTTCGTCTAGTGACGGTAGAAACCAGCAATCACCCCAGTTAATATTAGACAGGTCATTGAAAAGTACATCAACGTTAACATTTTTCAAATCACGATACAAAAAGTTAACATTCTCAGGAGAATAGTTAAACGCAACATCAAATTCACAAAAAAGAAGATCATGATCAGAGACAAAACACATTTGGGTCAAATTTAAGGACAAGATTAGAGGTGATTACAAGGTCCAACAGCGAGGAATTACAATTATTGGAGTACCTTGTTGGTATAGTCATGTTAACTACTTTAAGGCCTGCAGTAGAGACATTGTCCAATAGCTTCGTGGAATACAGTTCTTTCACAAGGAGATTTACGTTAAAGTCTCCACATAACATATCGGTCATATTCAAGTAAAAACTCAGATAGATCTGTAAAAAAATAATCTAATATGAAACACTTATGAGGGTTATATACACAAGCAACTAGTACCTTTGCAATGCCATACAAACAAAAGTGTGACCATTTTAATATTCCTGATTTTTTCGGCATACGCAGCAGGGTCAGTCATTTTCCCCCGACCAAGGGCTGTCATTTCAGTGTAACCCCATTTAATTTGTTGCTATCTCCCCCAAATAAAGTTAAACAAAACCTTCCTCAAATAATATTTTTTTAAATGCCAAAATCAAGATTTTTAAAGTATGACAGCTATACAATGGATACTACGCCGCTGATAAAGTGATCCGTGTAAACTTCTAGCACATATGGCTGCTCTTTTATACCTGGAAAGAAAATGATGACACAATTAATGTCATAATAAATATTGATGATTTATTTACCTTCCTTAGATGTCTGAGAGAATACAAAAGTTATGATACACTCATTCTTGATATATCTAATATGTTTTTTTTTTTTTAGGAGCGCGTTGGACGTAGACTTGGAGGCCTCAGAGTTCTAAACTCCTACTGGGTGGCTCAGGATGCCTCGTATAAATATTTTGAAGTTATATTGGTAGATATTCATCATAACGCCATTCGCCGAGATCCCAAGATTAATTGGCTTTGTAAGCATGTACACAAACATCGTGAGCTTCGTGGCTTGACTTCAGCAGGCAAGAGCTCACGTGGAATTGGTAAGGGTTATCGATATTCTCAAACTATTGGTGGATCCCGTCGTGCTGCATGGAAACGGAAAAATACATTACAAATGCGCCGCAAACGATAGAGTCGAATATAATAATAAAAATATTTAAAACGAACTCTTCTAAATTTAACATGAGTTCTTTATTGGTTAAGCGAACTATTTTGCGTGTAAAGGATTCGACTTCTCGCTTTGTATTGAATATTCTACAAATACATTGCAAACTCTAGATTCAATTATTAATATAAATATTTTACAGCCTTATTATGTATCTCGAAGCGAGAGAGCGTTTCGTCTTCCAGACGATTGGTTGTTGCTGTGGTAGTACTGATTCGCCCCATCTAATAGACGCCACCACTCGCAAATTGTCATCACTAACCTCTAACGGGAATTCAGTCTCAACAGGTGTGGACCAGGTGAGAGGCGTTGGTCCAACATTGCATTTAAAGAGTTGGTTGGTGACATGTGGGGACACATTGCACGCAGGACACACATTATGTATGTTATGCAGGGGTGGACCATAATGAGAGTGATGTTAGAGGCGTTGTTCCACATTACAATTGAAGAGATGATTGGTGTCATTTGGGGACACATTGCAAGCAGGACATACATTTTGTATGTCGGGGTTGATTCTGGATAGGTAAGCGTTTAACCTGTTACAGTACCCAGATCGAAGTTGAGCTAGAGAGACGCGCGTTTCCCTAGAGAGAGTGCATTACTCTTCTGCTAGTTCTGGGTATTTTTCTTCAAGTACTGGGTTCGCAGGGCAATTCCTAACATAGAGGTCCGACGCCTATTTGTGGATATCACTGAGGACCTGCTGGTGCTTTTTTGCTTCATACGGCTGTGTGCTCAGGTGCCATATTTCCTCATATTGCTTACGTAGATGACACCTTAAGCCCCTAGGAGGTGTAGCCTCATCAATCAGATGTCTGTTGGGATGCCCAGGTTTCCGTTTAGCATTTCATTTTTATCACATTATGTATGTCGGGGTTGATTCTAGATAAGAGTTGAACTTGTTACAGTATCCAGATCTAAGTTGACCTAGAGTGAAGCAAGTCTCCCTAGGGAGAGTGTTGTACTGATTCGCCCCATCCAATAGACGCCACCACTCGCAAATTGTCATCACTAACCTCTAACGGGAGCTCAGTCTCAACAGGTGTGGACCAGGTGAGTGTGGAGATTGAAACCACGTTTTAAACTATACTATATTTTATTAATTCGCCTAAAAGTATACGTCAATATTTTTTATTTTTTACAACAATGAAAATTTTTGAAAATTGAAAATCAATATTGAAATTTAAAATATTGATAATACATTTAAAAATTAAAAAAGTTCAAAGTAACTAAAATACAAAGTTAAATAAAGATAAAAAGAACCCTACATTACTCCCCCTTCAAGAAAATTTATCATTAAACAAATTGAATGTAACTCTCTTTTTATGTAAATTCTTTGTGTTGTTTGTGTCTGTTGTCTCAATTATTGCCGGTTTTAATCTATCAATAGGAATAGTTTTAATATTATTATCTATTTCAAGTTTAAAACATTGTTGGTCTTTTTCCACAATTTTGTAAGGTCCTTCATATGGTTGTTGTAATGAATGTTTATTAATGACTCGAACGAATGCAAATTTACAAGTTTGAAGATCTTTTGGAACATAAATTCCAGTATCAGCATCTTTATGATGACTTAAATTTGATCTAACATTTCGAAAATTTTCACGTAAATTACTTAAAACTTCAGTTGATGAGAAATTTTTAGCTGATGGCACAACAAGTTCCCCTGGCAACCGTAAATTCTGACCGAAAACCATTTCCGCTGGTGTAGCCGAAATATCTTCTTTGTAAATAGATCGCAAACCAAGTAATATGACAGGTAACTCGTCATACCAATTATTTGTGTCCTCTCTAGCTATTATAGTAGTCTTTAATTGTCTATGGAACGTTTCAACCATACCATTTCCTTGAGGGTGATATGCGGATGTTGTAATTTGGTGACTACCAAGTAATTTAGTTAACTCTGAAAACAATTTCGATGTAAATTGGCTACCTTGATCAGTTGTTATCTTTAACGGAACTCCAAACCGAGAAATATATTCTCTAAAAAACTTATTTGCAATTGTAGTTGCTGAAATATCTTTTAATGCATATGCCTCAGGCCAACGAGTAAATCTTTCAATAATCGTTAAAATATAGCGATGTCCTTTTGAAATAGGTAATGGTCCAACTATATCTAAATGGATGTGTTCAAATCTATTCTTGGGAATTTGAATTTTGACAACAGGGGATTTTGTATGACGATAAACTTTAGACTTTTGACAATTAAGACACTCTTTTGACCAAATATTAATATCCTTATTCATATTAGGCCAATAATATTTTTTAACTATGAGCCGTCGTGTAGCTCTTGTACCCGGATGTGCTATTCCATGTAAAATATCAAATACTGTCTTTCGCAAATTACTCGGTACAAATGGCCTAGGAGTTTCTCCTGAAATTTCACACCAAATATTAAAATTTAAAATAGGAATATTAATTAACTTTAAATTTAGATATTGAGAATCAGATACAAGTTGATTTAAGTCATCATCTTTTTGTTGTTCAGTTTGTAAAATTTTAAAATTCAGTTCTGTATTATATATTGCATTAACCTCAAAAGCTCTAGATAGCGTATCTGCTACCACATTGGATTCTCCTTTAATGTATTGTATGTCATCAGTAAATTGTGCTATAAATTCCAAGTGTCTCGTTTGTCTAGGACTTCGTTCTGTTTTTGAATTTAAAGCAGTAGTCAAAGGTTTATGGTCCGTATAAACTGTAAATTGTCGTCCTTCCAAAAGATATCTAAAATGTTTTATATTTAAATAAATCGCCAATAATTCCCTATCAAAAGCACTATACTTAATTTCAGTTGGAGAAAGTTTTTTAGAAAAGAATGCAATGGGCTCAATTTTATTATTGTAATTTTGTTGTATAACGCCCCCAATCGCTGTGTTAGATGCATCTACTGTTAAAGATAATTTAGCATCTTTGTTAAAATGATTTAACAATATCGTAGATGCAAATTTATCTCTAATGCATTCAAAAGCTTCATTCGAATTCTCATCCCATACCAAAGTTTTGTCGCGTTTCTTATTTACTTTGTTAATTAGATCATAAATTTTGTTTGTAAATTCTGCTAGTTTTGGAATGTATCTATGATAATAATTTACCATACCAATAAATTTCTGTGCCTGCTTAACTGATTTTGGACGTTCGAAATTGCGAATAGCTGATACCTTTTCATCGGAAGGTCGAATACCTGTTCCAGAAATGTTATGTCCTAAAAAATCTATATTCGTTACACCAAAAGTACATTTACTTGGTTTAATGTTTAAACCGTACTCTGTACGGCGTTGAAAAAGGATACGTAAATCTTTTAAATGTTGTTCTTCGTCTGTACTTGCAATAAGTAAGTCGTCGATGTAAGCATATACAAAATCTAAGTCACCTACTACCTCATTTATGAATCGTTGAAAGGTTTGTGCAGAATTTCTAAGTCCGAAAGGCATTCTCATGAATTCAAACATACCGAAAGGAGTTGTAATAGCAGTTTTATAAATATCTTCTTCAGCCATAGGAATTTGGTGATATGCCCTAACTAAATCTAATTTTGAAAATATATTTTTATTATCAAGGTTCATATTAAAATCTTGAATGTGAGGTAAGGGATAACGATCGGGAACAGTTACAATATTCAATCTTCTAAAATCACCACATGGACGCCAATCATTCAACTCTTTTTTAGGTACAAGGTGAAGTGGTGATGCTACTGAAGAATTTGAAGGCCGACAAATGCCTGTTTTAACTAAGAAATCAAACTCCGTTTTCGCGACTTTGTATTTAACCGGATCTAAGCGCCTGGGCTTAGAAAATGTAAGACTACCTTCTGTTACAACTCGATGTACTGTTGTATGTTTAACAGGTTTAGTATAATCTGGCTCTGAAATAAGTGACGGAAACTCTTTTAATAATTTTGTAAATTTATTGTCAACCACAAATAATTTAGGTAATGGAATATCACAAAAGTAGGATACTGTATTAACTGAGAGATTGGTTAATGGATCTACTAAACGTTTATGTTTAATATCTATAAGAAGACCATATTTACAAAGAAAATCAGCGCCAATTATTGGCTTGGCTATATCCGCAATCAAAAATGTAAAGGGAAATTCACGTCTTAAACCCAAATTTACGTTTAAAAGCCTTTTCCCGTAAGTGGCAATTGTTGAGCCATTAGCTGCAGTGAGAATTATGTCGGAACGTTTCGTATGAGGATATTTAGATGCGGGTAATACCGAAATTTCTGCTCCACTATCAATTAAAAAATTTTGTTTGTTTTCTCTATCAAAAATAAATAAGCGACGCGTCGAAAATTCTAAATTTCCGCTGTTCGTCGCTGCAAGAACGAAAGAATTTAGTTTGTTGAATCTTTGTTTTTTGTTATAAGAACAAGGTTGTTCACAACTTCTAGCATTATTTCCAAGTTTGTAGTGAAATCTACACAACCAATTTGGATTATTACGCGAGTTAGAACGACGCCTAAAAGAATTTCTAAAATTGTTCCTAGAATTGGAACGCGACCTAGATTGATTCCGATACATTTCTGTTTTAATTTCACCTAACTCCAAAGAAAGTTTCTGAAAATTTTCACTCACCAAAGAGGTGGTTTTAACCAAGTTTTCAACAACAGAATTTTGTGCTTTTGTATCCGAAAAATTATTAACCGAAAATACTTCATTTTTGTTTATCACTTCCCAAATATTATCTGCTAATTTTGTTAATTCGGTAATATTATCAGAACTCGAACTAGCTAAAATCATACTCAAATTTTTAGGAAGTTTACGCATCCAAATTTTCTTTAAAATATTTTCGCTAAAATTTGATCTGGCTAATATAATTAATGAGCGATAAAATTCTGATGGCTTACGATCACCCATCTCAGAATCGTTTAAAATTTTTATCAAGTTTCGAATTTTCGCTAAGTGAGTGTCTTTCTATCAACACTTTTTTAAGTTCAGTAAATTTGTTATTAATGGGGGATTTTGGATAAAATCCAAAATAGTTATTATCACTTCCTGCGGAAGTGCTGTAATGATGTGTTCGTATTTAGTGTTTTCTTGTGTAATGTTTTTAGTACTAAATTGTGTTTCGGCATGAATAAACCATGCTTCCGGACAATTAGTCCAAAATTGTGGAAGTTTTACTGAAACTGACAAAATTTCATTTTGAGTAACATTTGCATATGGATTTGTAATTTGTTGTTGAGAAGTGTCATGTGATAAATCTATCAAAGTGTCGTTTAAATTGTTAGTAAATGTAGATGTTTGCGTATTATGTTGTGGTGAACGAATCATAATGAATTAAATGAAAAAAGAGTTAACTAACAAAACAGTAAAATAAACTAGTAATTCTATAAAGAGAGAGTTTACAATAATAATAATATATCTATATATTAGTATACATACATAAACACATATAATATAAATATAACTGTTCACCAAAATACTTGCTGTGAATATGCAGTTTGTTGCTGTTAATGCAATGGCTTTTGATGTTTTAGCTGCTCAATCAGGGAACTCAAAAATAACAGTTGTGTTTATGCAATGGCTTTGTTGAGATTGTGTGTCCTCAATATAGTTGGATGATACAATATTGATGAGTTAATTTTTGTTTTGTTGTTGTTATTTAACATCGCATTTAATAATAGCAACCGAAGTAGTGATTTGGATCAGCTTGAAAAACTGCACATTATTCTACAAATTCTTGTTGATACACGTTCAATCCGGTCTTGATGGGAATTCGTACGATGTTACAAATCTTTGTACTGAGTTGAAATTAATGAAACTTTCTGCATTAGATATTGGTTCTATGTGAGGTAAACGTTCGGGTAACGATATACGAAATTCGTTTCGTATTGATTGTAATATTTTCTTGGATGCTATGGCTGATAAAGGCGTAATTGTTCAGTTGTACGTGTCCGAGTGTTTCACCAAAATATTCATATTTTGTTGATTAAATATTTGTTTTTGGTTTTTGCTTTTGTTTAAGCTATTTCCAATTCGGCGTGTATGCTTTTTGACCGATGTAAACTGGAATGAATGCCTGTTGTTTTGTTAATTATTCTTTGTTTGAGAGATTCTTCTCATTTTGCACAATTTACTTTTTTTGTTCGTTATCTGTTATGATTTTATTACAATTCGCACATATTTGTCTTTTTTTTTTAATTTTCACAAAAGTTCACTTTATCACTAAAGCAAGATCGCCAGTGTGGAGATTGAAACCACGTTTTAAACTATACTATATTTTATTAATTCGCCTAAAAGTATACGTCAATATTTTTTATTTTTTACAACAATGAAAATTTTTGAAAATTGAAAATCAATATTGAAATTTAAAATATTGATAATACATTTAAAAATTAAAAAAGTTCAAAGTAACTAAAATACAAAGTTAAATAAAGATAATAAGAACCCTACAGTGAGAGGCGTTGGTTCAACATTGCAGTTAAAGAGTTGGTTGGTGTCATGTGACACATTGCACGCAGGACACAAATTATGTATGTTGTTGTTGTAGCAGTGCTTCGCCCCATAGGTGCGACCAATCACAAGTTGTCATCAATGTCCTCTAACGGGATTCCAAGGAAACCTGTTGTTTCAACAGGGGTGGATCATAATAAGAGTGATGTTAGAGGCGTTGTTCCACATTACAATTGAAGAGATGGTTGGTGTCATTTGGGGACACATTGCAAGCAGGACATACATTTTGTATGTCGGGGTTGATTCTGGATAGGTAAGCGTCTAACCTGTTACAGTACCCAGATCGAAGTTGGGCTAGAGAGACGCGCGTTTCCTTAGGGAGAGTGCATTCCTCTTCTGCTAGTTCAGGGTATTTATCTTTAAGAACTGGGTTCGCCGGACAATTCCTGGCATAGAGGTCCGACGCATTTTTGTGGATATCACTGAGGACCTGTTTTCTTTTTTATTTATACGGCTGTTCGCAGGTGCAGTATTTCCTCATAATGCTTGCGGAGATAACTTCTTAAGCCCCTGTGGGTGTGGCCTCTCCAATCAGATGTCTGTTGGGATGCCCAGGTATTTCACAGAATGTTTGTTCAGCATTATATTTCCCTCCCTAATAGGGAGTACTTTCGCTTAACTGTGTAGGTGGTCTTCTGGAGACATAAGAAGACACCCCGTGGCAGTGTTTTGGCAGGTCTGAATTTTTTACAGTGAGTAACCTTTACGCTTGCCGACCATATCGGGAACGCGTAACATGCAAGCGGCCGACCAATTACTTTGTAAGTGGTAATGAGCGTCTCTATTGGGGTTAGTGTTGCCGGCAATAGATTTGAGGATTTTATTGCTGCTCGCCAAAACATAGATCCTGATCGAACATCACACCCAGTATTTTCGTGTGTATGATGGTACCGTAATGCCATCGACGTGCATGTCCAATATGGTCGACATGGTTTGATAAGTAGCGCTACGAGTACTCTTCTGTGGTTGGGTTTTTGATTCAATTTATATGCGTGTTGATGGCGTTAATCGCCATGGTAGTGATATGTAGTTTTCGAAAGCCATGCTGATGGTTGGAAAGACTGCCAGGGGGTTAGGAGATGACCAAAATACTGAACTGATTAAAGGGGATGTGTAGCGCAACGCTTTCAAGTGGTTGCCAGCGGATTTTATAGCTTTTCCAACCCAATTGTCAACTGCACCTACTGTGTCGAATCCTGTTCCTTTAGTAGCCAAGGATTTGGCGACCCCAATTTGCTCATGGATCTAGGCGGTGGGAGGGCGGAGTGGCCCAGAAAGCTTCATGTGGTCATACTAAAGCGTCCCCGAGATGGTTGGGCTAGTACCTTAAGGGTGCTTGGGTGAACGTACCGGTTCTGCATCCGGCAAAGGACCATCAACATCGATAACACTCCCCAAAACCTTCGGGGAGTGTCCTTATCGCTACAACAACATGATTGGCAATCCGCAAATTTTAAGTGAAATAAGGAAGCAGAATGGCTTCAAGTGGCTTGGATATTGGCGATAGAGATATCGGACGATAACACTATGCTATGTTAGCTGTTGGCACGGCTTTAGTAGCTGTACCACTCTGGCCATTTCATCGGGGATGGCGAAGGTGGACACGGACATGTTGAAAACATGCGCTAGATATTTAAATGTAATGTCAAGTTTTTTGAGCAGCGGCATAGCTACGCCGTCTGAGCCTACTGCTTTTGATGGTTTAGTATGAACGATGGCATCTTCAACCTCTTCGGCGGTGATGGTAAAAGGGTACTCGCTGCGTTTGTGCTTGTGCGCGCGTCTCTTTGCCCGCTGTCTAGCTTTGTCAACCGTATAATGCATTACATATCGTCGGCAGAGAGCGCTCGAATTTTTCGCACCCGACAGCACTTTATCGCCAAAGGCGATGGATATTTTTTTGTTGCGCTTAGTGGAGTTTGATAGGGACTTTACCGTAGACCATAGCTTACCCGCACCGTCAGAGGCTTAACAATTCTTTTAAGAGCAAAATAGACTACGGGCTATTCCTATACGGAAACAGCCCAAAAACTACCCTAAACATCATTAAACCACTATACCACCAAGCGGTTAGGAGCAGCATATACGCCTTCGTCACCACCCCTGTAAACAACATGCTAACCGAATCAGGGCTCCCATCACTAGAGGAAAGAATAGCGGAAAACAGGCTCAGACTTCTCTCAAAAATACTTTTCGAACAACAATCTATACTTGACAGCGATACAAAAAAAGCCATTGCATGTATAAACATCCCAAAAGTCCCATCGGCAATACTCAGCATAATTCACGAAAATCAAAACATCATAAATCACACCTACATACAGTATATCAAAAAGCATCCACCATGGCTTTTTAACACAAAGTCATGCAGGGATTCAAGGGGTTGTGTAGCGCAATATATAGCTTCTCCAACCTAATTGTCAACCTCACCTTCGAGCGGCGAATCCCGTTTCACTAACAGACGAGGCTCTGGCGACCCCAAGCTCCTCATGGAACTTGGGGGTGGGGAGGGAGGGATGACCTGAAGGTTTAATGTGGCCATATAAATCGTTCCCGAGATGGTCGTGCCAGCACCTTAATGGTGCTGTGTTATCGGATCTGTATCCGACAAAGGACCATCACATCGATAACACTCCCCAAAGCCTTCGGGGAGTAACCTAATCGCTACAACAACAACAAAGTCATGCAACACAGAGCTTACAAAACACAAAAAAGACAACACCCCCAACACCGTATATGTACAACTATTCAAAGAAAAACTATCCCAATTTGAAACCCAACAATACGAAATTTTCTTCACAGATGCCTCAAAAGGAGAATACGAAATCGCCTACGCCATAGTAAACTCCAAAGGTCAAACGATGTCAAACCACATAATGCAACCCACCGCATCGATATTTACGGCCGAGGCCGCTGGGATTCTCGAAGCCCTTGAAATGGCTCAAAACTACAAGAAAAAAGCCGTAATATTCAGCGATAGTCTTTCAGTCATAGAAGCTGTAAAATACAACACCAACACCAACTGGAACACAATAAATGCCATCCGAGACATTCTGCACCAGTCTCCCCAAAACAAGCTCTTCTGGATACCAGAACACGTAGGCATAACTGGGAACGAAAAAGCAGACATCGCAGCGAGGTCTGCCTGCAAAACCCCAACAATTACAAGCACCATCGTGGAGAGATTGGACTTCTTGAGATTCAGTCTTAAACAACACCAAGCCAAACTTAACGAACAGAGGGCACTCATTCAACATTACCATTATTTTACCATAAACCCTAATAAAACACCAGCAATATATCCCACTAAATTGGAAAAGAATAAAATCGTCACATTTTCACGCCTACGCCTCGGCCACACAAACGCAACACACTCACACCTGCTTAACACACAAAACAGCGGCAACTGTCTACACTGCAACACTCGCCTCACTGTCAGCCACCTACTACTGGAATGTCCAATCTACCAAAACCACCGATCTTCCAACCTAAATAATCAAAACCCCATCAACCTACTGAAATCTCCAACTACGGAAAACATCAACACTGTCTACAGCTACATCCGGGCCATCAACACAAAAATATAACGCTTTTTTACTTTACCGATACAGCCAATAGCCCTGGCAGCTAGCGCTGTAATTCAATTAAATTTTATAATTTATTATAAATTTAATTTAAAAAAAAAAAAAAATAAATAAATAAAATATAAATACTAATTATTCAATACAGAAGGTTCGGATATCAAAGAGTGGCTTTTCTTGCTTTTTTTTGACAGGTATAGTGAAAAAGATACGTAAAGCAACGCAAATGTTGGGGAAATTGTATACAGATTTTGAACATAGATGGCATTTAGCAATTCCGATGGTGACAGACCTTTATCAAAATTTGCTTCGTAAATGTGTTTCAAGTGAATTATTTCGCATTCTAAGCTTTGAGAAATGTCCGACTTGTATTTTTCGATAAAATTTTGCTGCGCTCGCCCGAACCGTAGTTTCATCCATGTCTTGAAATTGCCACAGAAAGGAAAACGTCTCGCTCAAATTTCTCATAGCTGCAAATCGTTTAGTAATGCCAGTGATTACCGAATCAACGATCACCAGGAATGTATTACACTCTGAATGATCTGTAATCATTTCATTTAACTTATCTTCAGAACGTCTTTTGGGTTTTCTCTTTCGAATATCCGGAAACTTTGGCGGGATGTTCAATTGAATAGCAACTGTTTTGTATTCGTTTAAAATTGTTTCCCATTGGTTCCTGATCAACTTCAAATTAGCTAATAAGGCATGAAGATGTCGGACCTTGTTGTTGTTGTTGTTTTTGTTGTTGTAGCGATAAGGTTACTCCCCGAAGGCTTTGGGGAGTGTTGTCGATGTGATGATCCTTTGCCGGATACAGATCCGGTACGCTCCAGTAACAGCACCATTAAAGAGCTAGCCCGACCATCTCGGGAACGATTTATATGGCCACATTAAACCTTCAGGCCATCCCTCCCTCCCCACCGCCAAGTTCCCTTAGGAGCTTCGGGTCGCCAGAGCCTCGTCTGTTAGTGAAACAGGATTCGCCACGGATAGGTGCGGTTGACAATTGGGTTTGGAGAAGTTATATATTGCGCTGGCAACCTAAAAGGGTTGCGCTACACAGCTCCTTGAATCTGGTATTTTAGTCGCCTCTTACGACAGGCATACCTACCGCGGGTATATTCTGACCCCCTAACCCGCTGGGGAGATGTCGGATTGTCTCTCTCTCATCTATAAGCAGCCCAATTCTAAACCAAAATTCCGTGCGAGTTTTCCTTTCTCCCATTCCTCGTATTCTAAATAAAAATTCCTTGTCAGTTTTTGACTTCTCCCTTTCCTCCTATTCTGAACAATGTTCGAAAAAGCGGAAACCGGTTATGGGAGAAAAGTAGGTATTATGAATGTGAGGGAGATTTCTCTGCCATTTCATAGGAGTTTTTTCACTTGGTTAAATTAAAGGGAATGCATCAAAATAGTTAAAGGAAATTGGTTCTTTTAAGAAAGAACACTTATTTGTATAAGTTTGTGCTAAAATATGTATTTACATTCTACCACAATATTCACACTGTTAATACAACAACAACTACAACCACAATACTCTTTATTTTAAGTCGAAAAGTATATCATAAGCAACGGTAGAGCTCTTGGTATACATATTTGATGCAGCCATCCAGAAATTGCGCAAGGATTTTTTAATAAGGCTTAAATAGATTCTGGCATATGACGAAGGACGAATTCAACTCAACTTGGCCGCCAGAAAATTGCTTTGCTGAATGAAAGCAGGCAACTCCGGCAGATTTGTGTTATGCGACCGTCTTCTTCTTATATTCCGCTGTTGATGTTGCTGTGGCACCAATTCATTACTCAATTCAGTGAATACCACATGAAATGCAATACTGTGCATTGTTTATATTTTATTTCTTCATTTCAAACAAATTCGCAACAATAATTAAACTTCTATTTTTTAAACAAAATAAGAAATGTGCAACGAAATTTCAATTGACAAAACAGCTGACTTCGAAAATTCGAAATTCCTATTCCCGAATTATTGTTCTCCCTAGGAGAACAGAATTGGAGGAATTTGTCCGCGGGAATAAAAAAATCCGCGAGAATATTTAGAATTGGTCTGCAGATGTCGGACCTCAACATCTATGGTGGCGTATCTAGCTGGGAGGACCACGTTTCTTTCATTAATGGTAGTCAGTATTTTGAACCAAATTGAGGACAGCAGGATACATTCTAACTTGGTTATGTACTTGAGAATGCCGGTAACATCGCCGTATGCTTACGTAGTCAAATTTGGCTTTTGTCTGAAAGACTATGAAGAGAGCTCGGTACATTTTTTTGAGGATGTCCCATCGTTGTGGACTGCAGCTGAAAATATTAAAACATTTTTGTACAACTCCGAAGAAAGTAATTGCAGCCGTACAACATTCTGCAGCATCAAAACCACATAAATTGAGACTGGGTTGCACAAGGCGAGTAATCAGCATTCGAGTTTTTGACGTGGTGCTCCGTTGTAATCTCCTTTCATATTGCGCCGTTATCGTACCCTTGTGCACGACAATCTTTTAATGTGATTTCATGTTTATCTAAAGTATGGCAAATTAGATGAGCGATTTCGTTCACCAAGATAGTGTCCAAAATTCTATATAACATTTCTTTCCACTTTTGAGTTTCAGTGATTAGCTGTTCATTGATAAGTCTGTCAATTGTAGCCTCCTTTTGAATTAAAAAAAAATAAATGTAGGGCGCGATAACCTCCAAAGAGATATAAGGCCGAGCTTCTCTTCCAATTTGCGTCGTGCTCCTCTTGATTTTCCCTACAAATTGGCCGGACGGGACCTACATGTTTTATGCCGACTCCGAACGGCATCTGCAAGGCAGATGAGTTTTCAATGAGAGCTTTTCATAGCAGAAATACACCCGGCGCGCTTGCCAAACACTGCCCAGGGGCGACCCCGCTTAGAAAAATCTTCTAATTTAAAAACCTTATTTCTAAAATTTTGATGTTGTAGGCGGAGCACGCTGCCATCACACCACCGTTTGAATTAGATTTTGTAAAGATCTCCATTGAATATAACATTTAATGTGATCTTGAGTATTTCTTCTGAGTCCATGGGTGATTGGATTGGTAATGTATCATCCTGGATGATGCCGCGGCTTTCTTGTACCAATTAGTTTTTACCTTATTCTCCATATTGTGAATCTTTACGTCAATGAATGGTAATTTGTTCGCTTTTTCCTTTTCAAGGGTAAATTGTATTTTTGTATGCTGTCCATTGAATGTCTTGAGGATTTCTTCCACGTCTTTAGCCTTGACTATGGCGAACATATCATCTACATATTTGGTTATGTATTTGATATTAATCACCCCTATTCTGCATTTCGATTACGTTCCCGTTCTACGCTCCGCTTTAATCGAACTTGGGTATTCTGCATTACCACGGAATCGTAACGGGAAGAGGAAGAGCAAATGATTTTTCGAAATCAGCTGTTTGTACGGAATGTGTGAACATTGGAACAAAATAAATTAAAGAAAATTTGTAAAAAACACTGAAAAACGTTTATATTTTATTATCCAGGCCATTTTGTAAAAAAAAGCAATAGAATATATTACCGCCGTGTTATATTTTTTTGAGTGAAGTGTTTTCATAATTGTAAGTGTGTTTTTGTCGTTCTTTTGGCCGATTCCCCGCCGTGGCCACCAAGTTTTGTTAAAACGGATTCCTGCACGAATATAGTTGACATTTTCTGAGTTTTATGGATGCTAATTTCATTGCACTGGCCTAAAATACTTTATAAAGATTTATTTATTCTTTCCGCAAGGATTGTTTACGTTTTCGCTCCACCTTCCTCTACTCCGGCAGCTTGCTTTGGCATATAACTGGACCCAACGAACAGACACAAATTATAGCTGTTTATTCACCCCTATTCTGCATTTCGATTACGTTCCCGTTCTACGCTCCGCTTAAATCGAAGTTCGGTATTCTGCATTACGACGAAGGCTCAATTATTGTTAGGCCTTGAGCTCGATTCGAACCCGCGATCTTAAAATCAGTAGGCCAATATAACAACAAAAATTGTTAATACATCCCAGAGCACGGGGAAAAGAGTGTCAATAAAATATGACACTATGGCAGCATTGCCAACAAACAAGTCCAATTTTCACAGCTATTCTGCAACAGATGTCGCAGTGTTGTGAATATCAATTGGCACGAACCAGAATGGAAGTAGGATTAATGAAGACAAACAAAAAACCGCTGTGGTGGCTGAATGGTTATAGCAGCGGCGCCTAAACGTTGCCGATGAAGGAATTTAGCAGTTCCCGAAATGGATCTATACAACGAGCTTTGGCAGTCGTCTAAAATTTTTTCTTTCTTCTATTCTAATTTAAAAATTTTTTCAATTAAGAAAAAATTTATCATAACAATAATAATGATAAAAAATTATTGTTAGGCCTTGAGCTCGATTCGAACCCGCGATCTTAAAATCAGTAGGCCAATATAACAACAAAAATTGTTAATACATCCCAGAGCACGGGGAAAAAAGTGTCAATAAAATATGACACTATGGCAGCATTGCCAACAAACAAGTCCAATTTTCACAGCTATTCTGCAACAGATGTCGCAGTGTTGTGAATATCAATTGGCACGAACCAGAATGGAAGTAGGATTAATGAAGACAAACAAAAAACCGCTGTGGTGGCTGAATGGTTATAGCAGCGGCGCCTAAACGTTGCCGATGAAGGAATTTAGCAGTTCCCGAAATGGATCTATACAACGAGCTTTGGCAGTCGTCTAAAATTTTTTCTTTCTTCTATTCTAATTTAAAAATTTTTTCAATTAAGAAAAAATTTATCATAACAGTAATAATGATAAAAAATTATTGTTAGGCCTTGAGCTCGATTCGAACCCGCGATCTTAAAATCAGTAGGCCAATATAACAACAAAAATTGTTAATACATCCCAGAGCACGGGGAAAAGAGTGTCAATAAAATATGACACTATGGCAGCATTGCCAACAAACAAGTCCAATTTTCACAGCTATTCTGCAACAGATGTCGCAGTGTTGTGAATATCAATTGGCACGAACCAGAATGGAAGTAGGATTAATGAAGACAAACAAAAAACCGCTGTGGTGGCTGAATGGTTATAGCAGCGGCGCCTAAACGTTGCCGATGAAGGAATTTAGCAGTTCCCGAAATGGATCTATACAACGAGCTTTGGCAGTCGTCTAAAATTTTTTCTTCTATTCTAATTTAAAAATTTTTTCAATTAAGAAAAAATTTATCATAACAATAATAATGATAAAAAATTATTGTTAGGCCTTGAGCTCGATTCGAACCCGCGATCTTAAAATCAGTAGGCCAATATAACAACAAAAATTGTTAATACATCCCAGAGCACGGGGAAAAGAGTGTCAATAAAATATGACACTATGGCAGCATTGCCAACAAACAAGTCCAATTTTCACAGCTATTCTGCAACAGATGTCGCAGTGTTGTGAATATCAATTGGCACGAACCAGAATGGAAGTAGGATTAATGAAGACAAACAAAAAACCGCTGTGGTGGCTGAATGGTTATAGCAGCGGCGCCTAAACGTTGCCGATGAAGGAATTTAGCAGTTCCCGAAATGGATCTATAAAACGAGCTTTGGCAGTCGTCTAAAATTTTTTCTTTCTTCTATTCTAATTTAAAAATTTTTTCAATTAAGAAAAAATTTATCATAACAATAATAATGATAAAAAATTATTGTTAGGCCTTGAGCTCGATTCGAACCCGCGATCTTAAAATCAGTAGGCCAATATAACAACAAAAATTGATAAAAATAAAAAGAAAATATTTTTCCGCCAACTAATTTGCAACTTAGAAAAACGGAACTACGATCGAAATGCAGAATACACAAAATCGAAAGATTCGAAGTTGGATCGAAAGAGATTGGAACACAGAATACCAAAATTGCCAAATCGAAAAAATTCCAATCCAAGTCGAAATGCAGAATAGGGCTGAATATCTTTAAGTATCAGCTCGGAGATGCTGTCGTCAATAATCGCATCTAAGACAATGTCAGCTATAGTTGGCGATAAAGGATTGCCCATGGGCATACCATAAGTTTGTTGGTAATAAGTTCGATCGCATACAAAGTAATTGTTCTCTCTCAAACAGAACTCTAAAATTTTTAGGAACTGACTTTTTGACATTTTTGTATGCCACTTTTTCATTATTGTGGCTATCGCCAAGTGTATCGGAATATTGGTGAACAAGGATACAACGTCTAGAGATATTAGGATTTCATCGTCGTCAATGGTTATATTTTTAATACTTTCTTTAAGTTGCATTGAACTTTTTATATTAACTTCTTCAGAGATAACGTTTTTAAGAATACTTCCTACGTATTTTGATAGTTTCGAGCAAGGTGCATTTATCGAAGACGAACTAGGCCGCAGCGGAATGTTCTCTTCGGTAATCCATAAAGTCTCGGAGCTGTAGCCGCTGGGCATATTAAGGATAGCTTTTGCTTTGTATTTATGGGTTGGTTTTGGTACAGGTCACTGGCGATTTTGTTGTTCTTCCTCAACAAAGCTTGGGTAGGATCCGTT